>NC_133832.1:17375384-17682692 GCF_047830755.1 Zonotrichia albicollis
AACCCGATATTTGATGGGCAGAAAGGTAAGATTATACTTTTTTGCACAGGTTAGCTGTCTAGTTGTGTGCAGAGGGTTGTTTATACACGTGCACAGATAAATCTGGCTGTCCATCTGTTGAACAGGTAAAAAAATTGAAGAGAAAAATATTATCTGAACAAAACAAATGAAATGAACTTTAAGAAGGAAACACAAAAAAGACTGTGTGCAAAATTTATAAAGAAACCCTGACTTAAGCCAAACAATTCCCAGGTGATAGCTTCATTGATTTTAGGAGATGAAAGACTTTTAATAAGGTGGAAAGAAAGAAAAAACCCATTTCACACAAAAGCTATAGGGAGAGAGTGATAAATAGGCATTTTTCCCACAGCCATGACTGAATTAACTTGAACTGGGTCCAGGTATCTGAACTCATTGAGTGATAAGCAAATTACTGAGAATTCCTCCAATTAATTCCCTTGTTGCTTTAGGGGCAAAGCTTGTTTTTGCTGTTCTGGAGCTATCATGAAATTAGGTATTTTTTTAACTGACTCTGTATAATTACAGTACTAATGTGCCTCTTTGGGTTAAAATTCTTGTATGGATTTGCATACAGAACTTTGCAAAACATCATCTGTACAAAGATGCTTCTCTCTGGGGGATGTGTGTCCTATTTTGGCAAAAATCCTTTGTGCAAACCCTGATATGACCATGAGATATGACCATGAGGTACTGAGTCCTGAAAATACAAGACAGATTTATTTTATGATTTTTGATCCTCAGTCTTTCTGTTTGATAAATGAAGTTAGCAGTCATTAAAGAAGCTAAGCAAAAGAGATCTTCAGATAAACGAAAAAAATATTAGCTAAATCTAGCTGTTAGTGTTAGATGATTTATTAAAACAACTGTATTTGTAATCTACTTATTGGACTTAAATGGTACTTAATATTGAAATCCATTCTAACTTAAAATATTTGGACATTATATAAACTTTAATTCCATGATCAATAGCCTCAGTTTAGTCAGAAATGTCACCATGTCTTAAGGGAGTAGGAGTGTATTTAAGCAAACATGAAGGTAAACACTGAAAGAGGAAATCTACTTTATCTCTCATAAATATTTTACTTTGTTCCATCAGCTGTGCTGAAGGGATTAATTGTTAGCACTGCTAATTCTTCTCACTCCTTGAAGCACAGGAATTACACTGTGATTAGCAATGGTCAGGAAAAAGCTGCTTACACCAGGATGCTCCATCCAACTTCATCATTGTTTGGAGAGCTCTAATCAGGGTGGAAAACCTTATGAAGATTATTGTGTATGTTTAATTTTTCATCTCCAAAAATCCCAGGGAGACACCAACACCAACAAGAAAACTGACAATAGTCCCTGTGAGCTGTCTTGGCACTAAACTTTTCAATTTTTGGTTTTTATAATGTGATCAAGAACAAGTGATTGCTTGAATTTATGGTTTAAATATCATTCTTTATCTGAAATATTCCAGAGGCTACAGCTGGGGTTAGGTCCCAGAATTTGCATCAGGATCTTAAATCCCTCTCATTTTCTGGGGCAAAGAGAACTTTATTGTTTGAGATCTCGGGCTCAGTGGCAAATGATTGATTTTAACCTGCTGTTCCCCCATAGGAAAAAAGTTGAAAAATATATAAAAATCTATGTTTAAACTCTTATGCTTCTAGGTTTGAAAACTTGCTGTTTCATATACTCAAATTTCCCTCGTTTTTGGCATAAAAATAAATTACAATCAAACTAAACTGAAAAATGTATATTTAATTGTCCAAGCACAAACTGAAATGTAATGCCAGTTGTTTGACCACCTGATCTCCTATGATTACTGTCAAATATGAATTCTGCTTTAACCAGGTCAAACAGGAGAAAAAGAAGTCTGAGAGTCTAAAAGTCTGAAATACAAATATAATGTTAGCCTGTAAATTCACTTATTTTTTTTAATTAATGGGGACTCACCACTGACTTACTAACAGAGAAGCATTTAATGCCATTAAAATGCCACTTTCCTCCTAGCAGGACCTCAAATCTCGATGTTTTGTGCTTTTCTCTCAAAAGAAAGGCAAAAAAGCCAGAGGAGGTTTCAGGAACCCTGATTTCCAAATAAACACTGCTGTTCTGAGGCCTTCCCACTTAGAGATGACACTGAACGACCTCCTTTGAAATGCTTGTGAAAGGAGAAAGGTTTGTGATGCTCCAAGGTAAGGAAAAAACGTGTTTTAGGCAAAAAAAAAAAATGAAGATTTTTATGAGGAACTGTAATGAAAAGCACATTTAAACATCCAAGAAAGGCTGAGGCAGCCTGCACAGCCCTGTAGCACACAGAAATATGCGTGGGGGCGTTGGCCTTCTCACCCCTCGTGCTAGCCGGATCTAGGGCCGCGTACGCCCTCGCGCAGTGTGGCGCCCAACGTGGGGCCTGAAGTGGACCACTGACCACCTGGACAGCTGACCACCAGACCCTTCGGAGTTGGACATTTCGTTCCTTTGGACGCCGCGCTACCCCAGGTAGTAGCAGGCCCTGTTTTAGGGGCAGCGCTCCCTGGGGATCGGGATCGAGACCCCTCGCACCCAGTGAGGACGACCCCGGAGACGAAGACCCCCACCTGATTTTTCTTTTGCTGTCGCCACCAGGCTGGTAAGATCGGGCCCCGCTCTGGGGACCTTTCCGACTTCCCCCCTGCCTTTTTAACCTTTCCCTAGGGGTACATGCCCTGCATTGGGGACCTACCCCCCACCCTCTTTCCCTGAGGCTCTTCCTCATCCCCGCGCCTTTTTTGTTTTATCTTTCCTGTGGGGTCGGTATCCCCAGACTTGGGGCCCGGACCCACCACCCAAATCCTTTTTCCCTTTGCTGAAACCCCAGACTTGGGGACAGTGGGGGGAGCAGGGGCTAGTGGCGAGTAGCTTGTTGTTTTAGTTTTTGTTATTTTTCAGGCGGGTGGTTGTACCACCAGTGGATTTTCCCCCTTTCTAGTGACAGCAGTTCCTGCACTAGAAAGGTGCCATGGGTGCTGGCTTGGGAAAATCCCAAAAGGAGGGTACAGTACATAAAATGGGAGAGCAAACTGAGAAACTTAAAACACACTACAACAGAAATATCACCCTTAATCTGCCCATCTGTCCAACAGCTGTATTGTGCCATCTCTCCCCTCACCTGCAGACTGCACCTGACAGCACAAAGAGAAGCTGATCCAGCGGGCTCGCCGCGCTCACTGCAGGCGTTGGCAGCTGACACTCGCCGTTATTTCTCTCCTGACCTTCCCCAGGCAGGGCAGCAGCCCCGCTCTGCCTGCAGCCCCTCTGGAGCCTCTGCTGGGACGGCAAATTCATTCCAGGGGGGTCAGAAAGGTGTTTGTTCTGCTAATGGTGCTGTCAAGGAGACAATAAGCAAGAAACAGCGCCTCAAACCTAAGCAAGGGAGATTTCAGCTGAATGGAATTTTATCCATTTTATTTGTTTGTTTATTTCTGAAGGCAGAGTTTTCAGTAGGCAATTTCTGCTGAATTCCTGATCTTATATACTTAATATACTTAATTCCTGCCTTATATACTTAATATTAATATTAATTCAACATTCAGGTCCAAGCACTCAGATTTTTTTCCAGGGTAGGGAGAATATTCATATATCAAACATAATCTTTACATCTCGATCATGACCATTTAGGAAAAGGATGAAAAAAGCAGCAGAGGCCGTTTTTGTACACAACATTTTACCCACACTCATTCTTCTGCTCTCAGAGCATCACAGAAGTTAATGAGCTCTGAAGCACTGTCACTCTTGGGTTATATTTTCAAGGCAGGCATGAATAATTTCCCCACGAAGCATTGTTTCAGGAAGAGGCTGAGATTTGTATCTGCCATCATCCAGTGCTTCCTGCCAGTTGTACCATGCAGCTCCCAAAATAAACTCTTGTGAGTACTTTTAGACCTTTTAGCTAAAGGCAATTTGTATTTTCCAGACACTTCAAGAACTTTATTTTAGTAGATTCATAATTCTGCTTCTATCTATAACTCAGCTACAAGTGAGACAATGCATTATTGCCTCCTACTATTTTTATTCTCAGGAAGGAAGCTGAATTGAATCCTGCGCCATAATAAGCACAAAATTACTTAACTGCTGTTAAACACAATTAAAAAGAATATGGAGGGCAATAGGGGAGCTAGGAAAACACACTGAAATGGTTTTTATGGGCCTTCATTACTGAAATCTTGCTTTGCTCCACAGAGTGATCGCTAAGATGGAGATGAGTCCTAATTCAGATCATTTTGTCAAGGTCATTAGGTGTTCAACAGTGTTTAGGAAAACTGGGAAAGGATTGCACCTGCCTGGCTCTGGGCTGGCTGGTGTGCCAGGAAATGGGAGCTGTCGTGCAGATTGGTTACAGATTATTCTGGGGGATTTGTTCCACTGCCTGCAGATGCATTTGCTAGGGGTAAAACTAGGCAGACAACAGGTTCACAATCAGCCGCTATAAATTCTAATTTTGTACCAGGCACAGGCCTATCAATTTGTGTCTAATTATATTCTTCCATGTGAGATATAAAATACCTCAGGGTTTCTATAATAAAGGCTCATTAATGTGGACGAGAAATAATTCTGAAACTCTTTCTACCAGGGCTAATGTTAATACAGATTTTAATTGCTCTTACAGGATATTAAAACACTGATTTTTTTTTTATATCAGTTTTAACCTAATCATTAAATGGACCCATTTTTGTAACCCTATATTTTCAAGTGTTGCATTTTACACTGGTAATTGCGTCATTACCAGTCATGTTGAACCAGAGAATAAAAGATGAATGCAGAAAGGATAAAAGGTAATTTTATCAAAGATATGTGAGAGTCAATGCCCTTCAATTCATCGTGGCTCCCTTTTCTATCTCTAAAACATCCTTTTCTGGCTTAGATCAGTGAATATCCTGAAATATATTTGTTAAATAAAGCAATAACATTGTGAATAAAAGAGAATTAGTATTACATTATTTAAAGGATTTTTAGTTTTTCTCTAAGGTAAAAGCCAAAAGCAAAATCTCTCCAATGAAGACTTATACTTTCAGAATTAACATTGTTCACCTTTGATCTCAAGGATATAATTCTTCTGAAGCTACTCAGGGCCTCAGAGGGTGCAAAACAAGCAGAATAACACCCCAGACCAACATTATTTGACTTCAAGATCAGGTAACCAACACCCCTGTTCCTCAGTGCCCCATGTTTTATGGATGCTGAAGAGAAAAATATTATTTTGCCCACAATAAAAAGCAAATTCTCTGCTGTCAAATTCCTCAAATACCACTTGTATTTCAAAAACCTTTTGGAAATAGCATTCAAGTATATATTTTGTACTGAAAAAGAATAATATTCATGGACTTGGTGATGGAAGAGACACTTTTATGCACACCTTGTCAAGCTGCAAAGCACCCCCAGCCCCAGGACTGCTGTCATTTGGATGGATGACAGGGGATTTGTCACAGGATGCAGCCTGGACTCACAGCACCTGGAGAAATAAAATGTACCATGGGCAAAAGGGCCTTCAGGAGAAGGGGGAAAAGACAAAAAACCCTGAAAGGTTCACACTTGGCTTTCTAAAACCCTCTCAGATTGAAAAACAAAGCTGATTTGAAGAAGCAGTTTGTGTGATAGAACCGTCAGTTCCTTCGTAAAAGGGAGCTGAGCTAAAAATAAACTGATAAATAGATTCATAAAACCAGGGTGTGTGCTCAGGAAAGTGAGAGAGGGACTTACAAATGTACTGGAGTTTCGGTACCACCAATGAGAAGCAGAAGCAGAGAAATACAATTTTTTTCCTGTGATATTGTGCTTAGCAACATGAGGAATTCATTAAGGTATCTTAAAGAATTCAATTTAAAATCTTATCAAATATCTTACTCAGAATTCTCCTGCCTTTGACAATTGCATGAAAACATCCTGAGATAGATATTTCTAAAAACATTTCTAGTGAAAAACTCCACTGGGAGTCTTAGGGGAATTTGCTGTATGTTCTTGCAGGCTGTAATAGAGCACAAACCCAGCAATGGATCTGAGAAATGTCCATCCAGGCCGGAATGGAACGGGCAGAACAGACAACAAATAAAAGTTGTGAGAGGAGGAAATCAGCCAGCTATTTCACACACCACAATTAACGATCAACCGCCCTTCTGCCCAGGGGATTTCCGCTCTCAGCTTTAACAGCTGAGCTTTGGTAAAGGCCCTGTCAGTGATGCTGATCCCACGTAAGAGCTGCAAAACACAAATTTGTCCTAGAAAAAGAAATAAAGTTTGGGGAGGTTTTTTTCCCCTTCAGGTTTCAGAGCCCTTCTATAAACCCAGTTGCACTCAACAAATGTCAGTGCCTTAATTACCAGGTGAATTCATTTCCCCATTAACGTGCCATTTAGAGGTATGCACCATTACCTTTGCAGGCTTCAGCTTAGAAATAAACGTGAATGAAAATTAGATGACCTCAATATCCTCCACAGGAAGAGAAATGGATGATGAGAGCTGGGAGGTGAGAGCCCCAAAATCGGAACTGCAGCTCTGGATCTGCCATGAAATGCTCCCAGCAATGTCTTGGGGCACACTCAGCCCTGCAGGACCTGAGGGACAGATTTATGTCCCCAGCCTCCCTAAGCACCTGAATACATAAATACATCAGATTTATAACTTTTAGCCTCAGGTTTACCTTTAATAATCTTTGAAGACCAAGAGAGAGGGAGAGAGAAAGCAGGATTTATGACAAAGTTCACATAAAAGCATTGCATTTAAAAAAAAATTATTTAGATAATTTACAAGCTTGATTTTTAGTATTAATACTACTCCAGCATCCAATCTTTCCTTCTTCCTTCTGTTAAGTGTTACTACTAAAACCAGCCAAACAAAAATAGTAAAGAATATGTGGTTTTGGGTAATAACTTCTGTTTCCTTAAATATCTTATCTTTATAATAAATTGTTGTTTGGTATTTATATTTTAAAATAATTTATCCTCTTTTTCTATTTGTAATTCTAAATACTTACAAGATTCTCAAAAGCAAATGATTTTTCTAACAAACCAACACAAAAGTATTTGAAGTCACTCTATAGGCTGCAGTCAGTTCTAAATGCACCAATTTTTGTGCAATGTGAACAGATATATGCATCAAATCAATAGCAGACATCCTGTAGGAGCAATAAAATATTAAAAAAGGAAAAATTTCTGGTAAATACCTCAGTCCTGGAAGGAGCTGTGGCACTGATGTTTATATTTGACTCGAGGCTCACAGGCTGGGTGGGTGCAATACCTGCATCCAGAGATGACTTCACACAGTAGGTCTGGCACAGGAGGAGTGAAAAGTTGAAAATTTGTAAAAATACTGAATTAATTTTCCCTGTTAACCCGAACTTTTCAGCCTCTTGCAGCCTCTGCCCAAGAGCTCTGCCCTTCCCATCACATCCTGGTTATTGCAAGGTGGTTTTTCAGCCAGGAGCAGAACACTCAGAGCCCGAAAAACAACAAAAAAACCAGGTGTGACTGAACCAGGAGACCTAAAAATTCCTGTGCTTGAAATGCCCTGAGCCTGAGATCTGGCTGCCAGTTTCCAATAAGTTTTTCTTCAAAATGTGTATTTCAGGATATTTTGACTGCTGAATCCCTCCCTGCTTTGGGCAGTTCCTGGTAGAGGTTTGCTTCGTGTGCTACAACTGATGACACCCTTCGGTTAATTGCCAAAAAAACTCAATTTCAGAGTAAAAAAACCATTTTCCTTTGACTTTTATAATCATTCCTACCTGTGAGGAGAATACAGGCACATTTCATTCCTATCCATGAGTACAGCACACACAGACAACTCAATTTGAGCAGCTCCCATTTCTGCTTTGGGTTGGTTTGTGGGTTTGGTTTGCTTATTTGATTTTCTGTGAGAATGCTTATATTTGTGTTACATGCTCTTTTTTACAATCTCTTAGATCTTTGCAAGTAATAAATAAATAGCAAATCAACTTGTGCTGTAGTCAGTTATTTAAAAAGCACAGTAAATGCTGAAACCCGTTTTTCCAAGATGAATTTATACAGCATTGAAGAATGGTTCACTACTAATCAATTCAGTTAAACTGGAACAAAAAAAATGCCAGTGAATTTGGCATTTTTACCATTCACCACATGCCCACATTAATTACAAAAAGGCTGAAACAAGTAGTAGGTTTTTTTCCTGTCTTAAAACCTGACAATGCATGAAGAACAAAACATCAGCCACGAATCAGAGAGATTTGTAAACCTTCAGGGTAAAATATTTAATAGGATAGATATGGTAATACAAAGTTTTATACTTGATGAAATTAAACTGAATTATAGGAACTGTAACAGATTTTGTGCAACATGAAAGGTAAATAATGAGGCAAAGAGTCATTGCTTATGGCCTGTGCTGATGTATTTATGTAATTGTCAGCTGGTTTATCACCCACATGGGAAAGATTTGAATTTTTAATACATTTTAAGTTCTTGAACAGCTGTCCTACAATCTAGTGGTACTTAAAAGAATTTGTTTCCTAGCTGCTTTGTAGGAAGATATTTGACTAGAATTGGAACACTGAGTTCCCCTCCGAAATACATCCTGTACAAAATCAAAGGCACTTTTCATTTAAACATAATTCTCTGCCTGAAGATTTTTAGTTTTCATTTAAGAAACAAATACTCAAAGAGAAGTGGTTTGGATTTATGCACATGCCTAACTGTGCATTTTAGCTTCTGCTCTTTATTTTTTAGGGACTGCTCAGTGCATAAAGGTAAGAGAATAGCTCAGACACTGAGTTATTTCAAAATTAGATAGCCACAGCGAGTGTCAAGATAATTTTTCAGTCTCTCTTGATCAGAAAATATGTTGAATTAATACCTAGATTTTTACTACACTTCAGCAAATGGAGAAAATTGATAGACCACATTTAAAAACCCAACAATTTAAAGTATACTAATCAAAAAGTACTTCTAATCATGCAGATCCTAGTGGTAAGCACCTAAATTTACAAATAACCAAAAGTAAAGCCAAGATTTAAAGCCAAGATTACATCTGGTCATTCTTCATTCTGAAACCATTTAGTTTTTTTTATTTCTGCTTTGGAAGACTTTTATTAAAGAAATGGTCCACATGGTAGGTATGTGTAATTTCTACTTCCCTTAACATATAGTTGTAAATAATAGAATTTTTTATTTTTAGAAACATGAAGGACATTAGAGAATAATTTGTAGTTTCTTAATTCTCTGTGATGTATTCAGGTCATGTTTTCTGTTATACCAAATCTGATTGCCAAATTGTCAGCTCTAATGCAAATCTCAGTTTTAATCTCCCCTGCAGCCCAATTACAAAATTACTTCTTGATCAAGTTCCTAGATTTTAGAGTTATCTTTTCATGATAAACCAAAAAAACTGACGGTAAAACTTACTTTCTTTTATATGAAAATAATAAAGACTACTTTGTGGAGCACTAATAAAAATGGCAAGAAATTCTTAGAAACAAATGAAGACCTTCCCACTCAAAATCTGAAGTTACAAAGTCACAGAGTGCATTAAGGAAAGGAAGAAATAAAAAGTTAACTGTTTGTCTAGAAACTGATCTGACAGAAGCAAGGAATTAATAACAAATAAAGAGAACTGGTACAACTCTGGGGATACTCTCTGGAGCTCAGCTCCCATTTTGGGACAGGAATCTGACAAAACACCTTCCCTGATGGGTGTGGGAAAGGGACACAAAAATGGAGGGGAAAACATTGATAATAAAGGGGACATTCCTTTGGAAAAGCAAAATATTGCCAATTGAGCATTTGAGAGGCAGAAGACATAGGAATGCCAACTTGCCCTTCTTCTTCTTCTACCTCTTCTTCCTCTCCTCCTTCTTCTTCTTCTTCTCCTCCTTCTTCTTCTTCCGTTTCTTCTGCTTCTGCTTCTTTTCCTCTGCTTCCTTTTCTTCTTCTTCTTGTTTTCTTCTCCTTCTTTTTACTTTAATTTTAATTTCAATTATTTTTCTTTTTCTTTTTTAGTTTATTTTTAAAATTTGTTTAATTTTTAAATTTTTAAAAATTTTATTTTCATTTTATTGCTATTATTTTTTCTTTTTCTTTTACTTTTATTTTGTTTTAGTTTTTACTTTTTATTATTTTAAAATTTTATGGTTTATTTTAAAATTATTATTATTATTATTATTATTATTATTATTATTATTATTATTATTATTATTATTATTATTATTATTAATAATAATAATAATAATAATAATAATAATAATAATAATAATAATAATAATAATAATAATATATCCATAATGCTGGCACCTGGAATGTTCCAGCACCACATTTATTCGATGTCACTGTCAGAAATGGGTTGATGTGGGATGGGACACATTTCCCTGTGTGCTTAGCAAAGCTCCCACTGGCACAGGTACCCACGGATTTCCATGATAGAGTCAATGGCCACAGGAATCTCCCACACCCTAAATTGGCAGACAACTTTAAAATTACACTCCTATTAAACGCTTTGGGTCTTTTGGCTTCGGATCTATTTCAGAAATGAGTTATCTGATGAACCCAGCAATTGATGTATGCTTCCCAAACTTGAGAACAGAAGAAAGAAATTAATCACATTTTTGCCTCTCAGTTGTTCTAACAATGATGAACGATGTACTCCGCTAGAAATGTTGCTGAATCATCCAGTAAATTGTTTGCTCTACAGTAGGGCTCATCCACAGATATGCTGACCTTCAGTGTGTTCCTGACAGGCTCAGTTATCAAAATCTGTTTTTCTGGCACAAATTCTGCTCTTCCAAAACAGTAACTTGTTCATTTGTAAAGAGAGGCTGCCAGTAATTGAGCCTGTTTATAACCTTGCTGTCAGGAATTTGCTTTGTGTGACTCCAAACAGAAGAATGTTACACAGATTCATAATGATGCATTTAGTGAAGTAACCCATTATCAATGTCATAAACACATTAGCAGCTTAATTTAAAATGAGGGCAAAATGCAACTCTTCTGCATAATGAAAGCTGATCATACAGGAGAGTTAAGCTCTTCATCATTTACATAACTGGCTAAAAAGGAGCTAAAAATAAAAATTAATGCCCAGTCTTTACCATATGATGCACAATTCTTCTCTGAAGGGGTTTTCTGTCTCTCACCAGCAGCAACAAAATTTTGGCGAGGATGGAAATTACCCTGGAAATGGCCACACAAATTCCACACCATGGCACAGTCCTGCACCTACCACAGGGATGATTCCTTCTGAGGTGAACTTTCAAATACCCATTTCATTTTTAAACCTATCAACAGCTCTACTAGATGCAGAAAAATCACTTTTACTCTTTGCTTTAGCCACAGACTCTGCCTTTAAAGCCCCTGGGTCCTTGTGGAGAAATGCTGATTGCAAACAGCATTTGGGTGCATCTTTACCAGCAAACTCAAATTTCTTTGGTCCCATGAATTAGGTGAACCAGTCATGGCTATTCCAGCATTATTTATCTGAAGGGGATGGATAAAGAGTTGTTTATGGAATAATATCCTATAGCCAGAAAGAACTTGACTTAATTTTAGCTGGTTTTGTGTCCCTGACAAGCTGTGATTGTTCTAAGCTGGTCTTTGCTTCTCATTTTGACTCAAGCAAACCCAACAGGCAAGAGAGACAAAGCTTCCAGAACAGACTCAATTTGACATCTGGCATTTTAATTCCCTTCAGCTCCTGGAGGAAGAGTTTCTCCTGCTCAGGTGGGAAACCATGCCCTGTGCAGGCGCTGTAGCTCAGAGTGCTCTGAGCAGCAGAAGGGAACGAACATCAAATGCACCCAGGAGAAGCTTCACTGCTTTTCTCAGCAGCACAACCATGGCTCCAGGGCCAACTGAAATCCATGAAAAAAGCCCAAGGAAACAGGGAAACGACGCAAAATGATGTGAAATCCTGATTCAGCAAGTGTAAGAGCAACAGCTCAAAGCAAGCTCAGGATTTGTCTCTACGGGAAATGCCTGGGAAGATTTTACCTTAACAACCTCAGGAGATTTTTAATTGTACAGCTGCAGGAGGAAGCACATTCACCTCATGTGAAATGATCTGCTCTGTGTGTGACTCCCAGGGATGGGTTTTGCTACTCTATATACTTAAAATGTAAATTACACCAAGCGCTTATCATTTATCATTGCTCATCATCAGAACCGCATTGTCGTTTGCACACAATACTTTTTTAATACTTTTTTACAACCACCTTTAATGGTACAACAAACTAACAAGTTTTTCAGAGCATTAACTCTGTAATTGCCTCCTTTTTTCATGTAGTAACAGATGGGTGTTTATCTCTTGGGAGAAGAGAATTAGGAATACTTTACTTGCAAAGCAATTTTCTCTCTCATTGTAATCAATACCTTTTATTATGTATGTGTTAAAATCCAGTTAAACAGCAAACCCAAATGCATCCATGTACATAAAGATAAAAACTAAATAGGTGAAATGGTCAGTTGAACTTTTTTATGCAAAATTGTGCAATCTTTGTGCAGAGGATGGAATTCTTATTAAAACCTCACATCCAAAATTGATGAAGGGATGAGATCACAGACTGCAAGAATCCTGACATAGTAGGGAAGCAAAATCATCACTTTCCAATATTTACTTTTATGATCATGGTTCAAGAATTTTCTACAATGGCACAATTCCTGCTGAGTGATTGGGGAATACAAATTTTTGAGCTTCAATGCTGATGCACACAGGTTTGAAGAGGAGCAAGCTCATCTTTGTCTTTTGCAGTCCAGAATTGTATACCTTGATAAGATTGCCAGATTGTATTTTAAGCAATTTTTAACAAATCTGAATGACCATGATATTTTACCTCATCAAGAAAGAATTTTTTTTTTTTTTATGATTGTTACAGTGATTATTCTGCACTGTTGCAGAAGCAAGTAGCACAAATTATTGGAGGGAATTAAAGACCATGGCAATGAACAGATTGAACTATTTTCTTCCTTTTCTTTGTTAAAAACTCTCTAAATCCACCTGACATGTTCTGAGCTGTAGTGGGTTACTGTTCTTTTGGAGTACAAAAGAACATTTTCCACTGTGGTTTCACCATTTCACCTCTGAGTAAGTGACCCAAGTATTCAGATTCAATTTTAAGCAAACATTCTTCTCCAAGCAAAAATTAACTCCTCAGTTAAAGAATCCCTACCTCATATTTAATAATACTCCTTATTTATTTTTGTAACTAAACAGAAATAGAAAGCTTTATTTCTAATGAAAATAGATTAAAAACTCACCTTTTTGAATTTTAAATCTTCAATGTTCTAAGGTTCTTTTTCCTTACTAAGTGTTGTTTCTTTGACCCTCATAATTTAGGGAAAACATGTAAACTTATTATTTGACATTTTAATTATTATTTTTAAAGATAAATAAAGATAAAATAATGATATCTTTAAAGACTTCCTGTTAAAATTCCATGGATATTTCTGCAACTGACTAAAGATGAAATGCAGAAAATTACTCACAGTTAGGTCCATTTTTGTCTTTGCAGTTTCAGAGCAGTTGCCTATGAACAAAAAGAGACCTATTTGAAAGGCTGTCAGCAATGATAATCATAGGTAAGATCATTTTACTGAAAAAAAAAAGAATTATTTCCTTTTCAACAACTGGTCCACAGCAATGATATCCCATTCCTGTTATTGCTCTATTTGAGTTATTGGCAGCTGAAAGTGAAAATAAACTTTTGCAATGGCAAAAGAACAGATTCTTGGGAGAATCACCTAAAAGACAAAGATTTTGGATAAAGTTATAGCTGCAAAACTAATATTTTTAGAAGTCTCTCTTAGCTGATCACAGACACTTTTCAGTAATATGAATTTCTGCAGTGAATAACAAATAGCCTGGATTCTTTATTTAAGAGGTCATATTGATTTTGGAACCTGTTGTAGTTAAGGAGATACATTAAGAATGCATTGCATCTTAATTATAACCAACTCAAAGGTGCAATACTGTTTATTGACATTAAACAAATCAATCAGCATAAATTAAACATGACAGAGGCTCAGAACAAGAGATGCTTTGAGTCTATAACTGGATAATGTAACAATAATATTAATGAAAATAAACTGCTGGAATTCAGTGTCTGTAAACTGGAAGTTACATATTCTATTGCTAAAATAACCCCATGAAATACAACCACTTGTATTGCTAGGATGAATTCCCCCTTTTGTTTCTCTTCTTTTTAGAATGAACTTTGACAAGTTAATTTTATGCATTTTTCCTAATTCAATTCAAGCTATCTCAATGCTGCGTGACCTGACTAGGGCAGAAATAATTAATGTTTTAAATATGGACTAGAAACATAGAAGTGAAATGGCATCTATGCATGTCCCCTAGAGAGAGTGAAAAAAGTGATCTGAATCAATGAAGAAATGAAGATAGGAATCAATGAAGATATAATTGGATCATACTTTGATAGAAGGATGAAATGTTTTGAAAAGTTCTGAAATTAAAAAAAAATCTGTGATATTTTAGCTGCTTTTTAAAAGTTGCCTACCTTTCTTATAAAGAGAATATTTGACTAAAAGCACCTTTTTAAAAATTTGGAATGACAGGTTTTATGCCTGTGATCAAGATTTCTTAATAACAACCAATGTTTTGAAGTGAACTTTAATGAAGAACATTTCCTGTTCTGTCCAATTTTAATATTTCCTGCCACAATGTTGTGTTCTATAACTTGGTCAATTTTGTTCTCATTCCAGCAGCAATATTGGTCACATAAAATGAGGTTTTAATGATTTCACCAAGCCTTCATGAAAAGAATTCATATTATTTTATTAACATTTTTATCCAATCATTTTTCTTGACGCAAGAGCTTCTTTAATGTTTGCAGTGCCTGAATTCCAAAGGTTAGTGGAAGGAGCAGTTATTACATCTGGCCTAAAATCAGAAGCATTTTCAACTGTGTTATCCTGCTGGAATATAAACTGTGCTGGACAAAGCAGATTTGGAAGGGCTCCCTTTGCAACAATTGCATTTTTCCTGCCCAAAATGCCACGGCAGAGGTGACCAAGCGCCCAGACTGGCTGCCAGCTGTGCTTACAGAACAGTAAATAAGTTTCATAGAGCTCAAATTATTTCCATGGCTGGTTCCTAAACCTTGTAGCACTGCAAGGCCTTAAAGGAGATATTCTGAAAAAAAAAAATAAAAATAAAGCACAATGAGTGTCCAAAGAAACCTTGCCTCTGTAAGCAGCTAATTACCTGCATGGCTAATCCTGTTCCTCATGATGGTGTTGGAGCCATAAAACAAAAATATTTTTTGTCTTTGTCTGATTTTACTCAGAGCCAGACACAATATAACAGCCAAAAAAAGTAAAATTAAAAAATATTTTAATAAACAGGTACCTTGAGATAAAAAACTCTTTAAAAAGAACCCAGAAGTGCTGAGTGGTGTCCTCAGGGCCACGGCAGGATCTGGTCCCGGCTCAGGACTGTGAGTGGGGAGGATGCTCTGGAGCACCTGAAACCCCCTCAGGGCTCTGACACCTCCTGTGTTTGCAGCACATCAACATTAATGTTATCAGAGCCAGACCACACAAAGAACTTGGCAAATTAAGTAATTAATCTAATTGGGTGGGTGTTCAGCTCGATGGTTACGCCGCAATTGTGAGCCCAGGTCAAACAGAGCCCAGCCACTCTCCCTGTGCTCGTGGGTGCATAAATTAAATACAACCCAAGTTATTCAACACAAAACTGCAACAAATCTGCGTTTATTCCTTGCTATATTTTCAGTGCATTGAAATTAAACACTGAGTTTGTTCCAGTGTTGTGTTCTCTGACGGTTACATACAAAATTCTTTTGGAGGGCTCCACTCTTAGAGCATTTTACAATAATTTTTGGTTCCAGAAAAGCTTTGGGAAAAAGATAATTTAGGAAGATTTTGTAGAAATAGCAGGGAAAAAATTAAAATCAGAAGTTGTCTACACTAAAAAAGATAAAATGGGAAAGGTAAAGGAAACAAGCAGTTAGGCAAAAATGTTCAATACTTCGACTCAATTATCACACCTAGGACAAGAGTATTAAGGGCTAATCAATACAAGGGGGGTTTTATGTGGCAATACATCAACAGGTGGGTTACTTCTGCAATTATTTTTGAGCAGAGACAAAAACCTCAACCCTCACTTCATGAGAACAAGTTACCCTGAGTTTCAGAAGAAACACAAAACAAGTTTTATGCTCAGGAAAAGTGAAGTACAGGATTTTCTTGTGCCTATGAGATGGACTCACCAAAGCATCCAGAAAACTCTGGTCAGCCTTCAGGAATAACCACTCAAACCCATTGATGATTAACAATAAATTCATTAAAACAACTGTACAAAGGAAATGAAGAAATGGCATGAACTGCTCAGATTGTATCAGTCAGCAGCACTTTTTAAATGTGTTTCAGTCAATTAAATCATATCAGTGGCTTTTTATTGGTACTGATTAGAACCTATGGACTGGTGTTTAATCAGGAACAAGTTTAAGCATACTGTTCTTTAAGCAGAGCTCCTGTTAACATAAATTTTAATATTTCAGTCCCTTACAAGAAGATTAAGTGGTGAGCAGCTGACAAAATAGAACAATTTGATGGATTACATTTAAATCAGCCAAATATATTTTAATAAAAAGTCATTTTTGACTTGCTTGCATTCAAAATACTCCACACATTTTAAACCCTCCTCTGTAGACAAAGAAATCTGTGTAAATATAAATATATCCAGTGTGAGCACCTGGATAAGGTCACTGCCTGAGAGTGACATCACTTGCCTAAAATTTTAAGCATCTCCACATGGTATGTCTTTTTTTTTAAAGACAATGTAATTTAAAGTGAATTAATGAAAATTACAGTATAAGGAAGTATGTTATGCTCGGGGATATGGTGCTAGAAAGGTTTAGGGGGTGTTTTACACACATTTGATAAGAACCACTGAGTAAACCTTAGACATCAGACATTGTTTTTGGACATGAAAGAATTTGAAAATCCCATTAACATCTTTGTGGAACTGCTCTGGCAGTACTGCTGCCACAGAATAATGTGTTTTGTGTTATCACTTATTACAGCAAAATCTTAACTTGTGAATCCAAGGGAGTTCCTGAAATCACTTCTGCAAAATTATTCTCCTTCCCTTGCAATATTTTCAATCGCATGTATTACCTTATTGTGAAAATATAATGGAGTGCATGACATCAGTCTCTCTCCTTTTCTTAAAATAACACAGTTTTGTGCAACTAAGACAATGTCAAATTTACTTTTGTGTAGTTGTTCTGCAATATTTCTAAATCACACTATTTTTTTTTTTTTCCTCCCTGGAGTTATTTAGAGTATTCACTTTAAATGAAATTTGGCCTTTGAGAAACATAATTTCAGTCTCAATTACCAAAAGACTTTCCCATGCAAATCAGCAGACAGCAAGGCAGGAAGCCCAAGGGCTCCCCACATCCGTCAGGAAGGTTTTACAGTCAGGACTGCAAGGCTGGGCTGCTGTGTTTAGAGATGCACATAGTTGGTATAAATCAGAATACAATCATCAAATATCATCATTCTGTTGTGTTTAAAAATATTTTAATAACTGAATCTGGATAAAGAGAGAAAAGACATTAAAAAACCTTGGAAAAATGCATAATGGGTTGGAGATCTTAACTGTTCCTGTGCTCAGGTAAGAGCAACCTCTGGTTATGCAAGAGTAAGCAGCAGTGGATGTGAATTAACTTCCACAAATTAAATCCATCATATGACTTCATTTTCAGCTTCTTTTTTTTTTTCTCCCAGATAAGCAATTAAATTCTCAGTGCCAGCAAGAATCAAATGAAAATTTGCAAACTGTAGAAAATGATGAAGGAATTTGAATGCTAACAGCAGATTGGAACAGAAAAGATTTAATATCAGGTTGGAAGAGTAAAACACAGCTGGAGAAGAAGTTCTTTTAAAAAGAATCTACAAACTCATGTAAAAGCTAGACATAATTAAGATGATGATACTTTATAATGTTTTGGTTCTATTCCAACTCTGATAAATCCTCTGTGTGCTTTGGTGGCTTCCACTTCCTCAAAAAGCTTTCATTGAGGGGAAAGAGAGATGGAGACAAGGGACAAAAATACTGCAGACACTTCAGCAGCAAAAGAGGTTCTTGAGATGTCTGGGCTAAGCATGAGGAAAAAAATAAAAAAATTTAAAATAATGTCAAGCTCAATTTACAGATGCTAATCAAGAGTAAAGATCCCTTTTATGGACAGGTTTTATCTAAATGATTTTTTTGATGGCTAGTTTATTGGAAGTCAGTTCTATTTTTTCTTAGTGTAGGAAGGGAAAGCCACTTTGGATATCAAAAATTGTGCTGTGGCTAATATAAGAATTACACCATGAAAGCAAGAGTTTCATTGTTATTTTAATAGCTACAGAATCACCTGCAAATACGTGCTCTGGTAATTTCCAAGTGTCAAAAATCTTTCCTGACAAGGCCACTGTCTCAGATAGCACAGCTGAGCCTCTGACACAATTGTTGAAGAAGAAGAAAATTTAACAAAGGTAATGATTCTACAGAGTGCAACTGTCGGATCTCAGGATCTCAGTCCTGAGATGCTGAGCCACCGAAACCACCTTGGGGGGCTCGGGAGTCCTGGAATGTTGCCAGAAGTGTCTGGTGGCTGGACTTTGATCCTACACAGGAGACGACACCTGTATGAGGATAGGAGGATTTCACCGGGGTGAATGGTGAAGGGATTAGTTAATTAGAGAGTGAAACACAGGGTTTAGGATTTCTGTACAGGGGGGTTTAGAGAAGTAAGATGGAGGAATTGGGGCGTGTCCTGTCCTTCTTCTTCTTCTTCTCCTCCATCTTCTTTGGTGATGGTGGCACCTTTGGATTGGTTATTACTGAGAGTGCACCGAGTAATAAGAATAAATGGTATTGGGGAAAAATGATAAATATTGTACACGTAACAATGGGTATAAAGATACGTGGCTGCCCCGGAGGGCAGCACAGTGTGCTCATGGCTGACTGCTGAGCAGATCTCTGTTCGGCTGAAAGAAAATCTTTTAGATAAACAATTAATAAACATAAAGACCGAAAGAAGAACTGAAGCCTCTTCTCGTCCTTCGATACGCGGGCTGCCCCAAGGCCACCCCGGGCCTTTCCAGGCCCCTCAAACAGCCGAGATAAACCGGACATGCAACTCTTTAAGGTCTTTATGAGTTGAGAGAGGCAAGTAGTTTCCAACCTGCAGGAGAGGATGTTGTGGTTCACTTGTTCTGTTTTGTCCTATATTCAAAATGAACTGCTCCACAGTTCAGCAGCATTTTCATCCATTATTTATCATACATTTATTCATCAATTTTATTTTAGAAGAAACTACCTGTGAATTTGGGACTGAAAGCCAGCTCTAGCAAAAGGTAGATGCTGCCATTGCTGATACAAATTGATTCTGCTGGGATCAATAATTCCCATTGTGGCCTAATTGCAAAGCTCTGAGAACCAGGAGAAGTTACACAAACACACAGGGTGTTTTTAAACAATCTGTAGTAGATTGAAGCAATCTAGATTCAGCTCTTTGATATCCAGTGTTGCCACATTGGACCATCTGGTCCTGTTCTGTTTCTGCCTCATGAACTAGGAAAATGAGAATTCCTTTTCCAAACCACGAGCCACAAGACTTAAATATTCGGTGATGAATTACTACAGAAAAAATTAATTAATAGAACATCTGCCTGCCAAGAAGATAGAGTGCAAGGAACTAATCTGTTACAGCTCCTGGCCCAGATCCCCCCGTTATTCTGGCAGCTAACAAAGACCAGAAGGCAGATGGGTCAATCTGGCCAACAGTTTTTTCGTGATGGTGTAACTGTCACCTGGCAAATGGAACTCAAGCAAAAACCTCTTTCTGTCTGTGCCTGCAGCAATCTGGGTGCTCTTCCAAATCCCCCTCAGCATCCATCACTGTCTTTGGGAGAGTCTGTGACTTTGAAAGTCTGGTGGTAAATTACCAAAGTACACAAGTCCCATTATGTTGTAACGGGTTCAGAACAATGAAGCCACCCCTGAAAACCCTTCTCACATCCATAAATTGGTACTGCTGATGTCAAGCAGAAAGGACATTTTTACACATATGGTATGGTGGCTTCAGTGCAATAATCTGTAAAAGTGAATGTCGTGCTTTAGAATATTTAGCTTCAATTTTTATTTTTTTTTAAACTGAGCATTTGGAATTCTTTTATTCAAATTGAATATGCAATGTTTTTATTCCACTCCATCTCTGCATTTGCTTTGAGATGTCAAGTGTCATTTCTACTTTGCCAAGAGGTCTTTTGATTAGCAAGATAAAAGAAAATGTTTGTTCCGAATAAATTCCTATTTTTTATGTTACAAATGACGTGAATGGAAAACTTCTACTAATGATACACTTCTCACTAGCAAAAAGATCCCTTTGCTGTGGTAACCAAATAAACTTTTCCTTCCAGTCAGTCATTGCTCATTTTTATAATTACCATCACTGTCTCCATTTTTTTTTCCTCTTCTGAGGCATAACTTGAAATATATTTCTGTGAAATCTTTCTAGTGGGTGTGCCATAAAGAAGCTGCAGGACAGGACTCCTGCTGGGGCAAGGAACTTCTTCCAAGCACAGAACTAAAGGCACAACCAGACATGAAATGATGCAAAGAGAAAACCACTGCCTGAGGGGAAGGAAAGCACTGAAAGTCACGGTTGAGAGTGGTCAGCATTAAATACAGAACTGCAGCTGGGGCACAGAACTCGAGCTCTGCTCTGTGTTTCAGTAATTCACCACTGACATCAAGCAGGGCTCAGCCTCTGAATGGATCCTCACCAGGGCTCACAAGGGCACAGGCTCCAGACAGCTCAATGGCTGGCAGAGAATGCACAGAGTCATAAATTGACCTGTCGTGTATCAGATGGAAAGAAACAGCATAAATGTGGGAGCCTGCAGTGAAAGAGGAATATTTTGTGAGCTGAAATGGCACCGGAAATCAATATGGCACAATGAATATGGAATCTGAGAGTGCTGGTCCGACACAACTGTAAAGAGTGACTATTGAGGATCAACATTTTCTGTTCTGTTCTCCAACCTTTTAAAAAAATCCCTTGTTTAGCTGTACTTGAGAGATGAGGCTTTAAAAATATTGGATTTTTAAACACAAAAGCTACAGCGTTTCAGCCCAGATCTCAGGTCAAATCTCTTTCAGGAATTATTCAGGACAGATTCACAATGTGAAATGAAAGAAATTAGAGCATTAAATATTCTGATATGACACTTGCAATGAAACTGAGAGATCAGGTTGTGACCAAGCCAATGTTTATTTCATTGGCTTCTGATATGATGTGGGCCTAAAGCATTCCCAGCTGTAAATTTCTAAAAATTCAGGGGTAAAAGCAGTAATCCTCATACTCCAAAGCTGAAATTTAACAGGATTTTCTGTCTCAGCTGGTCTGGTCAGAACTTAAATGTTTGACATAACCTGGTCTCTTGGAAAACAAATGTGCTGAGAGACGCCAAAGTATTGTGGGAAAAATCAGGGAATGAGAACGTTTGAAACTCTGCCACCACATCAATTAAACAGGCATTTGGTGAGCTGGGTCAAAAGAGAGAGAAAAAACCCACAGTTTAAGGAAAAGTGAAAGATTTTTTAACTTCAGAATGGATCATTTCAGTTGGAAAGGACCTGCAATGATCATCTTGTCCAAGAGCCTGACTTTAGCACTGACCAAACAACCAGAAACAAACAAACAAAAAATTTCCCTCACAACCTTTATTGGCAAGGAAGCAACACTTCCCTGCCACTTGGGTCAACTCTTGCCCATTTCTCAAGATAATTTTTGTGCCTGCCATCAAGAAACAACAGCAAAATATCTGAAAATGTCAAATCCTTTTAGTTCATCCTTTCAAAACCAAAAGATGTTTAAGGATTCCCCTTTGGCTTGCTTATATCAACAACGGAATAGAAAACCATGTTTGGTCTTCTGTTTCTCTCCACAGGAACCTTTGAAACTTCAGGTTCAGGATCTGAACACGTTGTGCTCAGTGACCTTTTGTCGCAGTGTCATTTCTGTCTCCTGAACAGAGAATTTCTGTTCTTTTTCTGGCAAGTCTGGGGACAAAGTTTCACAGTGGGAACTGGTGATTCCACCCATAAGTTAATGGAAAAAGTCACTACAATGTTCCTTGCATTGTTTAAAATACTGCCCCTCTTGAGCCAAATAAGGGAAATTTCCATGTGAAGGTCTCCAGTAGGAGGAGCTGATTTGTGATAGTTATGAAAATAATTATTTCCATGTGTTGGGAATAATCATTGTCAGACAGGGATTAGTTTGCTGCCATCACTACAGTTGTTCCTGTAGGAATCTGTGCTGCAGACTCAGCAAACTCCTCAGAACCATGGTTTGTGCCAATTGTTTAGGATTCTTCTTCAGAAGAACACAAAGAATAATTTTTATCATTATTAAATTCAACCTATCATTAAATCAACCAACACAATCACTACATTGTGTGATTTAGTGATCTATCATTAAATTCAACCAACACAAGCACTCAAGCAGCCTGATAACAGACAAAATGGAGATTTCATTGTGCCCAAACACGAGCACCTTATACCCTGTCAGTTGTTTGTAAAACCAGCCTTGTTCCTGGAGCAAAAGCCCTGGAATCAGCAGATAAATTCTGTTCTTTTCGTTGCCACACACTTTGCAGTAATTGTGTTACATCTTCGTGTCTGGCTTTATTCACAGGTACATCATGATAATTTCCAGCTCACTGACATGGACAACCTAAAGTATTTTACAGGCATTGGGGAATTTGAGAATCTAGAGAGAACTGTGATGGAGATGTAAATTACTGTTATGCCATGCATATATTCTCAATTTTTACAGTATTATCTGATGCATTTCATATTTTGAGGTAACTTCCACATTCCAGGATAATTGTAAATGCCACACTTTTCCATTATGCAGGCAGAGATAAAAAAAATTATTTTCAAAAGAAATAATTTTTTTTGTTCTTTTCCATCTCATTTATATTTATAAGCAAAAGATATTTTGGGATGCTGAGCTGCTTTCTCTCTCTTTATAGGATCTCCTTATTCACAATGGGTGGGCTGTATTAGAGTTTCACCAAAGACTACTGAAGCCACAGGATGAGAAAGTGGAGAAAGTATCCCATGTTTATCACTGCCTTGTCACCTCAAAAAAAAAAAAAAAAATTGCAGGAAAACTGGAAATCTTATGTATCACTCTCAAATCAAAAGGTTCTGGTAACTGCATGCAGACGTACCAGCAAATCTTAAATCAAAAAGTTCCCACATTTAGCTCTGTCAGGTTCCCTCCCCTCCTCACATCCTCGTGGGGCTGACACTTACCAGTGTTAAGTCAAACTATACAGAAAAAAAAAGCCAAAAAGGAGATGTTGGGAAGGTTGACTTCATTAAATGGCATCTGCATTCAACACAGACTACAAAGCAAATTGCAAAGGCATCGTTGTGCACTGCTGGTGCTCCACTGACATCTGAAGACACTTCCAAGGTGCAGCAACTTGGCAGCTCCTGTAGCAGAGGAGTTTTGGTTTTTTCAGCTAAAGCAGAGCAACTCTAAACATTTCTCTGCTTAGAAAAGGAATTTTGTGAAACAGGTGGAAAAAATCACTCTGGGCAACTTCTTTCTGCAGCTCCCTCCCTCCAAGAACACCATAAAAATATTATTATTTAGAAAAGCTTGTCTAAGCATATTTTGTCAGCAAAAGTGATTGATTCTTGCCCTTGGTGAGCCTAAGATGCTTTTTTGATCCAGCAGATAGCAATATTCTGTTAAGTGGCAATAGCAGCAGGAGGCTGCATCCCTCACAGCCCAGAACTTGATCCTGGCATACGTGAGGCAACAAAAGCATTCTCCCCTTGTGGCTGAAATAACTCAACAATTCAACAATTCAACTGCAGCCAATCCATCCCAAAGTTCCTGGATGTTCTCAGCCTCCAGATTTCAACTCTTTCCCCAAACTCCCACTACTCTGAACGGTGAAAATGGGGGATTTTTTTTTTTTTTCTCAGATGCAGAGCACATAGCTGAAAGAAAAAGATTGCTACAACTTGTGCACACACAGGTCACAGAAAATGAGAAATTCAGTCAAAGCACTGTCAAAAGAATAACTTTTGAGTGATCTCAAAAATACCAGGTCTTCTGATCTTTCTGACAAGGCTGTTCTGTGAAAACACAGCCTTTTGTTTTTCCAAAATGTAAAGTACAGGAGATGACAGGTAACACACCCAGAACAAGCTTCTAAACTCTACCTCCACAAAGGAAACATTCTTAGGAATGCCGTAAAAAACTCAATTGTTCCGTGGAACTAACAAACAAAAAGGTTTCTAGAAAATGACAGTAAAGCCACTTTCTGTCATCACATCATTCTCTTTTTCAGAATATTAAAGATTTTTTTACCAGACATTTTAATTAAGTGCAGACTCCCCCTCACAGTCCTCTTGGATGGATGAGGGCTACTCATACCTGGAGAGCAAAGAATCCAATTTCTTTGAAAGCAGGTGTCTGTATGTTCCTGAAGATTAAAAGAAAAATAAAAACCCCATAGGAACATACAACGGTACCAATATCAAATTGTCCCTGTGGATCTGTGACAGAAGAAAACATCTTAATGAGCTCACAAAAACCCTGAAAACCCCAGGAAGAGACATGGGGATGCTGCAGAGACCATGAGCAACCAAATGAGAGACTGCATTCCTTTAAATTGTTATGTCAAAAAATCCTGGGCTGATAAATTCGCCAGATGGAAAAAAATACTGAGCAGCTTGTGCACCTCTGAAAGGGCGACCTGAAGATGAAAACAATCCCAGACATTTCCTGAGTGTTTCCTGTTGGGAATGCAGCAATATTCTGGATAATTCCTGGTGCTGCAGGAACAGAAAGAAATCTTCACCAAGCTCAGGGGCTTCAACAGGACTGACTCCAGTGTGTGGAGGGCAGGATGAACGAGAGGAAATGATGAAAATATTATAGTAGCACTTTTTCAGGGAATTTCTCTTTAATTATTCATTATAAACTCCCCTATTTCTAAATACTTATAATTATAATAATACTAATACTATACTTATAATAATACTAATTGTTTCTAAATACTTAAAAGTCATTTCAACATTTCAATGGATCTTTTTGCCTTATAATCAAAGCCCATATTTTTGTACAGAATTGAATCAGACCTCTGTAATTTTAAGGGGTATGGCATCCATTTTTGTACTAGATACAAAAAAATTGTTTGTACAACTATCATAAAATTTTATATGATTAAATCCAAGTTGTGGAAGACTGAGGGTAAAATATGATATGGACTATTCTCAATGTAACAATTGAAATTTGGTTCTGATAAACAGGAAAATAAACCAAAGGTAGGTGGAGTGGGTTTTCTGGCGAGGAATTTGTGAAGAAGACAAGAAATTACTGTTTCTGCCCTATATTTCATATTCTGCCTGCATTCTGCTTTATCAGGAGCAGTGGATGGACCCAAAGGCTCTTTGTAGGTGAGAAATCAGCAGTACATTTCTTTCTTTTTCTGCCCACAATTCCATGGAAAACAACCCACCAAGAATATTCAACTGCAGCTGTTATCTTTGCTGTGCAAGTTATTTTTACAAAAAATGTAAGCTTCTCATGTTTAAATAAATTATTTAAAAGAGGACATGTTAATGGCTATCATAGTTTGCTTTCTAACATCAGGGATTCTCCATGGGTATGAAGAAAACATAATCACACATATGGTGGAACTAAAATGTACTATTTTTCTTGAATGAAATTCTCTTGTTAACTCAGCAGGCACTGCATGAGATCACATATCATTTTTCAACCATCTGCACATCTCACAGTATTATGGACAGAAAATTTCTGTTATTCAGCCACTAAGACTTTATGCTGGATGACTTTTAAGTGTGGATTCACTGCAGCATCTTTCATCATTGGAGGCAAATTTGGCATCTGTGCAGATGCCAGTTGCATTTTTATAGATCTCAGTTCAAAGAATGAATTTCAAGTCTGTCCTCTGCCACTCTTGTTCCTAACACCTGATGGATCAGACATTCCAGGTAATTTGGACACGTGACCTTTCATATCACAGGCAAGATGGAAAAATTCATGGCTCAGATTTCAAAGTGAAAAAGACACTTTCAGAAACATCAATAGACACTTTAAGAAACACCAAGAGTCCTTGATTGTGATTAGCTGTTTGATAAAAGAGAAACATAATAAACCAAATAAAAAACAACCCCCCACTGTCCGGTTTATCTCGGCTGTTTGAGGGGCCTGGAAGGCCCGGGGGTGGCCTTGGGGCAGCCCGCGTATCGAAGGACGAGAAGAGGCTTCAGTTCTTCTTTCTGGTTTTATGTTTATTAATTGTTTATCTAAAAGATGTTCTTTCAGCCTAACAAAGATCTGCTCAGCAGCCAGCCATGAGCACACTGTCTCTGCCCTCCGGGGCAGGCACCTATCTTTATACCCATTGTTACGTGTACAATATTTATCATTTTTCCCCAATACCATCTATTCTTATAACTCGGTGTACTCTCAGTAATAACCAATACAAAGGTGCCACCGTGGCTAAAGAAGATGGAGGAGAGGAGGAAGAAGAAGGAGGGCAGGACACACCCCAATTCCTCCATCTTACTCCTCTAAACCCCCCTGTACATAAATCTTAAACTCTGTTTCTTACCCTCTAATTAGCTAATCTTTTCACCCTTCACCCCGCTGAGGCCCTCTAATCTTCATAAAGGTGTCGTCTCCCGTGTAGGGTCAAAGTCCAGCCACCAGACACTTCTGGCAACATTCCAGGACTCCCGGGCCCCCCCAGGGTCTCGGAGGCCCGGCATCTCAGGACTGAGATCTTGAGATCCGACACCCCACCCTTCACATCAACAGCTTTGCTGCCCAAAGATCAGAAGCCAACACGATAATGAGTTCTTTTTTATGAAATGAAATCACTGCTGATAGTGCTCAGTGAATTCTGATTAATTCATGTTTTGTCACAATGCAGTGCTCGGTGAGTTACCACATTTGAGGGCTGTAGCAGGAATTTCAGACCACGCCTCTCATTTGGTGGTCATGGTCTGAAATCCAATGGTCTCCAATCCCCAGGCGCTCTGTTTCTCTGCCATTTATGACATCTCCCATTTTCAAATTAGAAATCTCAATATATACACCAACAACAGGACGTGTTCTGGAAGCTCTGACACAATATTCTTGTTTGTGTAAAAATATTGTGGAGATTAAATTCACTTTAATTTCCTGAGTCTGCTCAGGTCTGCTTTCTTACTTGAGATACAGCATCTAATCTTTGAATATCCTGAAATTAATTAAGATTGTGATGAGTTTTACATGAAAGTGTAACCTGTTCTTAGGCTTTCATTATTTTAAACTGTTACTTGGTATTCACAGCTGACCCATTTGGGAGTTGTTGCTTTCTTAGAAACACATTATGGAAATTGTGTTTTTAAAGGAATATGCCTGCCTAACTGTAGCTAAGTAGTAGAACAAATAAAAATCAGAAATGGAGGGAAACATGCAATAATTTTTAAAATAATAACTTAGGGGAAGGGTTAGGGTTAAGGTTAGGGCTAATATGGGTTTTCCAACTAGCCCTGCATGATTCCCTCAGTACTTTCCTTGTCTGCACATGCAGCATCAATGCAGAGAATTGCCCTCAGTGGATTTCAAACTGACCAATGCAACACCAAAGCAAGGAGGAAGGAAGAAAAAGTTACCTCAGCTCCACAGCAACTGAGAGCAGCCCAATCCAGGAGAAAAGGACACTGATAAAACCATCAATGCTTCTTGGTGTCCTGTCATAGAAATATATTAACTGCAAAGAGTTAAATATCAGAGGCACCAGCAAAAAACTGCTGGAATCAGATAAAACCGGTTTGAGAAAAGCTGATACTAGTTTTGTTTTTTTTTTACCACCCAACTCCTCAATATTACATACCAAGTAATGGGGTCAGGGGCAATGCTTTTCTAAAATTAACCTAATTTGTAACCAAGAGAGCTGTTCAATGAGATCCTGTGCCTACAGTTAAAATCCTATTTTCTTTCACTTGCTCTCAGTTTCTCTAAGCTTGGTACTCATTAGATTTCACGTAAACCATACTTTGCTTTTTTTCCCTATCAAATGATTTTGGTTTGCCCTGCATACTGTGGTAAAAAAAAGGAATTAACAGAGCCTGTGGCCTGATTGAAAATACTCAAATACAGTGATTTTCTGTGGAGGTTTTTACTTGTGTGGGTGGATTTGTGTGACACTACCTGTCAGTTTGTGACATTTAATTTGTCCTTTATTTCCAGTGCCTCACTTTTACCTCACTTTCATCTGGCTGGATCAGTGATGTTTTTCCAGGTTTGCATGCAGACTCTGGCCTGCCCTGCTCTCTCAGGTGCTGTCCTGGCCGCATACGCAATTCCACCTGCACCTGGAAAATGCCTCTGCCTCCCCTTCTCTGCCTCCACACAGCTCAGGGTCCTGGTTTTACATGAGACGCATTTACAGAACTAATATAAAGCTTTTAGCCACTAAAAAGCTGCATGCTCTTCTGTGGAAAACATGTGTTAAAAATGAAAGGCGAAACTTGCTAAAATTTAAGTTTTGTTTCTTTACATTGTCAGTGGAAAGGAAATGTTACAGGGAGAAAAAAAGTGTTCCAAAAATTTAATTCTAATTCTTATTACTCTTTTAATTAGTGTTAATAAATTTTTCTTTGTACCCTTTTAAAGTTTTAAGCCCACTTTACCTTTCTCCTAATCCTACCTCACAACAAGAGGCAAATACACCAATAATTAACCAACACTAAACCCACCACACTCGTTAAACAAAAAATCTCAAAATTAATAAAATCTCAAATTAACAAACCAAAACCACTGCAGTGAGTGATCAATGCAGAGCAGCCACAGCGCTTTGTGGTCGCAGGCTGTTATCTTGATGAGCTTTTAACTGGAACTTGCCAACACTGAGCTTCCCACAAAGCACAGCCTGGGTTATGCAAGGCAGTGACCCCTTGGCTGCAGTCTGTTATTAATTACTATATAATTCGTAATTATCACATGGAACTGTAATGGCTGATTATTTGGAAACCTAATTTAGTCACCCAATATTGTCAGGAACCATATTTTTGATTCTTTTTCATCAGCCAGTGGTTGCAGCTGTTGTACCTGCAGAGGAGTGGGTGTTCTCTGTGATCCACATCTGGCTGCTGAACCTTTGGAATTTTTGCAGCACTCTGGGATCCATTCCTGGAGTATTTTGCATGAAGAAATCCTGGAAAATGGTGCCCTTGATTTCCATATTTATTTTTTGCTTGGGTCTTTTCCAGTTAGATTCCTTCTATAGTTATGGCTATTTTTTTTAAAGGTGGCCATGCATGGTTTCTTAAACCATGAAGATGGGTTCAAGAGTTCTTGCAGGATCATTAAAGATTTTTTTGTGTTATCAAATCCAAGGTTTATCACTTTTTGACCTTATATCATTTATATTTGGGTTTTCTTTCCCCTCAATTAGATCCAATCTCTGGTTGGCATCAGCTTTTCCCTTTAGCAGTGCTGTTCAACATCTAATTATTTACCCATTTACAATACAGATTTCTGTAGAGGATCTTCTATTCTGGATTGGACTGAAACATTAAACTTTTGGGGCTAGAGATACCCTAAATAGATTGCAACCAAGAGTTTTTGTGCAGCTAATGATAACTTCAGAATATATTCCATGATTACCACAATCTTTTGAACGCAACAGTTTTATGATGTAGGATTATAAAGAGAATGTTAGACAAGAGTATTAAGTCTGAATACTGCTACTTAAAAATGCAACACCACCTTTAAAGAAAAAAATCTTTAAAATGATTTATGTATTATGTGTTAATCTAATTAAGAATTTTATTAGCATATATATTAACTTCCACAGCAACACCTTTTTGAGTGTTAAATGCTATGAAACACCTTTTTTCAAAGCACACCTGTCTAAAAGGTTGTGCTGAAGGCCTCATACCTGATTAAATGTGGCAACCAGCATGGCTGCACTATTTATTGACATTTCCTCTTGCTAAAACCATTATCTTTTATTGTGTTCTCCATTTCCCTGCGTGACGTTTTTAGCATTGCCAAATACTGTTGTTTAATTGCTTCTTAGGGGTAATAAAAATATAAAATGGGGAGTCATTATCTGTGTGGGAGAACAGCACTGGGAGATTTTACTCCTGAATTCATCACCAAGAAATGGGAGTCAGTGGTGTGACAGCAGAATAAAGGGGAAATACTGTGGGATGTGCTACCCCAGAATGATGCTGGATTTAGGACACAAGAGATAAATTACTCTGGTAAACACAACACTACTGGCAGATCCAGAATGCCCTACCCAGGCTGGAAAAACAGATCTTAGAAAAGATATTGGCTACTGGAATAAACTGGAGGAGAGAAGAAAAGGCAGTAAGAACTAGAAAAAACAGCAGAGGAAAATATGGAGTTGATTTTCCTGATGTGTAAAGATAAAGACACAAAGGATCTGAGTAAAGACAGAATCTCTCATGCTAAAGAAAAAAGATGTGGAGTTTTCCAGTGGATCTGAACTCCAGGCCAAAAAGAACTGAAGCATTTGTGGCGTCAGCTTTACAAAAGCAGGTACAACTTCTGCAGGTCACGTATTTGATTGAGCTCATTTGGGGACGAAATTTTGTATCAGAAATTAGAATAAAGCTGAAACTAAATATGACTTTGAACTGCACTAATATCTGAACTTACATTACACTCTGCTGGCAATGTTGCATTACTATAAATGTCTGTGTTATTGTCATGATACATAAACATTCAGGCACCTGAAGGATGTGCTTTAAACTCACGTTTGCAGCAATTTGCCAAGCCTCTGGTGTTTAATAATGCAACAACCCTTGCTTAGCATTAGCAAAATAATTTAAGTGAGTGTTTTGCAATGTTCCATGAAGAACATTAATGCAATAATACATTCTAAGTACGTTAAAAAGGAAACCAACAATTCAGTGATACAGCTAAAAGCTCTATTAAATGAATGTAGAAGCAGCAGACACCATAGATGACTTGAATTAATGTTTTTAAATTAAAATTCCAATAGCTGACAGGTTTGAAAACTGTCCTCTGGAAAACACTGAACGTGACTGAAACCAGTGAAAACACAAAACTGCAAATGTTTCCTCATGAGAATTCTGTGATTCTCTTTAAAATATACACCAGAGCTGACATAGGATGTTATATACATATTAAACCACTGCTTGGTGGCAAATACTGAGCATCGTACCTGTCATAATGCAGGATTTAGATATAAAATGACAATGTGGCTCTTCACCAAAAGACACAGCTTCATATTGGTGTCACATTCCCATCAAGTTACCTCAACCCATTGGTATTTTCCTTTTGGACAGTAATCACTATTCCTTAAAAATCTTAATTTCCTGAAGAAGGACAAAAGGGATGTTTTTGTTTTATCAACATGCATCATGCAAAGAGGGGAGTCTGTGACTGCAATCCCAGAAATTCATTCTTGCACAAATTCTTGTCAGACACGGGCCTGATCTGCAGGGCAAAGAGCACCACAGCCAATGGAAGTGGTGAGATGCTGTGGTGTGTTCTTAAGTTCGTTAGTTTGCTCCCCCCATTTTCTGTATTACTTCCTGCTGCTACCCTGCCAGTTAGGTTGCTATGGAAATTAAACTGCTCCTCCCTTGGTTTCTCTTATAAAGTGAAAGTTGTTTCCTCCTTGGGGTCAGTCAATCACTCTTTTTCTCCTCCCAGGTTTCGAGAATTTTCTTTTCTCTGGGAGGTATGGTTGGCTGTAGCCCCGGAGCCCCTCCTATGATTTATAACAGTTGGTTACTTTAGTATATCAGTTATGTTTCGTACCTCCAAATATGTATTTCTATTGGATAGCCGGGTTTCCCTGCCTTCTTCCCCCCTTTTCCCTTAAAACCCTCTCCTGCCCCTTGTTCGGGGCCATTTGCTGGGTGTTTCCCCTCCTTGTTGGTTCTTCTGTAATAAACCGACAGTTTACCCCCAGCAAGTGGTCGCCTCCTAATTCGTCTCTCACCGCGCTGCTCCGAGCTATCCCCCAGCTCAGCCCGAGGCCAAGCCGCCGAGGGGGGGCTGTTTTCTGATGCGCAGGGGCCCTGGCCTTCGCCCCTCACCAGACAGCCGGATTCCAGGGCCGTTCACGCCCCCGCGCAGTGTGGGGCCTCAAGAAACCTCAGCTCACCAGCTCCTATCCCTTATTTATTTGTGCTCACTGCAGGATCCTGATGGAGAAACTTTCCAAATCTGACACCCAATCCCACAGGCACAGAGGATCAGGAATCTCAGCTCCTGAGGGTTCGACCAAGGAATTGTGCAGCAAGGATTGTGCTCTCTGCTCTTGTCTCAAACTGAGGCATTGCACCCCTGGAACTCTGATCAGCTCTCCCAAATTGCTGCTGAGAGGCTCTTACAGGATTTTCCTGAGATTCTGCTTCAGACTGAGCTGCTCCACAGCTCCCATTCTGCTTTACAGGCATGGTATCACACACAGACAAAATGTGCCATTTTTATGACGAGCACCCAAGAAATAATAGCTCAAGCCTTTTTTTAAAATTACTGCTGTCAGAATTTTGATGAGGACATTCCTATGACACAGCTGCTGTTATATTACTGTAAAGTAGGATATTGATCTGGGAAAATAGTGAATAAACTCTCTCTTTGAGCTGTTTCTAGTGTTAGCTAAGCTTGATGCATATTTCATTGGTATCATATATAACTCCTATTTCTTGTATCCTGTTTTTCTCCCTAATTATAATCATCTTGTGGTTAATTACAGAGAGAGTTTTGATGACATCATGCTGCATTATATCAGATAAAAATTTCTATTTTTTGTTTCGTAGTGATAGTTAATCAAGCAGTAGAGATTTAATTAGATTTTCCACCTCAAGGTACCTCAGTTCACCAGCCCCTTTCCTTTATTTATTTGGGTAAACCACAGAGTTACTCAAGAATTAGGGTGACTTTATCCATATCACTAAAAAAAATATACAGGAGCATAAAATGGAAAAAAACCAAAAAAACAGTATCAGGTCTTTGTTTCACCAATTCTATTGAATCTCTCTCCAAAACACTGACATGATGCCCCACTGAATAAACAAAAAACACCCCCAGGACCTGCATTCAAATCCAAAGCTCAAACTGAGAATGAACATGGTCCAGGTTTGTAATGAAGAAACAAAATCAAAATACTGATCTAAACCCGAGGAGAAACAGGAAGATTTTTCAGACCTTCCACCTACCAAAACAAGCTTTACAAGGCTGACAAAGGTACTCTGCTAGGATATTTTTGTTATTTAAAATCACTTATTTGAATTAACTTGAGTCTGTTTAGGAATATTTTCTGGAGTAAGCAGCAGTCAGATGAATTCTAAAAGAAATTCACACTGCTGATGAGGAAATTGGAGGAGGAACCTTTAAATCACTCCAGAACCTCCAATAAAATGAGACAGTCACCTCCACAAAATAACTAAAACATGTTAATTCCATTGTGGTTAAAGAAATCAAAAAGGTGCAATGAATAAATTAAAGTATCCTTCAAACAACTGAATTCATCCCTAAGGGAAGAACATGAAAAATTCTGGCATGGAAACAGAGAACACAATGGAAATCCATCATAAATTCAAGTCCTGGTAGAAGATGTTGCAGAGCAAATTCAGCAGAATTTTGAAGAGTAATCTCCAACTCTGGATAGTATTTTACACAGGAGTTCTAAAAGAATTCAAGCATGAAGCAGTTGAATTATTCACTGCAATTTAACTCAAAACTGTCTCAATAACAGACAAAGATATTTCAATGCCGGGGCAAATATGACACCAATTTTCCACAAAGACAACTGTGGCAGAGATATGAAAAATTACAGCAAATAAACCTGGCTTCCTTATCCCCCAAACTGGCAGAATTTGTAATAAACCCCCTGTATTAGCAGACACCTGAATAAATAAGATATCTTTAATGAGTAAACATAGCTTTTGTTAAGAAAAGGCAGACTTTGAAAATAAGTAGACAAAAGAATTGAATGATATCTCACATTCCAAAAGACCTTGTCCAGAAATGTCTCTAATGCTTGGAAATATTGATAGCTGACAGCAGTTATTGAAAAATATGCCTTGGGGGAAAGTAGGTCTTTTGGGTAGAGAAAAACTGTTAATGTTTTATGAAAAATAACATTTGAAAATTAGAAGGAAACCTGTCAATATATCATAGACAGAGGCAGCTGCATTCTTAGCAGAGTTTTCACGCAGTAAACAGCAAAAACAATTTGAGTGCCTCGTCCCAAAACACTCAAGAATGGCAACACATGAAAAATGAAAAAGATTGAGTAGCTGGTCATTTTCTTGAGCACTGAATAATTGCATTTTGCAAGTTTAATGTTGGTTCACCTGTGCTCTTCAGAAACACAAGAGATGTCTCATTTATATGTGCATATATAAATATATATGTATTTAATATGCATGTACTGTGTTACTGCTGCATATAATCACAGGAGGTGAGTTAGATTTAACAATTTCTATATAAATTGCAGCCTCACACTGATTTCTTCATAAATCACAGCTTCAACCTCAGTCAGCTAAAGAGTGCTTTTAAAAAACCCAAGATGCTCTTACTCAGAAAACAATACTTAAAGGAAACTGAAAAAATCTTGCAGCTGTTTAAGACCAAAAAAAGAAAATTGAAAACTGGTTTATGGTGAAGTTTCAGAACTTAGATAACTTGAGGAGAGATTATTTTAGGAAAGCAGTTTTGGACAGCAGGGCTCAGATCCTTCATTGCTCACTCACCACGTGCCTGGAGCCAGCTTTAGCTCCTTGCCTTGGTCCTGGGGGTTTTGGCAGATTCATTTTCCAGCCCAGCATCAGCCCTGGGCCCTGCAGATTCATTTTCCAGCCCAGCATCTGACACCAGCCCTGTTCCCTGCTCTCCATGGCCAGACACTTCCAACAGCAATTAAAGGAAATACAAACCCACATTGAGGTGCTTTGGATTCACACTGGCTGTAGCCAGACTTCTGTATTGAAACTCTTCTGCTCTTTTGGAGTTTACTGGATTTCTCAGTGGCTTGGAGACTGGGACCAACCGGGAAACAAGAAATAATCACGAGAAAATAAAATTAAATTAGGCATTGTGTAAAACACAGCAAGACCTAACAATCACCAAAGATATGGAGGACATACTCACCATTCTTATGAGATGCCAAATCTTTTGGATTTTTTTTCCATCCTAGTCATGGCCTGGAAACACACTTGGATTTTCTACAAATAAAAAAAATTTGTTTCTACACATAACATACACGCCCTCCTTCCCCTCCCCTTTTCAGGAATGACAATTTCCTTTCCCCCCAATGTCTCATCCTATGCCAAAAATGCATTCAGGCTATAAAGGACTGAATTAGAGGCAACAGGAATTGTAACCTAGAAATGATAGATCATTTTCAGATTTCCCTAACAATAAAAGGAATTGAATATTTCATTAACGTTATTTTCTTTCTGATTTTAAAGCTTTGGAAACTGTTACAACATGTTTATGTTTGCATTAAAATCTATTTCAAATAAATATATGGTTGTATATAAAAGGCAATTTAAATACATATAATGATAAAATTAAGTTCCATTACTGCAATATTCTTTATTTTCTACAATAACAATTCACTGAGATTGTTATCCCTTTCATCTTAATTGGGTAATGTATTTTCCTCAACGCAAATGTTTGGAAAACAAACCCTGGGTTTCTTTGAGGCAATTTGCAGACATTGTTAATCTCTGTAGCAGTTATGATGCATATTTTCCTCCACCACTTCCACGGTATTTTATTATTGAGCCACAAACCCCTCATTTTCCGTGTGAAATACACCACAGCAGTTGTGTTTGTTTCAGCAATATTGTTCTTTTTTCCTTAGAAAAATAACACCAGGCAGGTCCTAAGCACCCAGGCAGGCGGGGAACAGGGAGTGCAGTGCGCCAGCCCTTGAGCACATCCCATACCTGCTCCTTTTCCGACAGCTGCTGAGTCTGAGCAGCTCCATCGGGGTTTCTGATGGAACCGGGACATGAACACTCCAAACCCACAGCAATTATGTGTATGTGGTCTGCTCCATGCAATCACAGGGCAGCTTAGAAAATCAGGTTAGAATGAGGATTGCCACAGCACCTTGAAATTGCTCATCTCTGTGGCCTCTTGCTGCTTCTTTACAGCTGATTTTATCATATTGTTATTGCAACAGGCTTGCTTGGACTTTTACTCTGTGCTGGGTTTGCTTTTTGACTCTTTCCTCCAATTCAGTGGTACCTCCTCACCAGTGAAGCTTCAGAGGGGGGAAGCAAGCTAGAAATGAGGATGAGGATGGAGAGGATGGTGCAGTCTGTCACCCCGTGGGTGTCTCTGGTCCCTCCTGGGTCTCTGGGTGTCTCTGGTCCCCTCCTGGGTCTCTGGGTGTCTCTGGTCCCCATCCTGGGTCTCTGGGTGTCTCTGGTCCCCATCCTGGGTCTCTGGGGTCTCAGGTCCCCTCCTGGCTCTCTGGGTGTCTCTGGTCCCTCCTGGGTCTCTGGGTGTCTCTGGTCCCCATCCTGGGTCTCTGGGTGTCTCTGGTCCCCATCCTGGGTCTCTGGGGTCTCAGGTCCCCTCCTGGCTCTCTGGGTGTCTCTGGTCCCTCCTGGGTCTCTGGGGGTCTCTGGTCCATCCTGGGTCTCTGGGGTCTCAGGTCCCCTCCTGGCTCTCTGGGTGTCTCTGGTCCCCATCCTGGGTCTCTGGGGGTCTCTGGTCCCCTCCTGGGTCTCCGGGGGTCTCTGGTCCCCTCCTGGGTCTCTGGGGGTCTCTGGTCCCTCCTGGGTCTCTGGGGGTCTCTGGGGGTCTCTGGTCCCCTCCTGGGTGTCTCTGGTCCCCATCCTGGGTCTCTGGGGGTCTCTGGTCCCCATCCTGGGGGTCTCTGGTCCCCATCCTGGGTCTCTGGGTGTCTCTGGTCCCCTCCTCTCCTGTCCCTGACCCCTCTCAGGGTCTGAGCTTTCCCTAAGGAACAGCCCAGTGCTCCCAGCAGCTCCCATGCCAAGGCAGGCCAGGCTTTAGCACATCTGTGGAGCCAGTTAAAATTAAAAAATATCTTTAAAGAACAGCACCTTTCAGTTTCTATCCAAGCCCTTCACTAAATTACCTTCTGAATTTTTTTGCTTTTTTATAAAGAAAGGCTTTGGCAGCATCTTTCCATGGTTGGAGCTCTTTACTAAAGAGCAGATGGATATAATTTAGTTCCTTTATTTCCCAAATAGTGATAGGCTATCACCTACATGATCTCAAAGCTCCTAGTTGGCTGCATAGATGATGTATTATCCTCCTGAAGGATTTTGTTATGAAAATTAGGACGTGGATGTAATGAATTCCAATTTAAACTATCCAAACAGGGAGTTAAGAGAGAGCCACACAGGGTGGTCAAGAATCTTATACCTTGGTAAGGTCTTCATAAATGCAATTTTAGTGCATTTTCATAGAACATTTAAGGGATCTCTGATATTTCAGTGGAAAAACCAAATTTCATTTATCTATTTCTAAGCAATACTTTTTATTTTTGCAAAAATGACTCCTAGGTAAGTAGGATTAAGATCAAGTCCAAATCAAAGAATGCAGAATGCTTTGTGTAAACGACATAAGCCTGGAGTAAGAATTGGATAGGAATAGATGATTTATCTGCTTTGGTTCAGTGACCTGGGTTCAAAGTCAGCCAAGGATAAAATCAAAGTAGGTTTTTCAGTCTGAATAATATAAATGTTATGTGGAAAGATTTATATTCTGAATGCTATCTAAGCAATTAATCCAAAGGGAATTATTTATAATTGCTAATTAGTTAGACAACTACAAACGATATAGAATGGAATTATATATCAGCCCTCTTCTAAAATCTCGTGGGCTAATGTAATTGTGTTCCATTAGTATAAATCCCTTTACAATGGAGATTAAAATAAATGGGACTGAAACTTCCTTGGCTTCTGTTTCCAGCCCTGCTGTAATGGATGGTTTGAGCCCAAATCCTGTAATAGGATGATGCTGCCCAGCCGAGGGACTGTCAGGGGTCACAGGCTGCTATCAAAGTTTCTGCTCTTTTCAGCAGTGCTTATTTACTTCTATTTCTTCTAACATTTACTTCCACTATTTATTTGTTACTCACAAAAAGTGGAAGCAATCTTCTGCTCTGTTTGGTCTCGCCCATTCCATCATACACGACCCTAAATGCCATAAATAACTTTCACTTTTCTGCAGATAGAAAAGTGTCATTTCTATTTTTGAATTTGCTCAAGATAGAACTTTTTACCACCATCCCTACAAACATATACATCAATTATCTGAAGTTATTTTGCTTTTTGCTTCACTGGGAGGTCAAAAAGTTGTCAGAAAAGAGTATGGGCAGATTTTAGGGTTTTGTGGGAAGTGCACTGCCATTAAATTCCTTCTCTCCTTTATCAAAGGACATTTCCAGGATAGATAATTTACACAGCAAGCAACATGAGAATGGTTACACTGAAAACTCGATCCCAACAAACTTTCACAATCCACTGAAGCACAACAGTGATATTGGAATGATCTCCTGTTTTCCTGCTCCAGGAGCTGAGGTGGTTCTACAGCTGTGCTTCTCTCAGGAACTTCCTGAGGGAGAGGACTCATCCCACGGTTACTGTAGCAGACAATGGAATATTTGGGGAATATTTTCACACAGATTTCAATTAACAGCAACAAAAATTAAACCACTCTTTTTGCAGCTCTCCAAGTTTGTTGAACTAGAAATAATTTAGCCTGGTATGCTGAAGTCTCCTCCTGAGACAAGGCTTTGGAATTTTCCACAGTTCAAAGGACTTGCGCTTTGTAAAATGAAATGACCCTATTAATCTACAGTGAGGGAATTTACAGTCAGTTTATGCAGAATAACTACCATTTCAAGAGCAGTAAGAACCTGATTTACCTGCTGCTACTCGTAAAGAAGGAGGTGAACAGTTCCTCTTCCTACCAAGGGTAGAATTTCCTTAGGGGATGGGACACAGCAGTGGTGCAAAGCAGGGTTTGTGCCACAAAAATCTGAGAGCACAAACTGCTCACTCTGCAGGACCTGTCCAGTTGGAGGTGCCCCTAGGAGGGCTGGGGTCAGCTGGCTCAGACTCTCTGTCTGAGCCACAAACCTTGGTTATTCATTCCTTTCTATTCTTAGCTTAGCCAGCTTTTTAATAAGAACCTTTCCTTCTATTCTTTTTGTATACTTTTAATGTAATATATATCATAAAATAATAAATAAGCCTTCTGAAACATAGTCAGATTCTCGTCTCTTCCCTCATCCTAAGACCCCTGTGACCACTGTGACAACTCAGAGAAACTAAAAATCTAAATAATTTAACTTAAAATCCAAACAAATGGATGGTCTTGAGCTGGCCTCTCTGTTCTCTTCAGGATTTTCCAAAATGTTGAGAAAAGGCAATGGAATCAGACTCAGGTATTTTTAATCTATTAGAAAATTCCATGTGCACACAAAAATTGATCACCTGCGCTGAGCTGGAGGTTTGTGCTGCCTGCTGTGCTGAAAATATAGGTAGATACTGTGAAAATGCCATGAAGAAAACTTAACTCTGCTCCTAAAACAACAGACATAGAAATTTCCTTTCAGGAAACTGTCTGAGAAGTTCACCTGAAGAGCACACAAAGCTAAAGTACTGCTGTTTTAATTAGTAATTTAATATGCAGAGTAATTCGGAGGGAGAGACAACCAAGGAAGTCAAATAAAAAATCCCAATAACCACTATTAGGAACTCATTGATTTGTTTGTCCAATTAATTTTAGACCTAACAAATTACTGTCTGCCACGTGACTGATCTCTGACAAATTCACAATACTGAGGGGATGAAAGTATTTGCACAGATTGGATACCAATAAAGCAGAACCTGAAACTATGGGGGTTTAGATCTGTTTAATTGGAAATGCAACGAAATTAAATTGAAAAATAAGGTCAAAGTAAACTGGTTCTGGTTATTGATACAAATTTCATGTAGCTACAGAAAGATATTGAAGCAATTTATTTCAATCTAAAGTTTTGATTCATTGTTAGATATGTAATTAAATTTATTTTGTAGAAGCTTTACAAATACTTAAATCTGCATAATGAAATATTACCCCTGTAACAGAAAGTTTAAACAAAACAAGTCACAGAGCTATCTTTAGGATTTACCTTTCTTCCTTTGGGACTGCTATTCTTCAGTTTCACTATTTATGTACATCAAAAATATTTCCAAAGACTAGAAAATTAGGACTTTGTTCCCATCCTTAGGTGAGAACTAAATTAATGCCAAAAATGAAATCCACCATCTATTTTTAGGAGCAGACCTACAGACAGCCCTGAAGTCAGTGGTGCTGAACCCTGAGCTATTTGTGAGGGATTTCCCCAAATTCACTGTAACTCCAAATTCCAACCTAAAGCCCCCTGTGACACCTAAAAATGTACATTTTTATGTTACTACCTTCGGTTCTTACACAAAGTATATTTAGTGACACAGATATGATCTGTTCTACATGGGAAAAGAGATTACTGCTGATAACAAACCTTTTGGGGGGAATGCATTGAGGGAAGCCACCAAAAATAAATGGGAAAGTTTGATTCCCATTGAGGCAAATCAGGATGAGGTTGAGATTAATTAAGCAGGAAAGCACAGCACATGACACCTAGCCTAATAAAGACATTTGCATATTTAAAGAAAGTGAAACAATATCTGTTTTAATTAAGTAGGCTGCTCCTTCAGGTTAATGCATTCAGGGGAAAAATTAAATCCAGCTCGAATCCCTGGAAGAAATGGAGAGTGGCTGGAGGAAATTGGCCTGCTGCAATGTGATTAATGGAGCTGCCTGATGAGGGCTGGCTGCTCCAGGAGCAGGGCCTGCAGGGAGCCAGGTGTGACCCTGGAGCAGGGGGGCCCTGTGAGCCCGGCAGGCACAGATCCGCTCCCAGGGGTCAGCCCCGTGTGGGGATTCCCTCCAGCTCTCAGAGGTGTTGCTGTCACAAGATTTGACATCTAATTCGCTCCAACAGTCCCAGTCTCACATTTCCTGCACTTGGAGATCAGAGGGAAATGATCTGCAGCACCTCAGAGGCACCCAGAGGGTGAGGATTCAGCTCTGCCTCTGCCCTGCCTGCTGGACAGACAGACAGACAGATGTTTTCTGTCACTTGTAGCAGATAGGGCCTGGCGTTCGGAAGATCTCGTGATGTTACGGGAAGACAGGGCCCCTGCCCCCTTAGATAAGAAAATTAACATAGGAATGTAGCCCCCTGAACCGGATTCCAGTAATTTTCCACTTGCCCAGGTAACTTTTCCATCCCTACTAACCACAGATGGTAAGGACAGACCCTCACCTGACGTAGAAGCCCCCTAGACTATAAAACCCCACGAGAAGAGAGAATAAAGGCCTTTGATCCTCCACCACATTGGTGTCCGCGTGTTTCTTAGGCCCGAGCGACCCTGGGGAAGGGGGTCGCCGTGCTGCTTCCTGAAACCAGGCCGCCTGCCTTGTATCAGAAGGCAACAGTCACTCAATGCCACTCATCAGCAGGAGCAATTAAAATTACACTCAGCATTTAAAGCTGCTGATTAAAGGGGTCAGTTCCTAACGTGTCCTCTTGTAAATGCTTTCTGTCCTTTGAATGACTCGTGTGAGTCCAGGAGCAGCGAGAAGAAACCTCTTGAAGTGTCACAGACACATTTTATGGAAAATCCTTTCCTTAGGATTTTTCCTCCTGAGAAGCTGAGAGGCCTCAGGAACAAAATGCAAACAATGGTTATCTGCTGCTGTGGAATGCAACAGGTGCATCTGGGATTGGGCTCATGGGGTTGTTTCTAATTAATGGCCAATCACACTCAGCTGGCTCAGAAAGCCTAGCCACAAACCTTTGTTATCATTCTTTCCTTTTCTGTTCTTAGCTAGACTTGTGATGAAATCCTTTCTTCTATTCTTTTAGTATAGTTGTAGTATAATAAATATCATAAAATAATAAATCAGCCTTCTGAAACATGGAGCCAGAGCCTCGTCTCTTCCCTCATCCTCAGACCCCTGTGAACACGGGCACATTGAAGTGATCAAAATTCTGTTCTCAGGAGGGTTTCAAGGTGAGGAGCCAAAGATTCTTTATGCTCTATCAGAAAATAGTGCAAAGTAAGAACAGAAAGCTGCTTTCTACTCCCAGATGTCATCATGTGCAGCCCCACAACACCTTCAGAAAAGGTGTCAGGTGGAAGAAAAAAAAATATTAAACTGAGATTTCCAGAGAAAAATACTGAATGTAGAGGAATGTCCCGGCAAGATCAAAGGGGAATTAAATACCGGTGCTATGGACACAAATTTATGCATTTCCTGAGCTTTCAAAGAGCAATTTGATGTGATGGCACTTCATGTCTAGCACATTATGTAAATGTTTTCTGCAGAAATCTGGCATTTCCATGGTATGTCTTGTGCATAATCTGACCAAGGAATGCAGCTGGAGTTGCTCTCACCAAAAACCACTGCAAACATCACTGGGGTTTTTCTAATGAAGAGAGCTCTGCATGTTAAAGCTTTTTAAAGAGAATTTATAAATATCAACAACTCTGCAAACTTCTTCTTGAGCCTTCAAAGACTTATAAAGAAAAGTGCATAAAAGCCCAACTCATTATTATCTAGGAACTTATTATTATCTAGTAACTCATTAATATCTAGTAACTCATTAATAGCTAGTAAATTATTAGTATCTGGAGAAAGTTACCATAAGAAATAAATATAAGGGCTGGAGAAATCCATATTAAATTCAAGGTTATTAAGTGAGTCATGCTTGATAAAAGCACATCTTCCTATTTTTTATTGCCTAGCATTGCTCAGGATGCATCTAGCAATTAAAAACATAATTGTTGCACAATAAAAATTGCCAAAGCTATTAACCAGCCATATAAATGAAAACTTTGACTCCTAGCATTTTCCATCAGAGTAATAAGAGTACAGTCAACTTGCTTCACATTTCCAGGAATTCACAGCCATTACATCTTTTGTTTTTGTAACTTAATCCATTTAGTTATAAAAAATAAAAATCTTTAGATCCACCCTGCCACATTTCGCTAGATAGTTTTGATTTTTGCATAATGAGAAAAAATTAAGGGACAAATTCTTCATGTATGAAGTCAAGGCTGTTATAATTAGCTGGAGGATATTTTGATGTTTAAAAAAACGTTAGGGAGAGGATGTCCAGAGGTTAAAGCATCAGAGTGATAAACTGCACTTAAAGTTGGGGCATAAATATGGCCCCAGTAATAGTTGGAATTAGCAAGACAAGGTTAAAATTTAATTTTTCTAATAGTGAGTTGTTAAAAGTTACATCCTGCAGTATCAGGCATAAATGGCTTGTGTTACTTTGACTTTCATGGGAGAGCTGAGGTCACTGGGCCCAGCTCCAGGAATGTACTTAAGCACATGTTTAAGTGCACAATAATTATGCACATACTTAAAATTTGTCCTGCCTCATTTTCTCAAGCTCTTGCAGCTACAAAACCAGAGGTAAAAATCAAGAAATCAGCTGGTTTATGGGTGGATACTGGTCACAGAACACGCTGGGTCATAAGCATGCAAAGGATTTGAAGTTTTAAACATTTTCCCTTTCAATAATCTTGGTGCAATCTATTAAATAACTCAGGTTTTGGGGTACATGATGCAATAAAAGAACCATCAACTGAATATTCCCTCATGATTTTTATTTTTTAATGTACTCAGGAAAATGTTGCTAAAATCAGAATTTACCTAAGTTTCCAGTTAGAGAATATGAGGAGTATTGTCAATTAATTGTAATTTCCAAATGAATTTTGAGGCAGAATTGTAGAACCTGGAAGAGATGCACATTTAAAAATGGACTATGAACAAGATATTTATATATATATATATATATATATAAATTCTGGACTTCATATTTATTCTGCTTCCTTCCACCAGGGTCATATATAAGTACTGGTAAAAAAAAAGTCACAGGCACCTCCCAATTTGCAATATCAACATTTACTCTCTATTTTGTTTTTATATCTAATCTTTTGCCTCTGTAATCTTTCCTAAAACATCTAAAAATCTTTACACAACAGTGCAGTAAAAATTGTCTGATTTATTTACAAATTATTCTAATTTAGTTATTCAGAAGCAGTACATTTTTATCCTGTTTATCTGATAGATATTCTGATGTAGTAGTTTAATAGACAAATGTAATTTTACAAAACACTATTAGATTGCATGCTTGTTTTAAAGATTAGAGTGGGTGACAGATTGATTGCTCCTAAATTGTTCATTCAGGGTAACTGTGCACATTTTAAACCACATTTATTTCATCTTCTGTGTACATAAATCCAATGAAACATTAATTTTTCTATTTAAAACCCTGTGTTATTGGAGGACAAGAATTATTGTCCACGCTCATGAAATTAGATTAGATTACTTTGGTTTTGATAACTTATATTAGAAAAATCAGGTCTTAATTTTGTTATCAAGATCTAAACTGTGGATATACCTTATTTCAAGGGTCATGATATATAAAGATTACTTTTAGGGTAATTTTTTTTCCTAAATCATTATTACTAAAATAATCTATAAAACATATTACTCCTATACTGAATAAAATATATTTAAATTAATGATTTGCACACTTTATGAGCATACATTGAGAACAGAAGAAACATTAAAAATCATTATAGATTTGTAAGTATTTTATTAGGAAAAAAATGATCAACTCACTCTCCAGTCTGGCTGGCCAATTAGAGTGATTTGTTTCTAACAGAAGGATAATTTTGTTTTGGTAAAAAAAGAGGGACCATTTAATGCTGTCATTTATTCCAAGTCAGATTTTACAAAGGGTTTGATCCCAACAGTTAATTTGTAATTTACCTCTGCATTCAGGTTTGGTCCAACCAAGGTTTCTGTGTGATCAGTACAAACACAGCCTGGGAAAATGTTCCTTGGAGCAGTGAAAACCTTCAGAGAAGGTGGATGAAATTAAGGAAAAGTTTTACAGACAAAGGGGAAGATGTAAATATAGACCCACTTGAGTTCAGCTCCTGGAATCTGCTCTGGGTCCATTTGCAGGACATTTAGGTGGCACCAATAAAACAAATAAATGTCAACCTGGGTTTATTTTCAGAATGAATAATTTCAAACCCATTGACTGTTCAACTCTAGGTTTTTTTTTTTTTTGTTTTGTTTTTTAGTGTAGTGACAAGTCTTGGGGATAAGAGAAAATCAGACTATTAGAATTCATCATGACCTCAGTGTTTTACAGCAGCACACAATACTCTCCTGAGTAAACATGAAATAGATTGTTTGGATTAAGTTTTCCCCATGTGGGATGATTATTAATCACTGTCATTTTGAATGGATGAATAAAATGCAGTTCAGGTATGACTTTCCCAGGAATGACAACTCACTGTTTTGTAATATTGTCATGGATGAGGGAGGGAAAATATTCCAACTTAATTGCCAGCTAATTCAGCTGTGGGAGCAGCACAATTGCAAAGCAAAACCAGAAGTTACTGTGATCCTGGCCAAGAATAATAAATTAATACAGAACCATTGTGAATGAACTTCAGTGATACAGATTTTGGGAAGATTTGTTAAAGTCAGCGTCTTACCTTTTTTTTTGATCTCTCCTTCAGAAAATATCCACAGAGATGAGGAAGTTACTTCTTGTCCTTGCAAGTCCTCTGTAATCTTTGTTTTCAGACCCAAGATCAGGCTCATTGCATCTGGTAACGACCCTTCTGCTCTGATCAGATCTGTCAGCTCACACTGGCCAATTATTTTGAAGTGTGCAATCCTGTGAGTTGATCTTTCTCAAGAAATATGAAGTCAAAAGAAGAAATATTACTACTTTAACCTTTATGTGGCATAAACTGACAATACTGCACTCTTGTGTCCTTTTCTTACCCATGTTTTCAACAGACAATCTGGTACTACTCCATAGAATGGAGGAAGCCCAAAATGTGTAAGGATGACTGGATGAGTATGTCTTGAATATTTTTTTAAAGTGTTTTTGTCACCCAGTTGAGATTTGGGGGTATTGACATCTCTGGACTCTCCAGGTGAGGTTTGGGTGACATCTCTGGAATCACCAGGTGAGGTTTGGGTGGCATTGACATCTCTGGAATCACTGTGAGCTGGGACAGCTCAGCCCACAGGGCTGTGCATGAATTGAGCAAAGGGGCAACCCAAGCTTCAGTGAAACCACAACTGCATTTTTTTCTCCTGACCTTAGTTTATATTTCCAAAATATCATGAAAATATTTTTGCCTGCATTCTAATCTTTGACATAGTATGTTTTCAGCAAATAGATCAGAAAACTTCTTCTATTCCTGTCTAATTCTTAGCACAGAGCAGTTGTGCCTCCTTCACCATGAATGCATCTCCTCAGGTTCTCAAGGAACTGGTGTTTCTTTGGCTTTTCCCAAGATTTCCTGAATCCTTAGTGCTGTTGGACATCATTCTGCAAACCCTGCTCCAAGCCCCACCCTGGAGTGCTGCTGGATTAGTGATTATCTATGGAAGAGCGCACAGCAACCTTGTCAGAGCACAGCGCTCCCTTTTCCCCCTGCCCTGCCCTGCCCGGGGGTCTGGATCAGAATGACTCTCACCCCTCCTGATGCTGCTGCAGAGCCTCTTCCATCATTTCAGTGCTCATCTCTGAGTAATTCACCTCTGCCAACAGGAGCAGGGAAGGAAAATGATATTTTGCAAATGAGGAGTTAAACACATGCTTGAGAACCAACCCAGTGCAGCTGAACTGTAAATTTCCATCACCTTAAATGACACCAAACTTAGCACAGCAGGTTAAGGTGTTGACACAGCAATGTAATCAACAGTTCTTTATACAAGAAAGTGACAAAAGTTCTGATTTTTGAAGACCACAGGAAAAAAAAAAGAATGTCTGATCTTGAAAAACTTGCAAGACATAGGTGGTAAGCACATACAGCAGCAATTAAAATGTTTTGTTTGGTTGGTTTTTTTAAAGAACTAAATTAAATTTTCAAATTCATTCAAGTCTTGAAGAGCAGAATAACTTTTATTACCTATTTCTGTTTTTAAGGGAAGCTGAGCTAATTTGCTTTGAGATTCTAGCAAGTATATTCTCAATTGCTGAAGGAATGAGGACATGCTTGTTAAAACCTGTTCAGCTAATTTGACACGTATTTGCAAGAAGAAAATATATTACCTTACAAGTTGTCTACTTCTATATGATGCCAAAATACATTTGCAATATTTTTCTCTAGTGAACTGAGCTATTAATTTACACAACAGAATTGCAAATCTGAGAAGATTTTCCAGGAACTGAAGTGACTGATGTTAACACATTTCATAATTTACAGAAACAAGAAAAAAGACATTTGCTGGCATGCAAGTAATCGAGTTATAGGATTACAAAGATAAACCTCATCTACATCAGTGTAACACAAACAATCTTGCTTTTAAATTGTTTTCTTACAGCCTGCAAGGATTACAGGAGCACATCAGTAAACTGATCTGTGAGCACTCCCAGTCCCAGCATCCCTGTTCTACCCAGGGGTAAACAAAATAAACTGGAATTCACTGAGACCTGAAGTGCAAACCGAGGGCAGGATGTGCCCCACACACTCAGCACCACATTCCAATCTGAACTAAATCCTGTACCTGCTAAAAGATGACATTTTTACATATGTAACGTAGAAAGCCAAACAATTTGGGTTTTAAAGGCACTAATGAGTTTCTGCCTCTTTATTCTGACTGCGTTTTCACCGTTAGATGTCTGTGGAGCAGCAGTGTTAACTGGATCCTGAGCCTGACGCAGATTAAAAGAGAAACATGATAAAAATTTGCTATTTTTGCTATTTTTGCCTGGCTCTGTCTGAGGCTGTGGCTGACAGCTGGCAGGAGGCAGGCTGCAGCAGGTCAGCACGTGCCCCGAGCCCAGGCTGTCACTGAACCCATGGAGCTGCAGGCTCCCTTGGCTCTCTGTGCTTTACAGCACTGCAGTGAGACACAGCCTCCCTCCCCCCAAAATGGGTCAGGCATGAGAATGCTCTTATTTAATTACTCAAGGGGAATATTGACACTTTTAATTCATTTTCATTTCCTTTCTTGTCAATATCTCTCCTTTCCTTACTATCCCTTCAGTGTGTGCTTGCAAATCTTCCTTTCAGGAAAAGCACTGCAGAGACTGGTATTTCTCCCCCAATTTATATTTAATTCCTTTTTCCTCATTGCCCTTGAACACAAACCTGAGTCTGCGCCTTAAACAAACAATCCTTATTGTAATTGTTGAAAGCAACCAGTCTGTAAAACCTCCCCTTGCTCAGATGGAAAGTTAAAATTTGGAGATGAAAGGAAAATCTTCTTGTGATCATATCCTTCCCTCCAGAGTTGTCTGCCTAACTGAGAAAAAATATTAGATAAAGTTTTCTTATTTGCTTATGCTAAATATTGACTTTCTATCTAATCCTTCAGCTGAGTGACGCTCTACTAATGAGGCATCATGGACAGAGCATTGCTTTGTTTATTTGTACAGCCATGATTACTGCAATGGGCAGTGCCCTCAGGAAAGCACAAAGCTCAGCTTTGCACTCGTCCAGGACAGAAATTTCTGGCTGCACACACAGAAGGGGGCCCTACATCAAAATGCTGCTGACCAGAGATCTGACCTTATCCGTGGATCCAGCTTCTCCTCAGTCAAGTGATAAAAATGGCATGAGATCTGTAAAGAGAAGTATTTTAATTGGCATTGCTGTCTGGAAATGACATTTTGAAAAGGAATGCCAGGTGAGTCTTCAAACTTTTTTCTAGCAGCTGTCACAGTAATTCTACCTTTATTTCCTGGTTTATTTTCTTTACTTGTTCAAATGATAGGGCTATCTTTGGTAAATATTGTAAATTTTGTCAGGAAACACAAACACTGTCACACTTCCTCTGCTTCTCACTCATGGCTGGGATGTGATTTTTATATGTTGCAAGACAGGTAAGGTCAGTATATTTCAAAGTTGTGTAATTATAAATATGTGAGGTTGTTGAAAGGCAATGCCAGGTTTACAGAAGTGATTTAAATTTGCAATACTCTGCTCCAAATACTCCTGCATCCACTGCAGGAGTGTGTGCTGGCCATTGAAAGAGAATTAGAGGTTGTCCAGGCAGCTGGCAAAGAGATATTACAAGATTAATAAAAGAGTATTCACCTTTTACAGTGGGGAAGGGGAAGCCAGGCCAGGGGGAAAGAATTACATTACAATTCAGTTACAAATATTTACATTGCATTTTGGAATGCTGTTCCAGACCCCATGAACAAGCACAAAGCAGGAAGCCCCACCCAAAGTGTGACACAGCCACAGCCACAAGGATATCTGTGTGCAACAGCAGCTTTGGCCTCAAATCCACACAAACCATGATTCTGTTAAGCAAATGAGAATCCGTGTAGGTGAACTCTGCCATTATATGCCACACTAACAACAGGCTAAAAATCCAATTTCTGTCATTTTTAACCATTATTATAGTATTAAATATCTGCCTTGGCTTTATTGGATAACAGAGATAAGGATGTTGTGTCCCACAATTATTTATGGGAGTGGATGGAGCTATCTTTATGCCAGTGATGACATGTCGTGCTGGAAGCATGCACTGTGTGAAATGTGTACATGCAGTTCTGTCACGCAGTTTTTTAGACAGCATTTAAGCTGTAAAGTCTGAATTACACATAAAGGGAATAGTTAAATTATATCCATTTATGGAAACGTGGTAACTGGACCAGGAAAAAGACCTTTACAACTGCTGAAGCCACATCAAAGCATTTTGTTGAGCACAGAACAAAATATTTCACTTAACCTTCTGGGCTTTACTGAGCCATATCATACCTCTTGTTTTAATGGAGTTCAACTTTAAGACTAGTACTATCTTTAAATGATTTCACATGTATGTCTATGAAATTTGAAGATGGCTTTTAAGATTCCCTCTAGAATATTTTCATTTCTTCCAAATTATTTGTACCAAAATACAAGGAGTTCCTCTGGCCTATCATTAACCGCATGAACAGAGGTTATGCTTCAATACAATTCTACATATTAAAGTAAAAATTGTATAAATTTTTGTGTGTATTAAGGTATAAAGTACAACATTAAGAGGAACTTATCTTGAATTCAAAGATTCTGAATGCTTCAAAGTGAATATGGCAAGAGAAAGTCCCCAAGCTGAAAATCGTGGCATTGGAACTCATACATGATATATGGAACAATTACCAGGCAGAGAATCCAACAAAAATAAATCTCTCAAATGAACAATATCAAAGTGCCTTAAAGGTGAAATTGGAGGCGCTGCTTGGTAAGGTCCAGCCCAGTAAGGCTGAACTTTGGAGGGTGTTGTGGCACTGACAATGCAGAGTTTGTTCTGCAGGGTCTGTGTGACACAGGCTGAGCTCTGCTTTAATCCCCCCGTGACGGGGAGACACGGCTCTGTTCAAGAACAACCAAGACCAAACACTTCAAAGCACTTCTCCTTTCTTTCATACTCATTCCCCCTCTCTGATAACTAATCCAGCTTAAAATATATGGCTTGCAAATGAAAATACAAACCTGATTTGTGACCTACCTGGATTAAAGCAGAGCCTTTGTTCTTCCCTCAGGATGTCTCACGCACCAAAGGAGAATTATGAGAGGTGCAACCCCTATAATCATCTCTGTGACAAAACACCTGACTGCAATGGAAAGATTCCAACAGAAATGGAAATATTGAATGCAGACAACACAGTCAAAACACTGCCCTCAGGTTTATTTCAATTGCCTTGTTGATGGAAATATAATTTTAATAACCAAAAATATTTCCATGCTAGGATATCCTAGTAAACAAAGCCATCTTGGAGAGACAGACAGGGGAATGTTTCTAGATTTCCTTATATATGAAGGAAGTCTACATAAATTTAAGAAAATTATGATATATTTTTGAAATGTAATAAATTAAATCAAAGATTAATCAAATCTTGAGCTGAAGAAAAAGGAATGGAGGGAAGAAGTTCAAACTGCAGGATGGTGTTACACCACTCAGACCTACTCATCCTGTCCCGTTTATGAAAACACAGCTGTCCTTTCTCACCCAAGGTCTCATTTATCACTCATGTTCACTTTTAAAGCTGAATGTTGAATAAGATCAAACAGGACAAGAAGGGATCCAAACAAATACCTTGGTGTCACACACTGCAATCACAACACTGTGGAATCACGGTGAGAATCCCATGGTCCTGGATCACACACAGGACTTGTAAAACCAAGGGGATACAGCAGAGGGCCATGAGAACTGTGCTGCACAGATGAAAGAATAGAAAGATGAACCCTGAGAGGAACTTGGTTCAGCCAGGAACCTGGCTAAAACGCTCCAGCCTGCCAGGCCTGCCCAAGTCAATTGGAGCTGCTCAGTGCCCTGCAGCCCAAGCTGGCCCAGGCTGTGCTTTCTGTGGCTGCACTTTAATCTGCCCAGAGCCAGAGTCCAAAAATCTGAGTCCCCTTTTGGAGCTGAGAGAATTGTTCATTAAATCTGTAGCACTTCCCATACACCTCCAGCTCCTCGAGAGCTGTTAACTGGCTTAAACATTCCTAAAAGTGCATGTGGAGTAAGTTGAATTAAGCTATGTGTGTCACTAATTAAAATCATTGAGATTTGAGTGGGCCTTAAGGGCAAAAATCTGTTCCTTTTAAATGGAACACACATAAATACTCTGGGAACATTTAAGTATAATTATTATAGCCTTCAGGACTCTGGCCTAAAAGTATCAGAGTGACTGCATTCCTGATGGCAAAGTTTATTAGCACTGTTTATTTTTATTTTCATACAGTTATTACATGAATGCCTGGAAGTGACACTAGCACGCAAGATCTGTTAATAACACATACAACACTACATAAACACTTCCATTACTTTTGTGCATCTAATTTCTTTCAAGGCAATTTTGAAATCTGAAAACATGGTAGTTGAAGAAATTTTAGTTCCTTACTCATAGAAGAGGCAAGAGTTGCATTTTTTGTCAGCAGTTAGGAACCAGCCCAAAGGTACCTGTGTGGGCAAAGCTCTTCAACACTTCACAAAACTGTAAAAAGCAAAGAGAAAACAACTTGGACCTCTTGATTTTTCCATCAAGATGCTTCTGGGAAACAATTGTTTGCTCCCTCTTGTTACAAATCTGGCATAAACCTGGATTTAAGTCAAGATCTAAGTCTAAGCCCAGATCAAGACCCCTGACCTGCTCTGTGCTCTGCTCCCAGCAGTAACCAATATTTTGCTGTGCTGCTGCTGTCAGGCAGTTTTGGTGGCACGTTGATGATCCTGCTGTAACTAATAGATATTAAAAACACACAGTTAGCACACATTTATGGCCATACACATAAATGCATGTCTTAATGGCCTATTACTTTGTGTAGAGAACCATTTAACGACCCCAGGATAAGGATGTATGCATGGCTAGGCTGTTTTAAAAAGGCTTTATGTTCTTGGCAAGCCAGATCTCAAAAGCTACTGAAGGAATTCAGAAGATGTAGAAGAGGTTTCCAAAGAATCCAGCAAAAAACGAGAAGAGCAGAGGCTTGAGGGGGGCAAGCACAGATTACTACCAGAAACCCCAGATAATAAACACAGACCACTGATGATGATCAATCACTGATCAATAATGAAAGCAGGGTAGAACCACTACAGAGCACGAGTGGAACATGTCTAGAGCTCTGAAATACATTCTGCAGCTGCTGGGGACTGAAAACACGGACAGAACCACCTTTAACATGGGCAGAGACAACTTCCACCATCCCAGGCTCCTCCAAGCCCTGTCCAGCCTGGCCTGGGTCTTCAGCTGAGTTTATTCCAGATTTTCTCTCTTAAGAAAAAGATGAGAATTTTGAGAATTTTCTCTTACACTGACGTCACTCCATCAAATTAACTATTAATGTGCCTAACTGCAGAACAGGGTAAGAAAGACTGATTACTTTGATAGCCTGTAATATTACAAAGAATTTATTGCCACAAAAAGGGAATCAAAGTCTTGGCCTGTGTTATCATAATCCTCCATCCTTGAAGCTGGGAATTCACATACAAGAACATGTTTATTTCCTTGTCATGTTTCCAAAGCATACTTTACAAAAGTGCCAAACCATTAGGAGCAATGAATCATTATTCTTCTGACCTTTTGAAAGTAGATTACAGGACTGTGATCAAATCTCATTAGAATTATGTATCCACAAAGGCACTTCAGCACATCCAAAAATCAGAGTAAAGCATGCTTAAACTATTTTGGTTTTGCTCTGCAAAGAGGTTTAACCATGACTAAGAGGAATTTTGTAGCTATCCTTTCATTAGCTTTGAGACTTGCCATTCATGTGCAGGAGCTTTTAAGGATCAACATATATTTTTAAAGATAAGACAGAGATGAAGCCTTTTATCTTTAAAGACTGGGTAAAGAGGCTAAAGACTGAGGAAAAGGCACAAAAGTGACTCGTTCAGAAATGAAATTCCATTTTAAATTAATGGAATCATTAAAAATCACTAATGAAGGAGCTGCTAATCAGGCAAGAGCTGGTGGCCCTGCTCTGACAGGAGTGCATCTCCCACCCTGCTGCTGCTCCTCACTAATCAATTTTAGTTTCCCCTACAAACCTTTAAAATATTGTCTTTATTTTACATTTGTGGTGTAAAACTGATGCCTGATGTGAAATTTTCCTTGAGGAATATTTGCTGGAGTTGGACATCTGCCTGTTTGCAGATCTTTAAACTCCCAGCAATGATTACTGCAGCTCCCCTGTCCTACAGGCAGCTCATATTTAATCTGGATGTCCTTTAAATGCAAAGCATGCTATATTTAGTGTTCCAACTGCAGCATTAGTAAACTGAGCCCTCACTTATGTGTGCATGTGGGTGAATTGGGTGTCTCACAAAGGATTCAAACAGATGCTTTAGCTTTAATGATATTTCTAATCATCTCACTTATGCCCCAAGGATATTTTCTTATGCTTTATTCTCCTGTCATGATTTTTACTCATTACAGTAAAGTGTTATTTTAAATCTACTTTTTATATTTGAATTTGCTTCAGCACCATCTCCTTAACAACTTCTTTTTTTTTTTTAAACACACACTTTCCTTGTGCTGTCTAATTATAGGTACTGTCCTCAAAGGCATAGGCAGAGCAGACAAAAACAATCACACAATTCAGTGGTGGCTTGTAATCTTCAGTGGTGACATCAGTGATTGTTATGCTCTTTCCTGAAATGTGGCAGTTCCAGCCTTGGGACTCTCCTTTTTTGGGGGGACAGGGAGGAGTGAAGGTTTTACCAGCCAGGATGAGCTTTGGGAGAGGAAAAGTCTCCCAAGATGAATTTTTTTGCCCTTGGGACACACAATGTGCAATGCACACACCAGGCCTGGTACCTGTAAATATTAATTCTGATGCTTTGAAGGCCTCCTGCAGATATTTGATAAATTTCCAGTTCCATATTTGCTGTAAAATTGTCATTTATGAAGTTGATTTATTTTAATTAAGAACATAAGTGATCCTGTGTCTCTCGAGATTTTCTGGAATGACTCATGCACTGATATTTGTCTTATTACCTAGGGATTTAATATAATACTGAATCAAATTTTTCTTCCTACTGAAAGTTTCTGCATCAGAAATCAACTGATTTAATGATTAGAGTACTTAAAGAAAGGATAATACTTTATTTTCTATTTTAATCAGCTGTGAAGACTTGCAGAAGGTGTTCACATTTATTATGTTATGATTTATAGAATCTGTACTTTTTTCCCCTCATAACTGAGAACAAATGGGTGAACATCTTGATTTCAGACTTTATTTGAAAATTACTCCAAGCATCCTAAAACTTATTCAGCCAAATTAATCTCTTTATATAATGGATAATTTGTCACTATTCATGAAAACCCTAAAGAGCAATACGCTATAATTTGTACAGTAGAAGTTTCTGGTTGTCTTAAATTACAGGCAACTATATCAGCAAGAGAATGAATTCCCAACTTTGACAAGAGACTAAAAATTCCAGTGTTTTTAGGAAGAAATCATTATATATCACTCAAAATTGCACTTAAATTTTGGGAGAACATGGCCTGCACCTTGTAAGGATAAGCCATGATATTATAAACACCTTGTGCAAAAAAACTTGCTATGATTAAGCCTCTGTACTTCTAATATCTCAACATTCTAATTAGCTAATTGCATCATTCTAAAGAATAAAATTTTCCACCTGCTAGAAATGGAAGGCCAATTAGAAAAGTTTAAAAAAATACATTCTCTAACAATTCTGTGTTCTGGAAATTCTAGAAGGAATGTCTTTTATATTCCTTTATACTCACTTTTCCCACTGTGGTAGCCCATTATGTACATGAAGCAGCATCCTAGAATTTGCTAAAATATCATTAAAATTTATATTATTTATTCCATTCTAAAGGGGCAAGAGTATCCCTGGGGAGCCCTCTGAGCTGTTTATTATAGTAATGCTGTGTATTTGCAGATATGCAACAAGGAAATCTCTTGTAAGGAGAAAGATTAAAGAAGGAATTACCAGAACATTTTAGAGGTTACCCTCAAAGCTGAAGTTCTTCTGTGACCACGGCTTCACATTGTGCTGAAATTCCTCTGAACTGGGGAGATCTTCCACAGGCAGTGGGGTTCTTTGGGAAAAAACCACAAAAATTTGTTTTTTTCTCTCTTAAAAACCAGCCCAAACACTCCTGAATGACACATGGATGAGAAGGGACAACAACCTCCCAGAAAACTCTGCATGAAGGGTTCAGCTTTCCTTGCACGAGGAAACATCAGCCCATTTTGCCTTGGAATCAACTTGAGTTTTTATCATAAGGCATTTTAGGTATTTTCCTGCTAATTGTACATCTGCTGTCTGCAGAAGATAAATAGGCTGTCTCAAGTAAGCATTTAACCAGCCAATTAATATAATTGTTAGACAATGAAGATCAAATTATTGGCAAAAATTAGCTTGTTATGTTCCGATAAGGGAAAAAAGCAAAAATGTTATAGTCTAGTAAGGCAAAAGCCCAATATTTATGTTGCTGCTAAAGGAATTATACAGCATTTTTCAAAGTAAAAATGCCCTGAACACAAGTTCTGTGGTTTTTTAAATATAAAGGAGAATTTCTTCCTTCACTTATTTGGCAATAGGATTTTGAACATTATTGTGTTCACCCAATTATATACCAATCTCTCAAAACCAACTGGTTTCTTTTACACTTCCATTAAACTCCTCAATTATCAAAGTCCAGTGGAAAAAACTTAAAATTTTAGAAGTTTAAAATAAATATAAGATATTTCCAAGTTTCTGTGGCCCTGGCAGGGGATTTGAAATTTAATTTAAATTCCCTTCCAACCCAAACAATTCCATTATTTTAGGTAAGGAATGCACTCTGCAGGGGCAGCTCACCATGAATCCTCCTCCTCAGCACGACTCCTGAAGAAGTTACAGATGGAGAACAAAAAGCCAAATGCAAAATCCTTGTAACATGGAAGCAAAAGCAAAGGTTTAGATACAGAAAGACTTAACATCTTTAATCATTCATTTTTATTTTGCAAGACAAACCAGACATAATTTGAAATGGCTCAGTGAGCTGTAAAAAATTGACAGTAGATGTATGTGAGAAGACTGAAAAAGCAATTATCTGAGACTAATTTGAGTTTATCAGGCAGAAATTAGACTTTTATGGGCAAAGTTAGAGTTTTGTATTAAAAATGATGCATTAAAATATATAAAATTTCAAGGGTAATATAGTTAAGGCTTCCTTGGTAAAGAACTGATTTTCTGTCTGCACAGCTCCTGCCTTCTCAACGGCTTTTATTCAAGTAGGAAACATTCTAAAATAACAGATCATAAAAAATACTGTAAGACATGAAAAGGAGGGGGAGATTTCTCTTTGGCTTTGTATCTGACTTCTGCAGCATTAGGGATGCCAAACTTTTATTGTCAGTTCCTGAGGAGGTTGGACAGAGTTCACGTTGGAGATGCTGCTCTTGTAAAGCAGTTTTTGGACAAGGTGCATTAACATGAATGCAGTACAGCTTTCACTGACCCCAGAGAAGACTTTCTAAAGCAGTTTGGAGGTTTTTGTACATTTTAAAAAGTGAATAGCTGCTATACCAGGGCAAAAGTCTAGTTATGCCATGCAATCACATCAGTTTCTCCTCTTACATGTTAAAAGCATTAAGAAAAATGTACTTTGTTGCTCACATTTCTAAGAGCTCTCCTGTTTCCCTAGAAGGTATCAATCCTGCAATATTCCATGCAGTAGTTCCTATTTAGTGGCCAAACTCTTGTTTATGACATTTTACAATCAAATAAGGGACTTTTTAGAGTACATTCACATCCAACATGAAATAATATCTCTAAGGATGCAAAATCTATGTCCTGAAGGGTAGGAAATAGAAATGAAAGGCTAAACTTTGAGCCTGTGAATAAACTATTGAATAACTGCCTTATTAATCACATTTTATAGTATTAATTTCACATTTTATAGTATTAAATGCACTGTGTGGAGTGCAAAGCATTCCAGTAAACACTGGACTGAATGTATTTGTAGAGGTAAACTTAATTCTAGCATTTTCTCAATTGCCAGTCATCAGCCTTGCTGCCTCTTTCATCATAATTTACCTGGGAACTATATATACATAATGATTCCTATAATTATATTTTTCCCGCAGTAATTCTGAATGCTTCAGAGAGATTGTTTATTGCAGGAGGTAAGGACCGGAATCTTTCTGTAGGATCATTATGAAGTCTTTTGTTTCAAAAAACTGTCCTCATTGCATGATTTAATTTACTTGATTAGACGCAAAAGACAATTGAACAAAGGAAACAAGAAGTCAAACATAAGGAGTCTTTCACTAAATGTGGTAAAATTTAGATTCCTGGCAGGAATTCTTTCATTTCAAAGATTCATATCTTAATGAGCCTTGGAGAAGCCTTTATTGTCTCTCTAGTGAAGAACAATCGTTCTCCAGCCCACAATTGCAGATTTGGTAGATAACTGTGAACTTTTTATCTTCCCAGAATCCTGTCAGTGAAAAATATTGGTGCAATTGGTGAGCAAACATGGGCAAACTTCTGGGATCTAATAATAATAAGTTCTGATGACTGAAACAACCAGAAAAAGCAAAATTATTTCTTTGTATTTCAGCAGTCAACACATGCTAGGAAAAATTCCCACATTCATCAATTCAGTTCAACTGGATAATTCCATTGGGATTGTATTTACTGAATAGACACAATACCCTGAAAGGTTTGTGATGGACATCTTATAAGCCAAATTTATTGCCAAAGAAATAATACTTTACCATATCTGTCCTTCACAACTTCAAGATTTTCTTCTGATCAGATGGTCTGAATTCTTTGTCAGGTCGATTCCTTAAAAACTTTTAAAATTTCCATTGTCATGGAAGAGGAAAGGTCAAGGTTTGTCACAGCTCCTCCAGATCAGAGGGTGTGCCTGAAATGACAGCATAAATACCACAAGGATATGTTCCTTAACACAATTTATAATTAACTGGCTTTGGGGAGTGGGGAGGAGACAAAGATAATGGGGGAGAAATTCTTCTAAAAATCAATTTTGTGCATGTAAATGTTTTTAATAGCTCAGATGTTTTGATAGTGCTGCCCTCCACAAATAGTGGCAAGTGTTTTTCCAGGGTGTTTTCCCTCCCTGTCTGAGACATTCCCATAAATAAGAATGGAGGTTATCTTCAGTCCCCCAGATTCTGAGCACATTGCTGCACACAGGCTAAAGGAGGGGCTCTTTCCTAATGTCTGTCCTTGATCATTCCCAGATTTGTCCCTAAAGGCACTTTCCATTTTTTTTTAGCCGAGCCTAATTCATTTTTTTTTAATTAAAATGATAATATTCCATCCATATTCCTTTGAGAAGAGCTTAGCCTTTACATTCCCATTATGTGCTATCTTACATGTCTTTACATGATAATGATTTTGCTGTTACTCAATAACTATGCTAATTTCAAACACAGGAGGTAACATTATCTCCCTCCCAACACTTCCTTTCATGCCATTCCACCCTGAAACATGCAGCCCTTCTTCCCCTTTGCAAAAACATCATTACCAGGTCCTTCCCACTATCACAGCCTCCTGTAATCTGTTGGGTTTTATGCACAAAACACTGATCCTCGTCGTTCCTAAGTCTGTGCAACAGCAAGATAATCAGGAGCTCCTGATGAAATCGTTCCATTCCTGTGTCAGTCTCAATTTACATCGAGCGCAGCTCTGCAGCTGCAAATCCCATACTTGGCTACACCTCAACAATTACATTTACAGGCCACAGATTGCTTCATTCTTTTCATTTTTCAGACTATCATGAACAAATAAATAAATAGATAAACATTTCAGTATCTGACCAAGCAATGAAAGTATAGACATTTGAAGGTACAATAACTACAAAGAGCTTCTTTAGTTTATAATTATTGCTGTATTTCTGTATGAGAGGGGATCTCACCAATCCATACCAACTTCTCCAAGGGGTGCCCGAGGGTGGTGCCAGGCTCTGCTCAGTAGTGCCAGGATGAGGAGCAGTGCCCAGAAACTTCGATGCTGTGGTGTGTTCTTAAGTTCGTTAGTTTGCTCCCCCCATTTTCTGTATTACTTCCTGCTGCTACCCTGCCAGTTAGGTTGCTATGGAAATGAAACTGCTCCTCCCCTGGTTTCTCTTATAAAGTGAAAGTTGTTTCCTCCTTAGGCTCAGTCAATCACTCCTTTTCTCCTCCCAGGTTTCGAGAATTTTCTTTTCTCTGGGAGGTATGGTTGGCTGTAGCCCCGGAGCCCCTCCTATAATTTATAACAGTTGGTTACTTTGGTATATCAGTTATGTTTCGTACCTCCAAATATGTATTTCTATTGGATAGCCGGGTTTCCCTGCCTTCTTCCCCCCTTTTCCCTTAAAACCCTCTCCTGCCCCTTGTTCGGGGCCATTTGCTGGGTGTTTCCCCTCCTTGTTGGTTCTTCTGTAATAAACCGACAGTTTACCCCCAGCAAGTGGTCGCCTCCTAATTCGTCTCTCACCGCGCTGCTCCGAGCTATCCCCCAGCTCAGCCCGAGGCCAAGACGCCGAGGGGGGCTGCTTTCTGATGCGCAGGGTCCCTGGCCTTCGCCCCTCACCAGACAGCCGGATTCCAGGGCCGTTCACGCCCCCGCGCACTTCAACACAAGGAGCTCCACCTCATCATGAGGGAGAATTTATTTCTGTGGAGAGGGCATAGCATGGAACAGCTGCACAGGAGGGTGTGGGGTCTCCTTCTCAGGGGACATCCCAAACCAACCTGAACATGTTCCTTTGTCACCTGCTCCAGGTCACCCTGCCTTGGACCGGGTGACCTCCACAGGTCTCTTCCAACCCTGACTTTTCTGTATAATAAAAAAACAGTTTTTACCTTATTTTGAATAAGGTTTATGCTAAGTTTAATGAGGCTTGCTAAATCTGACACATCCTATCTGGATACCACAGTGATAGATACATTAGATATACCAAAATAGACATATTAGGGAGGCAGAATTAGCACTGTATGTGCTAAGGTTGATTGATTACTTGATGAGTATTATATTCCCTTTACTGTTCTCTAAACCCCAGCTTTATTAACTCCAACCAATTTTCTCCAACTCTTCAATTTGTAGAACTAATTGTGCCTCGTTGCAGCTTCCTCCATTTAACTGATGAAGACTTAAGAGACAGAAGACTTCTACAGATAGAAGTTGACTATATACATAAAAAGCAGATTTTTATAAACTGAAACTTGTTTAACCATATTTATATGTTAATTGAAATGTTTATGTACAGGCAAATGCCTGTATATACATCTAATAAATTTAATTCTGATTTTTACTTTTCCTTGCAGAAAAATCTGACTTTTGGCTGAGTACAAGTTCCATAAAACCTTTACAATTTTTCTTTATTAACTATAGAAAGGTAAGGAGATATTTGTGTTGTCGTCATTGTTTCTAAATTAAATTTATAGCACTAAATCCTATATTTGTGATTTACAGAGGAGAGTGTCTTTTCTCCTGCTCAGAACATTGATTTTCTATACCAATTTAAATGAGGCACTGCATCTATAGAACAGGTAGTGAATAACATCTTCATAGGCAGAAAGGCACACTAAACAAACATTTGCAAGAATTGATCTCACCTTTGCTTTGCCCTCTGTCTTGGGAAACGAGTTGTGTAGATTGTTATTAGTATTAATCTAATTTTCATGGCAATACCTTTGTTCTCTATCCAGCTAAAGAAAACATATATCATAATTAATTTGATATCATATTTAGAATATTGCATAAGTTTAGAACTTTAACCACTACTGACCATTTAATACTTGAATCAGAAGTTCTGTTTAGCAACATCAGATGCATTAAACAGTTTGGAACAGGAGCTGGTCTTTGGAAACCAATCATATCATTATTACAGGGGCATAAAATTGACTGCTCAGTTATTGTAGCATTGTGTGAAACAATAACTGTTTTCACAATTAAAAACATAGTTGCTATGGGAATTTAAAGACAAATGTTATTTATTGTGTATTTTAGTTACAGCAAGTCAGAGTGAGCTAGATTGTAAATTCAGCATTTACTACTTATTTATGGTTTAATTTGACACGATAATCAATTTTTCTTTATTTGTTGAGGGCTTTTCTTAGCAGAAAATACACTGTCATAATTTCACTTTATTTTGTCATGGTAAGTGAGCTTTCTCAAGAAGTGCTCCACTGCTAAACAACCCTCTCAAGCAGCAATGGCAGCATAATTAGGTCTCTGCAGACTTATTCCGAAACCACTTAGTGCAAAGGCGTAATCTCCTGTCATGACATAATAATGTGGTCTCCACGGGCCAGCTCAGAGCTTTGCTTTGACACTGCCATGGCAGGAAAATTTATTGAGACCTGCAGGATTTGTGCTTGAGGAATTCCTGCCCTGCAGAGCCCTCTGGGTGCCTGGCTCTGTGCTCATGGCCAGGCCTGGAGGCACCATCCTCTGTGATGCCTTCAGATTTCAGCCTTTATATTTTTCAAATCCTAAACTGCTTTAGTGCAGAGCTCTAAACTCCATATAAAGTGTTAGTTATTGTCTTCACATCTTGGTCAGACAAAACGATTCCTCTAGGCCTGTGATCCAAGGACACCCTGCAGCCTCAGGCCTCAAAATGTACCAACAAAAGTAAATTGGGCAGGAAAGTAACCTTGAGGTAAATGACTTCATTACCTGAAGCTGTAATTGGAGGATTAACCCCTGATATGTAAATGGAAAAAACTTATATTTGTCTGAAAAACTCATTACGATTGTCCAGCCTGGGTGTAGCCTCAGGGAGGCTCTGACTGCCCAAGGTGTATCTATGGAAGGCCTTTAATAAATATTCACTTTATTCTTTCAGCCTTGTCTGGCCTCTGTTCTAGGTGGCCACTCCAAGGCAAGCCAAGGTTTTTGGCTGTAAAAACTCCCTGGGAGAGGCTGGGTGTCAGGAGCTTTGCTGCTCACAGAACCCTTTGTTCTAACCAGGATCGCCCTGTAAAAATCCCTCTAGGCCCTAAAACGTGGCAGGACAAAAACCTCAGGTGCTTTCTCCAACTCTATCAACACCTAACATTCTATATCTAAGGATTAGAAGAAAAGAAGAAATAGGATATCACAGATTCATAGAATGGTTTGTATTGGAGGGGGTTATAAAGACCACCTGATTCCAGCTCCTGCCATGGGCAGGGACAACTTTCCACCATCCCAGGTTGCTCCAAGCCCTGACCAACCTGGCCCTAGACAATTCCATGGATGGGGCAACCACAACTCATGAATATCATGAATATCACTCATATTTTCTTCCTCTTGTACTCAAGTCAGATTCATTATTTCCAAAATTAATAACAGAGATTTATTAAAAATTATTACAAACCTAAATTGTCATTAAAATAGTTCTTATCCCATCTGTGCTAGAAGCAGCTTTTGTTTTACTGTCTCATGTTCAATTTTTCAAGACTTCAGAAAGTATTTAGTATGAATGTTTTAATTGTTTAGCACAGATGCAAGAAGCTGGGTGGCTTCAAGTCAGCAAAATGGAATGCTGAAGTACCTTGTTGAAAATGGAAACAAATTAATTTTACAACAGCAAACTGAAAAATAAAATCCCTGCAACATAAAGGAAAATTTTATTATCACAAATACCTAACAGCTCCTTCTGATTTACCTTGAACACATTTTTATTACTTTAATTGGAAAACAGCTAAAAACTTGTCTTCCAATAAAGTTATGCAAATATTCAGCTATCTTTAAATTGCCTCCAGAAAGGAAGAAGATATTTTGGAATAAAATCCTTTCCAGGCTATTTCCTATGATAAAATAACAAAGGGGAAACTACAAAAATTACCATGTCATTACCATCAGAGGCCAGAGAATCCCATGGGTTGCAGAATTATTGTCCCATAACATTTGTGAAAACCATAAATGTTAACTGAATGTGTGTCTATTCTGTGATTACTTAAGATGACAGGAAAAAGAATTGAAGATTTCCATAATGGGATACATATCTGACCCTTATCAGCACAAGCTTTGACAAGGGAAATTTAAGGAGACAAATGAGAACCAGCTGCTTCCCTAAGTGATGATGGAACCCCAGAGCTAGATGGACCCTGAGCAAAGTGGATCTTAAAGGAATTGTCACTCACCATTCACTATGCACAATAAATAAATTGATCTGGAGCTACAAATACAAAATAGATTTTTTCACTCAATAAGTTGTAAGTTATGTTTAAAACATACGGGCTATATTAGAGATGCAAATAAAGCTGTGTGTTAATTATTGTATAAAAAAATCAACTACAGAAGTACTGTCAGTTTTTGGGACAAAAGTGTTATTGTCATGCAATGTGCAATAAATGTAGGGGATCTTAGACATATCTCATAAAATATTCTATGAACTTTGTCACCACAGACATCAGGCATATTTACATTTATAGCTGAATTTTTGTGTGGTTTTCACTACTGAAAGGAAGGCTACACCTATCTGTCACACAAATCCAGCACCATCTCTGACATATATACTTGGAAGTATTGGAAGTATTTCTTTCTCCATATGCTCTCACATACCCTACAAACAGAAATCTGCAGATTGCCCCTTGCTGTCATCAAAGATTTGGTTTTTTCTTTCCAACATTTAGGTGTCCAGTCTGTCAACATATTGAGCACTGAGCTATCCTCTGCCTTATGCACTAGGAATAATTTCAGGAAGATAAATCTGCAGCCTGTTGCTCTGTTTACATCGTTAACCTCTTAGCCTCAGCTTACAATCATTCCCTTTATTTCCCAAAACTATTTTTTGTTTGCTTTCAAGTCCAAGGTCACCTCCCAGTTCTAGCAAACCCTTTGGATGTGCTGATTCCTGACTCACTGATTGACTCCATGGCTGCATTTCCAATCAAGGGCAGTCAGACATTCCCACATGGAGCCTGCTTGGGGTGGTACTAAGGGACAACTCTGATAATTTTCCCTTTCTTTATTTTTTTATTACCATATAAAACACCCAACAACAATAAAGCTGCTGATTTCTACATATTTTTTACATCAACATCTATTTCGCTTCTACCTACTGGAAATGTGTGGAGAGGACAAAGGTGTGCAGCAACAGGAAGCACTGGGCACAGGAAATTCTGGTTAAATATTGGGATTTTAACTCTTTTTTCCCTACCAGAATTGTGCTCAAACATGTGAACTACGATTCTGAGGAATTGCCAACCCTCAGGACATTCAAACTGGCTGGAACAACCTGCCCCAGTCTGCCCTGCTGCAAGGTGTGAGGGGCAGAAGGGGTTGGAAGAGGAGACTTTCCAAGCTAGAATTAAAGTGATATTCTGCTGATGCAGAAAAAAAAAATAAAAAAAATAATTGAAGTGATGAGTGCCATAAATGCCTCTGTTACAAACTGTAATGAATAAAAAATGATTGGATGAAGCCCCATAATAGGATTGCTTTTATACCCCAGTTTTATTTTCACTTCTATACTGCTCACATTATGGGCTGTAACTTACCCCTGCATACTGCCAGCACACAGACTATTTTTTCATAATTTTCTTTTGGATCATCAGTTTTCCCTCACACACAAACTGCAAGCAAATACCTTTACAGTTTTACAACAAAAGGAATTATTCTAGCTGTACCAGGAGAGAGCGTATCTATTATATCTTTTGTGCCTTTGATTCAGTGCCATACAGTGCACATTTCATGAAAATAAATAGTATTTACTATGATGTAAATTGAGAGGATATTTCCAAGGCATGGTATGAACAAGAGCCAGACATCTTGCAATTTTATGCACCTTTAACATTTCTTTTTATATCAGCACGTTTCTCATTCTGGCCATCTCTGACAGGTTTCAAATTATAATGCTCTTTTTTTTTTTTATATTCTCAACACAGCAATCAAATCTTTAGACCTTGAGGAGAAGGAGGAAATTAAGGCCATTAACATGTTAGAGAATTGTTTGATTTACTCATTATAAATTATTCTGAAGCTGAGCAGCTCATAAGACATGCCCAAAGGGAAGACAAATTTTGATTGGCAGTGTCAAAAAAGTCAAGGACGTAGAGAGGTTTTGTTAATAATTACTAAGGGCCATTAAGAAATGCTCTGTGCTATCTCTCCAAAATCAGGGTGATTCTGATCCAGAATTTCCCAGCTATCAAACATAGTGAGACCTGAATTTATAATTAAAAGACAGATTAAGAATATATGCTGTAAATCTTCTCTCAATAACGATAAAAGATGAAAATATTTAAAAAAAAAAAACCCCAAAGTCAAGTTGGAAAAGCAAACTTGAGGATAGCAGAACTCCTCAGATACAAGTTCAGGGAGGCCTCTTTATCATGGTTTCCTAAATCTCATTTTTTTCCTCACTGTATGCACAGCTTTCCATGAATTATCAAAAATACACAACAAACACCAGTTGCACATCAGCCAGCAGGACCTTCTCAGAGCCCTACCTTTACCCTGGAACCTTGTTATGGGGTGGTTTTGAGCAGAAATCCACTGTAACTCTAAATCCCTGTGCCAAACTCCAGTCTGCCTGTGCCCCTTAAATTTGTGAACTTCCAGAAAAACGTTTCCTTATACAAGCAAATTGTGCAAAACCTCAGTTTTCAGGAAAGCAAAAGCCACAGTATTCTAGGAAAGGAGGGAAGAGCAATTTTACCATCTCTCCATCTGAACTAAGCCAAAAACCTTACCTGAAAATACAGGTGACAGACTTTGCAGATGGAACCATGCACATTGACAGTTTTCACTAAAATTTTGGAGCTTCCCATGCTTTGGAAGAAGTTCTGTCCTTTCTGTCCCAGGTCCAGGGGAAACAGGAGTCCTGTGCCTCTGGTGTGTGGGGCAATCCTGGATCACAGCTGGAATTTCTTCCTTAGGTGCTTAATACACAAAATGTAAACATCACCTGGGAAGGAAAACAGGGAAAAAAGACCATCCAAGCAGCCCTTTTCTCACTGCTATTACAAACCTCTTCACTCCACTGAAGAGGGAACACAGATATTAGAATAACATTTTTTTATTACTTGTACAAATTACAGTAGGGCAGCCAGCTAGGAAGTCAGAGCTGGAATTTTTTTCCATGTTGTCCTTTGCTATCTCCCTTGCAGGCAATTTTCCCCTCCAGCAACTTTAAAGCCCTGCTTAGCTTCTGAAGCCACCTTGATGTGTGTGTGTCTTCCTTAAATAAATAAGGCAGCCCAGCTGCCCCCTGGGTATGGCACAATGGCTCAGTGACATCCTGGGGACAACTGAGGGCTGCCACAGGGCTCTCTCCTCATTTCCAGCAACAGAAGTTCACTGCTCTGCTAGAATTAAAAGCACTTTGCAGGGGGTTTCCTATGGACAGAAAGTTTTAAAGCCAGGGAAGATCAAAATTTTCGTCTGGCACTAAAAAATATCTTTAATTTGTATTAGCAGTGCCATGTTGCTCTTTTACAGCTGGAGCTGTATTATTGCAGACCACTAAAACTACACAGTAGCTGCATCAAGGTTTGTTTCATTTTCACAAGATCACAGATAATTAACATTTTATTTTGAAAGCATTTTTTCTTTAAAAAAAAAATCCAGTAATCATTAATTATTAATGTACTGAGCTAAGGATTTGTCTTTGATATCATTATTACAGACACTGCATGTCTGTAAATCTGAAGTGATAGAACAGCAAATACCTTCAGAAGGACAGACACTGCCTTTGAAGTCAGTATATATATGGTTTAACATAAATGTAATTTCACAGCAAACTGCCTTTTATTGTTCACTCTTGTTTTGTCCTGACACTCAGTGTCTTGTAAAAAACATTCTGAACTTTGATATAAATAAATAATGTAACACTTTCCTTTAAACTCTTTGAAAATAAACTAAATGGAGGCAGGCAAGTGGGATAATGAACACATTCCCTTGCACAGACCTGCAGGAATTCCAGAGTCCAGCGCTCCCCGAGGAGCTCCAGGTCTGCCACAGTGATGCCTTGTGAGGGCTGACCTGGAACAGAGACTGAAAAGAGTTACAGAATAAAGCAGGGATTTATTAAAAGGCCTCAATGGATCCACCTTGGGCAGCACAAGAGCCCAGCCAGGGCTGCACCAAGATGAACCAAAATGGCCCCAAAATGCACGGCCGGGCACGGGGTCTGTCCCTGGGATCAGTTCTGCTCCATTTGCATCTTGGAGTTCATTGTCCAATTAGAACTTTAGGTTATAATGTCCCATCCTGCTTGTTTTTCTCTCTCCAGCCCACGGGGTTTGTGCTCCTGGGCTGGGATTTGGATCATTTGTCCTTGGTGCCCAGCTGGAGCAGGAATTGTTTTGTCTCCCTGCTCTGTGCACAGAGCTCACCATCCCTGATATGAAGCCCAGACCCACACACCAGAGCAGCACAGAATGTGAAAAATATAAAAGCTAAAAGCTGAGGCATCAACATCTGATGGCCACTCCATTTAAGTAATGGATCAGATTTTCAGCCCTTTTAAGGGCTGTAGTGCAGCAATTTTTCTTTATTTTAACACTTTTTTGTAGGTCGTATTCTGTTCTACCATGAGAAAAAATTGCCATAATGATGGTTTGAAATGTTGGGATTTTTTTCTTTTCTATCTTTTAGCCCTGTAAAAATATCAAATTTAGCAGTTCATATGGAACAAGAGCGATTAAATTCTTAACCATTTCACAATAAGATTTTAATTTTATTCTTTTGACAGAGAGGGACATGTCTGCCTTCCAAGTCTGCCAGCCTGGGAACCAAGGAGGGAGCCCACTGTCACAGGAAGGAGAGAAAATCTGGCTAGCAAAAAATCACAATTAAGATTGAGCTTCCCTAAGGCAAGACAGCCTTTTGCCATCAAAGAAAACACAGACAGCACCATGTAACTGACCTAAGAGTTCTGGCTCATTAAAAACCTGCATATTTATGATATTTGTGATGGAATGATTATTGCAGAAGTGTAAGGAATACAGCATATTTCTATCTGCCTTAAGGACTGCATCATTTCTACAGCAGCCATGCATGCAGAAATGCAGTCTGAGACAGGATCCAGGAAGAAAAACAAAAGGATTGTGCACACAACCCTCAGTGAGCCCTGAATTCAGGATGAACTTGACCATATGACTCTGAATATTAAACTAAAATAAATAAATGGGAGTGTAAGAGGAAAGCAAGGAGATGGAAGATGAAGCTGTGGATGAGTGGATGAAGTTTCCAGAGCAGCTGTGGCTGCTCCTGGATCCCTGGCAGTGTCCCAGGCCAGGCTGGACAGGGTTTGGAGCCCCCAGGACAGTGGAAGTGTCCCTGCCTATGGCACTGGAGGGGATTTAAGGTTCCTCCAAACCCAAAGCAGTCTGGGATTCTGTGGAAGGGAAGAAACATCAGACAAAAGACACACGGTCTACGTGGGGAATGTGACAGAACCTGTCCCTTTTATCCTCAGAAATCCAGGGAAAGGTCTGATTCTTTGGGGATTTTTTCATATAAGCAGATCACACTCCTCACTTGACTGAACTTCAGAGTTCTCATCAGGACAAAGGGAGAGGGTACAGTTCTTGAAGGACAATGAAAGGTGAGACCCCATTGTGCCCCATTACAGTCCTACCCAATTCAAATGCCTGAAAAATGCAATTTTCCTTTTCTGTATCACTCAGCCTTACCTTGACTGGGAGGTAGCAAACAAACCTCTTCTGACTCCAGCTGTGGCGCTCCAACAGTCAAAGCTCCCATGAAGAGACCAAAACCCCCAAAATGTGAAAGTTCAGCTTCCTTCTGTTTTACACGAAACAGCCCCAAAGTGGCACCACAAGGGGTCCAATTCCCTTCCCTTTCCTGGAGTTTGGAGTGGCTGGGACAGCTCTGCCTGCAGTGCAGTGACCCCCGAGTCACCCAATGTCACCCACGTGGGGACAGGACCAGAGCGGGGCGCAGCTGATGGAACATGACAAGCATCAAAAATTAAATGAAAGAAAACATTCCCTCTGATTTGATTTGACATAGAGTTGGTTGTCTAAATTTCTGGCTAACTGGAGGGTGGAAATGTTGGTAAGTCAGGAAGATTTCCAAATTTTTGAAGTAGTAATAGTTCCATTCCAACAGATCTCATCGATAAAATAACCAGTAACAAGACACTGCTTGCAAAAATATTTCCCACTTGGGTGTCACAACTGATTACTCATCCTGTTACATTATTTTCATTTTATCCAATAAATTTTCTATCAGATAAGACCAAGGAATATGCATATTTTCTACCAAAACAGCTTTAACTAAAACATTACTTAGTTTCCTTAATGTATTTTATAAACATATTTTCTCAACAGATGCAGAAATTAATTTCCAAGCCTGCAGCAAATCATGTGAATATTGCACCTAACACACCAACTTTAAGTGCAAAATTTTACAAGGATAACAAAGTCAGCAAGGAATATTAAAATTTTATCCCTGTTCTGCTGTGAATCATTTAAATTTCAGAGATTTTGCTAATAGCTTAGATAAATATTTAACACTCCTGATTTTCTGTTTAGACATTCTTCTAAATATAATAGAAAAATGGGAAATAATATAGCATCTACTTCAATTAAAGCCTATTTTACCAAGATAAATATTCCAAAAAGCAAGGCTCTGTCATATTATTAGTGGAGATAAATATTGGAAGTTTAGACAGAGAAAACTGCAGGACAGAATTAACAACTCCTTATCTCACCCGATTGTAGATCTTTATTTATTTGCACTTTTAAACTAAAGGTTGGTAATGGAACACTTCATAGCAAAGGGCTCACTAGAATCTCCCCATCTCCATTTATTGAGGATATTCTGTTTTAAAAATGTTTTTTGAGGAATGGTTATGAGCAGAACTAGGAGTAAAAGGATTTATTGAGGATATTCTCTTTTAAAAGTGCTTGCTGAGTAAAGGTTATGACTAGAAGCAGGAAACTATAAAAGCAGAGAGCTGGGCTTTTAATAAATATAATAATTTGAATTAAATGTTACAATCCCAGAATCTCCCACTGGTCTCAGCTGATGCCACTTTTGAGCACCAAGGTTTGATAAACACGTCCAGCTTGTGATCAATCTGACAAAATATAAAACTTCACCTGCTAAGTGCCAGGGATTCCACCAACTGCTGTTGCTGCAGTAAACATTTAACAGCTTTCAGAAATATTCCTGTATTTTTGCTCTCATAAAAAGTTCTTGTTCTGCAGAGCCCTGGTTTCATGGGGGCTGATAATCAAAGCATCCAATTCATGCCTTTTATACTTCTGGTCCAATGATATGAGAAATTTCTGAAGAGTTATTTTTCCTCTTCTGCAGGAGCACTATTTCCCCTGTATCCAGGTAAATAGTCACAGATCTAAAAAAGGCAATTGAGTTTTTATGTCTTAAAAGACTTCTCTGAAAGAGGAATACTCTTTTCAATCTTCAGAACCAGATATACACCTGTTTTCAAATGTGATGTTTTTATATACTCCACAATTTATTCTTATAAATGATGGATCTACTTCCAAAAAGTGACAGAATTCCGTAGTGTAAAAGATGAGTTTCAGTTTAATGAGCTGTACTATCCACCCTTTATTCAAACAACAGATAAAAACCTTCACTGAAAATTATTCTCTTAAAGAATGGAAATAATATCTTAGAATGATGTCATGAGCTTAATTTCAAGCACCTTTGGACTCTCTGAAAAAGCAGAAAAAAAAGAAATAAAAGCAGAAATATTAAGTATAAATAGTAGAGCACTATCCAATGCATAATGAAACCTTTCATCCATGAATTGCAGTAAAGATTTTATAGTTTCGGTATCTAATGAAATTTATTTCTGATACATAATTGATATTGACTTTCTCGATGATAATCCCATTTATATCTAATACAATATGGATATTGATTCCACTTAGACCCCCAAATAAATAAATAAATAAATAAATAAATAAATAAATAAATAAAGATACAGGATTACAGTAGATCTGAAAGCTTTCACTTGAAAAAAACAACCAAACTTACTCAGGTACAGCAGGGTACGTGATAGCTTAAAAATAATACTATTTTAACAGGAAATTTATGTGGAAGAAATTCACATTAGAAATTTAAAAAGTCAAAGCAGTCTCCCAAATCTGTAAAATTTAAGAGATTTTAGGTGGTAGATACATGTAAAAACAAATATGGTCTCCCAACAAAATGAATCAAATGTATTTCTTGACTTGTAATGAAGATAAATACTGTAGGTGCATAATTTTATGTAAATATCTTTCCAGCTAGAGGTTCTCAACTACAAAATATAATGTTACAAATATTAGAGAAGCCTTACACACTCAAACAAATGAAAAACAGATTATAGAATTGGTTTCAATTTCTATCACTTTTAAATTTCTTCTCCTTTCTTTACTCACAGCAACTTAAACAGCAGCACAACTGTGTCTGCCCTCAATAAAAGGACCACAAGAGTCTCCCAATTTGGCCCAAATTAAACCCCTAAAGTTTCTATTTAGCAGATTCACAGTTGTGAGTTCTATTTTAGCTTTGCTTTCCATACAACATTGTGTGATTCTCATTTACTTTCCTTTCCAAGGTGTTTATTCACATTTCCCGACTGCAGAGCCTCCACACCAAGCTGTGCCTTTCAAAGGACAGCAACACCCAGAGGATCCAAGTCCTGCCAGAAGAAAAGGACAAACAATCAGAACTTCCATCCCTAAGTTTGCAGTGGATTTCTTGCATTATAAAATAACTCCACAATTTGGAGGAAAAGGGCCCTAATGCAGCTTGAGCTGCTCCAGGGAGAGAATGATAAAGTGCAAAGCACCTTAATCAGTGCAACATTATGCTAATTTTTATTAGTCAACACACATATCCTGTGTGTGCAGCTCGGGACTGATGAGGAAAATAAAAGATTTGTTGAAAGCTGCTGCAAGAGCAGGTCACATTTTAATATTTTAATGGGCATCTGCTGCTTAATGTTTCCTCTTATGCTTCTCTTTGTAAACTTTATGCTGACCTTCGAAACTGAAGATGGATCAATACCATTTTATAAGACTATAAAACTGTATGAAACACTAAGTCAATACTGTATTTTTATCACACTTGTGATATAATGCAGTCCAGCACATCAAATAACCCTGAGAGTACCAGAGAAGGTTTGAAATTTTGTTTAAAGATATTAATGCAGCCAAGTGCTGGCCAACACCAAATTTGCTGAATGCCAAAAATTTTATTCATCTCAAAGACAACTTAATGTCCAAAAAAGTCTCCAAAATGTGAACTCAAATGATCAAGCTGATGCAAACTTAAATTTTACAAATCCAACTTAATGCGGGACATTTTGTATGCATGCTTTAATGTTTCTTTGTGATCTAACTCAATTTTCACATGAACAAAAAGTATCTTAATTCCTGAGTAGTTTCTACAGAGATTTACCATAAATAGTGTGTTTTCTTTGCTCTTGCATCACCATTTTTAATTCACAGAAGCTCACTGTGTTTTATAAAACACACATAAACACAAATGAACATTAATAAACAAACATCACTTGAAAAAAACCATAATAGCAAAGCAGAAGAAAAGGGAGAGAGGAGCACGAGATTATTTGCCTTATCTTGCAAGGAAAAGTAAAGAGGAATAAGTGGCTGTAATTAGAATTTGTAATTATTCCTGAAAAGCTCTTGCATTCCAGGTGCAAGCATGAATGAAGCCCTTTGGATTAGAACACCTCCATGGCCTCCCCATCAGCAGCAAAGCAATTAGGGCAGCTCCTCCCACCTCCCACAATGAAAGATCTCTCCACCTTTATGGCAGAGCCAGGTTTCCTTGGGCCCAGGATCAAATTTGACTCCTGAATCCTTTCCAACATTGGTTTTATCACTGCCTGATACAGAGCCTGACACATCTTTAATCAGAACCGTTTTCCTCTGTGGCCAAGGCATTCATCCTCCCAGCTGAGAGCTGCTCCCCATCCTTTTTGCAATTAACACCCATCCAGCCCTGTGAGTTGGAGGGATAACGCTCAGCTTCAAGGACAAAACTATTTTATTGCCCTCAGCAGGAGGAATCTGTACACATGAAATGCATCCCTTGTAAGAGAAACCCTCACACACCCCATCTCTAAAGAGAAAAGTATTTCTTCTGTTCAAATAAAGCTGCAAAGGCAATCTCCAAACAAACATTCAGCTGGATCAATAGCTAGAAATTGAATAGAACAATGTCTCATGCAGCTTTATAGAATTTTCAAAAGATTTGAACCACACAAACCCAACTTTTCAAGTTCCACCACTGGGATTTATAGTCTTGTTTCCTGAGTCTAGGAAAAAAACTCACAAAGAACTGATCCCCATACTAAAACGGGAAAAAAAAAAAAAGAAAAAAAAGAGTTCTGTGTGGTCAAGAAATACCAGGGGCCTAAACTTAAGCCTGGAAAAGTAAAGGCATTCCAAGTTAGTCTCAGGTGTTTTTGCTTACCTTGGAGAACTTCAGGGCTGAAAAGGGATTGATACAGTTTTATTTTTAGTGCTCAAGTGCAACAGAAGTAATTCACTTTTACCAAGATTTGACGACTTACCTCTAAAAATGAAAATTAACAGAGACATATCCATGAAAACAGCCTTTCCATGACTTTAAATTTATTTAATGACTTTTTTCATTGAATAACAATATATAATAACCATTCTCTATATACATGGTATAAATAACTTAATTTTATACAGCACAAAAACAGAAAATAGGTAATCTCTATGTTAACTACTGGCTACAAGATGTCTTAAACATTACATTTATGGAGAAAGGCAAATTTGCTCCATTACATGGAAAGAAACATCATGAAGAAAAAGACATCAAATGGTAATTTATACCAAAAAATCCAAACCAAACCAAAACAAAACAAAGACAGGAACACCTCATTTGAGTGTTTGTTCTCCTTTGTGGAAAATAACTTCAGGCCTGAAATTTATCTTCATTTATTTAGGCTGGGAATTCTACAGCCATGTGATGTAGGAGAGCTACCCAGCTCCTGAGGTAAGGGGACAACAGAAGTTGAAGGAGCAATTTCCACCTCCCCCAGGAGCCCCGAGCCCTTCCAGGTGTGATTCAGGTCTGCTGTCACCTGTCTGGTTATGCAGAGCATCCTGCTGCTTTCCAGATGTTCCAGAGACTGCACAATTCCCACAACATATCACAAATGAGGAGAACAGATTTTCAGAAGAGGAGGAAGGAACATGAGGCTCACAGATTTGGATCCCACCACGTCCAGCATTGTGTATGTGTCTAGAATTCTGCTCTATATTATTTTCTTTCATTTTCCTGAGTCACATCAAAGAATTTTCCTCCAAAGAACACCAATCCTGCAGGCTACTGGATCCACAGTCAGTATAACTACAGTTTTCTTCTGAAAGACAAAATAATGAAGTTTGTCTTGCTGTGGCTTGGGGGTTTATTTCTCACCAGGAAAGATGCAGCTGAAACATTTACTGTTAAAGTACTGCCTTGGTTGAAGAAATAAGTAGGAAAAGACATACTGTTGTGAAGAATATAGAGAAGTGACAGGTTTGGATTATTACATTTAATTACTTTAAATGACAATGCCTTTTTTCCCACCCTTTTCCCATATAATTTTTTGCTCTTTTTTTTCCTGTTCCTTAAATCTAAATGCAAACACCGGTAATTAATTTTGTTTCCAGTAACAAAATAAGTTTGTTTTTTGTTTGGTTTCTTTTTCTCACACAGTTTAATTTACACTACATTTGTAATCATTGCAAAGAAGCTCAGAAACACATAATTTCTTGGCTTTAAATATCTCAGGGGAAACTCTACTTTTTTTAGAAGATGTGAACAAATAAGTTATCAGAAAACATGTCAAACTTGAAAGTCTCAGGCTCCGACTGTGGAAATAAGTACAACCTACTCTTGTCTCTTATAATTAGGTCTATTGATTTATGTGTTTTGTTTTACTTGCATTTCATACAAGTATAAACAGATGAGAAAGTAGCAAAGGGAAATAAAAAGAAAGCAAATAAAGTGATTTAACAGAAAGGAAATACCTAGAAGAATGAAATTCATTATTGTGGTGTAACGTCATCTAATCTAATCTTATTTACTTCTAGCATGTTTTACCTGAGCTGCTACTCTAAAAATTTCCAAGACCATGGCAGGGACACCTCCCACTCTCCCAGGGTGTTCCAAGCCCTGTCCAACCTGGCCTTGGGCACTGCCAGGGATCCAGGGGCAGCCACAGCTGCTCTGGGCACCTGTGCCAGGGCCTGCCCACCCTCACAGGGAAGAATTTCTTGTTAATATTTGATTTTTCCCTGGAGCCTTCTCTTCTCCAGGCTGAACACCCACAGCTCTCCCAGCCTGGCTCCATGGAAGATGAACTCCAGCCTTTGGGGGATCCTTGTGCTCCTGCTCTCCAGCACTAAAAGGATATTCCACATCCTTTTGGTGTTGGAGATCTGGACTTCCTCCAGCAGCTCCACATCCTTTTCGTGCTGGAGCCCTGGACCTGCTCCTGCAGCTCTGCATCCCTTTTATGTTGGAGCACTGGGCCTGCTCCAGCAGCTCCACATCCATTTTATGTTGGAGCTCTGGACTTGCTCCAGCAGCTCCACATCCATTTTATGTTGGAGCCCTGGGCCTGCTCCAGCAGCCCCACATCCATTTTATTTTGGAGCCCTGGGCCTGCTCCAGCAGTTCCACATCCCTTTTATGATGGAGCCCTGGGCCTGCTCCAGCAGCCCCACATCAATTTTATGTTGGAGCTCTGGACTTGCTCCAGCAGCTCCACATCCATTTTATGTTGGAGCCCTGGGCCTGCTCCAGCAGCTCCACATCCCTTTTATTTTGGAGCCCTGGCCCTGCTCCAGCAGCTCCACATCATTTTTGTGCTGGAGCCCTGGGCCTGCTCCAGCAGCCCCACGTCCATTTTATGTTGGAGCCCTGGGCCTGCTCCAGCAGCCCCACGTCCATTTTATGTTGGAGCCCTGGGCCTGCTCCAGCAGCCCCACACCTTTCTGTGCTGGATCTCTCGGAGCTGGAGGCTGCCCTGCCTGAGCTGTGGCCTCACTGCTGCGTCATGGTGAGCTCCTCACCGATGGACACCCCCAAGTCCTTCTGCCCAGATCTACCCTGAGACTTTCCAGTTTGAGTTCATTCAAGGAATTCTGATACTTAGGGCAACTTTGGTACATATTTCTCAAAATAATAGATTTTTGTACCACATGCAAGGAAAAAAACTACAGAGGTATTTAAATGGCCATCAATATTTTGTTCTTAATACCCTTTTAAAATCAAATGTAACATGCTACCTAACTTCTGACTGCTCAAAATATAGCAGAATTATTTGTAAGCTGAATGACAGATAGCTGGAATTGAATTGACTTCCATAACCAGAGCTCTCCTCCCCTGGTAGGTGTATATGAAAATGGAGTGCACTTACCAATGTCAGGCTCTGCTTTCTTCCACAACTACACACTTTTTTCTGGAAGTAAAATCAATACAATAAATCAATGCCTTTCCAAAGTACACACTTGCAACAGCAAGGCATTATCATCTTCAAGTTGCGGTGCAATGATATGAAAGTATTCCTAAAGTTTCATTTTAGAATTAAAATACGAGTTTTTAACTGCTATATTTTTTACATCTCTTAGGGTCTATGTATACAAGCCTTGCTCCAGCACATCAAACCTCAGAGGTCTTATAATGTTGGAGTACAGTCACTGCAACAATAACAACAATTTTCCATTTCCACTTTCCTCCAGCAAAGTTCCTTACCTTTTAGTCTGGAAACACAGTGTAGAATTTCATTCCTCAGTTCTTAATTTAGGACTGAAAATTTTACTTTTTCTCTCATTCAGTCTCTAATTAACACACTCATTCCATGATGACAGACTTTGAATATTTTTAGTTATTCCTGCTACAAGCTTCTAGGCACTACAGCTGTGTAGAGCATATATTTCCTCATTAAGGCAGTGGTGATACAACTAACATTTAAACGTGTGAATATGTAATTCAGGAGTACAGGGATTAGTTATCTGGCTGAAAACTCATGAATACATATGAAAACAGTGATTACCTAAAAAGATCCTTTGCAGGTTTCTAATGTAAATGTGTACGTTCACAAATTACTTGGAATGATATGAAATAGAGCTGGTTCCCTTGAGAGGCAAAGTTGCTGTTCCATAAATTGTTTCAGGACTGTGTTTATTATACTTTTTTTTACAAGAGTGGATGATTCTCTATCACAACTTGATAAACATTCATTATAGCTGCATCTATTACACCAGCAAAAATGTATCCAATATTTCTACATGACATTTCTATTCCAGGAGCTTACTGTGTCAAATGAAAAAAAAAAAAAAACACCCTTGTTTTACAAAGCAGGTAAAGAAATTTTCCAGAGTCTAAATTGCTTATCTTTTAACATGTATAGAACATCTTCCATAGAATAAAACTCCTGCTTACTGTAATTAAAATTTAACTTAAAAAATAGATAACCATATGCATAAATGATTATTCAGATTGCATATTTTGAATGGATTTTGGCTGGATAATATGAGACCTGACTGAAAAACAGAGCCTGAGCTACAGAGGAGTTGTAAGGAAAAAAAACCTGGAACAGAATTCAAGAGGAAGCAAACCTATAACAAGAGATATCCAGAAAGGTTGGATGGCATTCTGGGGGTTCAGTAAGGAGAACAGGTGGAGGATCAGTCCCAAAGTAGAAGGAGGAAGCAGTCAGTGTCCATTTATCTCTATGTGAGGAACAAACCTGGGGAGGAGCAGGCAGAGAGCTCCAATTGACAGGGAGAGCTGCTGTGTACGAGCAGCTCATCAGCTCTGGGAGCCAAAGAGCCACAGGCCACGGCAAAAGGGATGAGCAGGAGGTGGTTTTGGGGTCTGGGAAGGTGCAGCCACCTCAGCTTTGCTCCTGTGGCTCCATGGGAAGTCACCAAGTGCAGGAGCTCACAGAGAACCAAACACAGCCATGAACAAAAGCATCCCTGCCAAAATACTGAACAGCAGCATTGCCCTAAATGGATTACAAATGTATTAAACTCATCAACATTCATTTATTTTGTGCTCTTCACTGCAAAATTGGCAGCAATTTTGGTTGCATAAATGCAGCAATACTTGGTAAAAAAATGGGACTTATGTAACATTTCTGCTCTCATAATAATGCAACAGGATATCTGTGGTTGGGAGAATTTTCAGCTGTTCAAATTACATATAAATTACCTCTTGCCAAACATTTGACAGGAATACACCTTCGAAATGTTTTTGCAGCCAACATCTCAATAACAATTTGAGGTAAAATTGCAGTTGAATGAAATTCTCTCACTGCTTTAAGTGAAAAGAAGAAATTGGGCAGAAGTGGCTGCTCAGCCTCTCAGCCAAAGCCTTCTGCAGGGATATTCATGGGATTACACTTGCATTGAGTCCCCCCAGAGCCTCTGCTTTGTTTGTGGCAGCAACCAAAATACTCACAGAAAGGATTAAAAGTGCTTTTCAAGGTTAGTGCAGAAATTGGAGTTTGTCAGAAGATGGTGCTGTTAGGCTGTTTTTATATAAGAAAATTACTTTTATTTACAAAAATAAGTTCACTCTGTGTGGAGACCCCAAATTGTTGATTTGTTTGAAACATAAACATTTTAATAAATAAGTAATTTTGCATTTGCCAAGACAGAGCTTTGACCTTGAACTACTTCACTAAGTGTGCACTGATGCACTCGGGAAATCTTTTCTCGCTGGGATTGAGTTCTGTTTCTGACAAATCAAATAAAATTCAGGTTCAGAATTATTCTAGCTAAATGTGGGATAACATGCACGGCTTCAGAAATCACTTTTTTTTTTCCCAGTTATTGGATATATCATAGATAGGCTTAATAATTTCCCATTGGCAAAGAACTGGCTGCATGGACTGCAAGGCCAAGGTCAGACAGTCCCATTAAACACACAAAGAGCTGAGCATTGTTGAGGGCACCCAGGGGAAAGCAACTCAGGAAAAATTCCAATACCACACCCATACAAACATCAAAAAATGTTCTTAAAAGAAATCTACATTTTATGTTGAAAATGCAATCTTACTGTATCTCCAGCAATTCTCCAGAGATGTTCTATGTGAATACTTCTGAAAAAACCGATAATGACCTCCAATCATTTTTTTTCTTTATTACTTGTCTGATATTTAATGATTAGTATTTTTCATAGCAGATTTCAATAAAGGGGAAACTTGATCAGCTGCTGTGGGGTGGATGTTTCCAGCTTTTTCTTCTAGCCAACCACTTGAAATATATTTCCAGTTTCCTGGCTGATTTAAAGCTTTGTCTTTAAGACCAGATTGGAGAGAAGATCTGCTTAAGAGACTCTTGCCTTGGAGAGTGGGAAGTGGGCACTTGGGGAAGGAAGCCTGAGAACAAAGCAAATAATTCTGGTTCTTTCCATGGCTCCCTGCAGCCTGCAGTTTCCAGGCTAATCTGAACACTTGACTCACTTGTTCTCTGGGCTCAGCTGCTTGGGAAGCTGTGCAGTATTGGAAAAGAAATAAAATCACAAGGAAGAGTTACAGAACTAAGCACTGTCTTCTTTCCTTCCTGTTGGAATAAGAGGCTCTGAAAAGTCAGATTTAAGATGCTGCAAAATGCTGGCAAGAAACAAGGTAGGGTATGTTATCTTAAGGTGATGTCTCACTCAAAAATTGTGGGGTTTTTTTAAGATTTTCTGATCTCTCTGCAACCTGATCTTCCTAACTATTAAAACACACACATCAAACCCACTCCCCACCCCAAAAAAGTTGGACCAATAGCACTTTAAAGTAGGGGTTTTGTGAACATCTGGGGCTTTGAAATACCTTCAATTTTTGAAAAAATAAAAGTTCAAGCAAGCTGAACAGTAAGAAGACCTGGCAGAACAAGAAGAATGTGAGGGACCATTGCCCAGGGCACCTACACTTCATCAGAACAGGAATTGTGACCTGAGAAGGAAAGAACAAGCAAAGATTTGCTCAGAGGTTTTGCCCTAAAACTTTGTCCTTGACATCACCTTATATTTCTGTTTAGAGAACATCCTCTCTCACCCTGCCCTGCCCTCCATAAAATGGCATTTGCCACTTGCCCATTGAGATTCTGAGCTGTTCACACTGGTCACTCACCTGCAGAGGGCCTGGGAAGCTGGCACTGACCTCGGCCGCTCCTTGGGCACTGCTGTGAAAGCACAATTAATAACATCCACAACATCTCCTCCAGGGCTTTCCTTCACTTGGAAATCACAACCTTGAGAAGTCACTTAGTGGTGTTTTGTAATTGAATGTAATTTCAAGTGAACCCAGATCCCAGGAGACATTGCCACATTAACACAGCACCTCCAATGCTCAGTCACTGACCAAGTGTTGATTTCCCTTCCCAAGGCACTGCAAGCCAGGAAATGTGGCAGTGTAGCAGCCAGAACAGCAGGCTTTCATTTCTGCTTCTGTCATTTGTTCATCACATATTACTGAGGGAAATAATGTGTGTTTTCCAGGGCTTCTTCACTTGTTCTACAGAAAATAATAACTGTGATCTGCTTGGGAGCACACGACTCAAACGTGGAAAACATGCTGAGATAAGAACATGCTAAAGAAGTTCAAGTATTTATTAAGAGGAGTTGAGCAAATGCTGTTTTTCAGAATTACTGAAGTTTCTTACTTGGCATGCAATTGGCAGAATGATAGAAACTATGTTTTCTATAAATTCAGTCTTTAGTCACACGACACCTTATCCATATTCCTTCTTTGAAACCCTTTTCCCATCAACCTAATAGATGGAGCTCAGAGATTTTTCATGGTGAAAAATCATTTTTCAGCTTCATTTTGAAGAGTAACTTTAGAGGCCTGTCCTCTTTGTATTAACAGATATAAATAGCAATATCAAAAAGAATATAAAAAATTCAGTTTTTGCAGGCTTTGCACTCTGCCTGCTGTGCAAGCCATGTTCTTGACCTACTGAAAGCTAATGGCAGAATTAGGACTTCATACTCCAGCAATCATGCAGGTGATCTGTCAGACTGAAAGGATGAGCTCTCATATTAAATAAGAAAGTGGGGAGGGAAATAAAACACTGCTAACACATCCAGCTTGTTAAATTAACTTTGGCCAAGTCCAAAAATGAAAGGGAACTCATGCTAAAATCAGCAGCCCAGAGCACAGGGAATTTAAGTGACTCAGAAGAGGCCAAGGCTCTCTGCACTTAATGAAAAATCCACTGACCTTGAAGACCGATCCCAGAGACCTGATTTAGAAAAAATCAGAATCTGATTTTTTCTGGAGAAACAGAAACGTTGTGGGGCAAATAACCTATTTCTTCTATAAGAGGACTCTGCATGATGCCCTGGCTGAACGTAGCAATTCACACTTACTTGCATGTTATATTTTCTAAATTTAAAAAGTCTCTAAAGTTATCTTAGTTAAATTCTAGTACAATTTGCTTTCCCTTAATGCAGAAAGAGGATTCAGTCATTTAGCTTAAAGCTCCCTGTGTTTGAGCTCACATCTGACTTTACATAGGCTAGCTCTGTGTCATGAAAATTCAGTGCAGTAACTCAGTTCTGTGAGTTTTTCACATTATTAAGATACTCCATCTGCCATTAGGGGAGAAAAATCATGCTCATCTATAAACATTCTTTCTCTTACTGCTGCTTATTTCCTTTCTTCTAAGCATTTGGATAAGCAAGGACAGCAGAGAATGAAGTTCAGAGACATAAACCAGAATTGCACTTTCTTTCTGTAATTTCTTTTTTCTCTAATGACCACTGGCAGCAAGGTTGGAGGCAGGATGGCTCCCCTTCCCCTTGCTTTGCTGTCAATTGTTCACACCAGAAAAACAATTTCCCAGAAAAATATGTAGGATAAACAAACAGAATATTACCACCTTCAAATATTTTTGCACTAATTTTGATCAGTGGCTGGCACCTATGCCAAGTACAAAATGATCAGAGCGAGCATGGGGTGATTATAATGTTATAGAAGTTTCTGGGTGTTACTCTCACCCTTCCATCTCATCCACTCATTAAAACCACACAGCCAAACATCTTCCAGCAGCACTTGGGCCACTGCGGGGTACGTGATGGTTCTGATGAAAATTAATTGCAGCTGAAGCCATTAGCACAGGTTTGGATTGACTTTCCTTATCTCAGAGCACAGCTCCTTGAGCACGTTAATTACAAGGTTGATCTTCCTGAGCTCGGGAGGCACAACGAGGAGCTGTTCCCTCACCAGTAGAGCCCTTGCTCAGTGTCCATTCAGGGATGAACCCTGAATGCTAATTAGCCTGACAGGCAAAGCCAGCTCTGCTCCAGAGAGGTCACATCCTCAAACACGAGCCCGCGTTCTGCTTTAGTCACGCACGAGAAATGATTTCGGAAATATGAAGGCAACCAAATGCAAGAGTGACAAAGATTAGCAAACACACCAATTAATAACTGCATTACACTGCAACGCCAATAAATCCTTCTATAAAATACAGAACCAATTACAAGCCACACAAATCATTAGCAGAATATTGAGATTTATGAGGGAAAATGCGACTCGATAAGAAAAAGCAAGCAATGTGCCAAGCAACCTACAAAGCACATTCCCAAATATTCTTCAGAGGGTTTGGGAACACTGGCTTTGAAAACAAAACCAATCACAAATCTTGGAGCTCCTGGCAGATGTCATCCCTTGGAATCCCAGCTGTTTATGTGCAACCAACTGGCTTGAATGTTGTTTCATGGCTATGCAATAGAAATATAAAAATGTTTAAGCTCACCTTGAGGAAAAAAACAAAGGCCATGTCTCATAAAGCAAGGTAATGGCACAGAGTATCACTGCAAAAATGGGATAGAATAGTGATAGAAGCATAAGTATGAAAACATCACACAAAAATTTGTAATTTTTTTGCATAGCTATTCTGCTACTTGATTATTTTCTTCAAAAAAGTTCTTGTAGCAAATCCCTGAGATGCAAGGAAAGAACGTGACACAACAGCAGACCTTCTCAGCCAAAAAAGTCCTAAGAAATGAAAACTAATTTTTTTCCCACATTTTCCATCAAGACTACCTGGCCTATATATAGAGTTGAGGGGTCTTGACAGACCAGCTGTTTACCCTTTAAAACATCCAGTGGAAAATGTTGCATTTACCAAGACCCCATGCTTCACTTTACTTTGAGGAAGAAGGAAAAAACCAAACCCAAACCAAAAGAGTTATTATTGTTTAAGGTATAAGGTAGATCAGCTAAATATGTCAGTTGTGATCATAAAAAATGCAATTAATTTATTTTCCAAATATGTTTCTGGAGATTTCTGATGAGGAAGACAGAATGTTTTCACTGAGGATGGGTCAGCAGCAGGTGAGCTGGTCCTGCCAGGCCATGGCTGGGCTGACAATGGGCTCAGCATCCCAGTGATGAACAAACATCCATCACCTACCTGGTTATTGTCTCTCCAAAGAGATGTCCACCCTCAAAGCATCTTTCTTCCTAAATTACACGAAAAAATAATGAACTAAAGAGGAATTGCTGATTTTCAGTCAGGTTCAAACCACACCAACAGCTGAGTGAGAGCTGCCCTGTGCCCCCACAGGGTGAATCCTCACCTGTGTGATTTCCAGCAGAGTAAACCCTGGTTCTGTGTGTGATCCTGCAGGAGGGGAAGCTGGGCCAGACACCCACATCCACTCAGGAACTTTCTTTTCCCAAGTTTTATGTGCTCTAACAAGGGAAATGCAGCAAACCAAGGCACAGAGGCCGACTGAGTATTTACCACAGAGAACAAATGCAGAGTTCAGTGGGCAAAGCAAGAGCTTTCCACTCTGGGAAAGGACTGTTTGATCAGAAGTACCCTACAGAAGCAGAAAGCTCTAAAAGGGAGGAGAAAATTCTTTTCAAAGCCATTTCTGATTAACTGCAGCTGTGAGACAAATTGTTAAAATTTGGGATGGGGGCAGGACTAGATCTTACTCAGCTACTGATTATCAAAACTCTGCATATCTAGAAAGGAAAAAGAAAAAATGATTAATTTTTTTGCTTAATATCTTCTATGTGCAGGCCAGCTTTTGAAATAATAATAAAAAAGCATAAATAATATATTAGCAACTAATCTGAAAGCACTGACATGCCATTTAATAAAAAAAATTATTACTAAAAAAAAAAATCTCTTACCTGAGGAATTACTACATTCAGGTTCATTTAAGCCTTTTACTCCCATATATAATATCAGGAAAAGACAAAGGGTTTTAAAGAAAAAAGTACTAAAGTGAGTAATGGTTTGATTAATAGCAAGGGACCTGCTAATTAATAAGGTATAAAGAAAATATCATTAGAAAAAAAGCAACATCTTTTTTGAGATAATTTGTTGATTAAAAAGACACAGTTCAAGAGATAAATTAACACAAGTTTTTAAACTTTTAAACTTGGCAAGGGTGAGGAATTTAGTAAAATGTGGGACCTCTTCCTTCAGGCTGTAAATCAACATTTTGTTAGGTATTTCCAATATCTGTCCTAGTCTTTGGCATTGCTTCCATCAGAGTCTCCTCTGAGATGTGCCAGGGAACATTCACTGTGCTGAGATTAAACCATGGACGTTTGGTGTTTGCACTCCTTGGCTCATTTTAACTCATTCACATTCTGCACGAGCCCAATCTTGGATTTTTCCATTGGAAAACAAATTTCCAGATCTCAAGGAATGTATCCCTCAAAATCAGCTTTTGAAAGCCAGCTTGAAAAGAATTTTGGCTTCTTAGTTGCACTTCCTAAATTCCCCCATTCCTGGTTTTTCATTGAGCAGCCTTTATCTGTCATCAAAATTCCTGCTGAGATGGACAGCAGCAACTTAGCCAAGCCTGGAGATCAGAGAGGGTTAAATCAGCTGGCCACAGGGATTTAAAATAATAAAAAAATGACAGAATCCATTCTTTTTTAGCAATTCAGAAACCATTGCTAGAACTCCTCAGCAGCAAACAAGCTCACTGCTAATTTCCTTAATCCCTTGGATCTCTGCAGGTTCAGCTTTGTCAGTCCTTGGAAGCTGCTCTGTCCCCATTCCAGGTGTGATTCCTCACAGCTGTCTGATGTAGGACAAGGCAATATTGAAATACTTGTCCACTATCACATATAAGATGTCTGGAGAAGAAATCACACGGCAATTTCACTGTTGAAATCACTTGATTACTGCCCTGAGAAGTTTGAGGAAAAATTCAAATAAATAGGAGCACAGGAGGTAGAACAGGAGAAGATGTTTCTGCACTGAGTCTGTAGCTGGTCAAGCAAAAGAATGAGGTTCTATAGAAGGTCTATAAATAGATTACAACAATTATTATTGCTTAAATATGGCCTTTAGCTGCTTCTACCTGCCAAAAATACCATTTCTTTTAACTCATTTCTGTATCCCTGTGTACTCCTTCCTTAGAAAAATATCTCCCAACAATAGGGAGACCTTTTCACAGATCCTGCAAAGTTAATTGAGGCAAGGAAAGCACCAGAGGTAATTGAAGCAAAGAAAGCTCAGCACCAAGGTGAAGTCATCTCCACTTAGGGTTCATATTTAGTAGGCATTCAACCTAACAACACTGCTAAAGGGAATAAAATTTGGTGTGGCAGGTTTAATGACACAAAAAGTGGAGAAAGGGGATTAAAATGCAGCACAGGTGCAGGGTCTGAGGGAGTTTATGAGCCCTGGGTTTTATTGCTCATATTCACCCACAGGATCAGATGCTGTGGATTGTAATGCAACGTTCAGGTGGTCAGAGCAAGGCTGGGGCACCCTGTGTAAACCTTGCAGTGTAAAAGCATTCAGTCTCCATGGGGCAAGTCTTGATACACATTGTTTTAAAGTTTTTGTGAGAAACAACCTTTTACATTGAGCAAAATATAAAACCCCCAAAGCTTCTCACGGTCTTTACAGACTGCTTTGTCTTTTTTCTTCTAATTCTTTAGATTTGTCTGAATATCTATATCTACTCACTCTGTACCCATTTAAAATCCATAAATTCTTCCTGTTCTTATTCCCAAAGTTCTCTTTCCTCTCTGCTTCCACTGTGACATAATTGGTCTTCCCATCTTCCCCCTCTCCATGTTACAAATTAGTTTTTATTAATAGGTTTGTTTTCTATAGATCTCTACCCACTTTTTGCAACCCAAATGTCTGTACTTTAGGCTTTACATACTGCTTTTAATTAAAGAATAATTAATCTGGGCCATCTTGAAATTGCTGTTTTCAGAGTCTATTAAAAGTCCTTAACTTATTCTAGTTTTAATATCTTTAGCTATTTGATTAAATAGTAAAGAAAGAAATGTCTGTTCTCATTTACTGAAATGATAGACTGCAGATTACTAAAAGCAAAGAATGCCAAATTTCATCTTCATTATTTTAAAATGTTTAGGAATCTGCATTTTCTCTGTAACAAAGGTATAATCCACTTGCATTGAAAATTTTGGTATTTTGCACTGGAGTAAACAACATAAACTCAGCATCTCAATGTATGAAATTACTAAATAACTACAACATAATGTATACACCAGATTAACCATCATAGATTAATGAGCAAAATCTGAATAAAAGATCAAGAAAAACCAAACTGGAGGAGACAGGGTTTTTAACTGTTCCTAATAGAGGAAAAAGCATTAAGCACACATGTAACGGAAAACACTCTGAGGCTGGTATCTACACTACTCATCCCCATGAACCTCTGAAAGAATGAAGCATTTGGATGCTGCACTAAAGCCTAACTGCTCCATAAAATTATTAGAAGCATGTCTGTAGTGTGATTATTAATTATTTACTATATTGCTACTGATCAGCGTGGTGTCACAAATTTTATTTGTGATCAACAAAATTAGTGTACAAGTAATATTTAGATATATACTTAGGCTGAATCAAAAGCGAAAAAGCACTAACTAATTAATTAATAATTAAATAATAAGCATCCACTGATGATTAAAGCATCAGTTTTCAAATTGCAGCAAAGAAACAGGGCAGAGCTGCTTGGTAAAACCCAAATATGCAAGTGGGGCACTTTTCCTCATTTTCATATTTGTCCTACTTATGAAGATGCACCAAATTTCAATTTATTCAATTGAATTCAATACTTCCCTCTTTATCTTTCTGCTCTGCCAGCTGCATAAAGCTCAGGAGGGAAACCAGCTGGTGTTTCTCATCCCCAAGGCACATTCCATGACTCAGCTTCTCCAAGGGCCACCTGTGTGATTGCCATGACAGAGCAGCATTTCCCCACCTCATCCATTCCTCATCCATTCCTCATCGTTACAGCATTTTGTTCAGCTCAGAGCAGGATCACTCAGCCCCACTCCCTCTCACAGGTGAAGTGCTTTTTCTTTCTAGTAAAATGCAGTATCTTGTTTTAACTGTTACCTTTTACAATGAAAACACACCTTATTTAAAAAATCCACTACCAAAGACCCTAAGGCTGCTGAAATGAAATAAAAGTAGCTTGTCTGAAACAATAACAAAAATTAAATACTGAATTTATGACATTTCTGTCTAGAAACCAGCTTCACTAGGCTGGCAGAGACATAACGGAAAGGAAAGGAAAGGAAAGGAAAGGAAAGGAAAGGAAAGGAAAGGAAAGGAAAGGAAAGGAAAGGAAAGGAAAGGAAAGGAAAGGAAAGGAAAGGAAAGGAGAAGGGAAAGGAAAGGAAAGGGGAAAGGAAAGGAAAGGGGAAAGGGGAAAGGAAAGGGGAAAGGAAAGGGGAAAGGAAAGGGGAAAGGAAAGGGGAAAGGAAAGGGGAAAGGAAAGGGGAAAGGAAAGGGGAAAGGAAAGGGGAAAGGAAAGGGGAAAGGAAAGGGGAAAGGAAAGGGGAAAGGAAAGGGGAAAGGAAAGGGGAAAGGAAAGGGGAAAGGAAAGGGGAAAGGAAAGGGGAAAGGAAAGGGGAAAGGAAAGGGGAAAGGAAAGGGGAAAGGAAAGGGGAAAGGAAAGGGGAAAGGAAAGGGGAAAGGAAAGGGGAAAGGAAAGGGGAAAGGAAAGGGGAAAGGAAAGGGGAAAGGAAAGGGGAAAGGAAAGGGGAAAGGAAAGGGGAAAGGAAAGGGGAAAGGAAAGGGGAAAGGAAAGGGGAAAGGAAAGGGGAAAGGAAAGGGGAAAGGAAAGGGGAAAGGAAAGGGGAAAGGAAAGGGGAAAGGAAAGGGGAAAGGAAAGGGGAAAGGAAAGGGGAAAGGAAAGGGGAAAGGAAAGGGGAAAGGAAAGGGGAAAGGAAAGGGGAAAGGAAAGGGGAAAGGAAAGGGGAAAGGAAAAGGGAAAGGAAAAGGGAAAGGAAAAGGGAAAGGAAAAGGGAAAGGAAAAGGGAAAGGAAAAGGGAAAGGAAAAAGGAAAGGAAAAAGGAAAGGAAAAAGGAAAGGAAAAAGGAAAAAGGAAAGGAAAGGAAAAAGGAAAAAGGAAAGGAAAGGGAAAGGGAGAAGAGAAGAGATGACAACCCTCAAGGGGTTTTTGGTGTTGTTTTTATGTAAAAGAAGTAATTACACAAGAGTCCTTTTCCCCTTCAGTAAGCTCTGCACCAGGCAGAGCCTGCCTTACTTTTAATAAGTTCTTTTCTGGCTTTGATCAAAGGAAAGAAAAACTGACAGAGCAAATTGGCAGAGAGCTGGCAGAATTATTGATAAGATGAACAGTTTCTTTAAGACAGCACAGTGTGGTTCCATCATTTTATAGATCCTTGCACATAAATAATTACTGTTTTCACAGAACCACGGAATTGTTAGGGTTGAAGGTGACACAGGAAGGTGCCCAGGGTGTTTGGGATGTCTCCAGAGAAGCAGCTGTTCCAGGGCTCTGCCCCTCCATGGTAAGAAGTTCTTCCTCGTTTTGAGGTGGAACTTGTTGTGTTTTATTTTCTGGCCATTTTTCCTTTTCCCTCTGACACCTCTGGGAGATATTTGTAGGGATTGATGAAATCACCTCTCATTCTTGTCCAGTCTAACAGCCCCAGCTCCCACCAAAGGGTGACCCTGAGCCACCAGCATATAGAAAGTACATCTATCAGAAGAGGGGGAGTTCTAAAAACATCTAAATTAAGATATTAAAATTATTCAGATAAGAGTGGAAATGCCTTTCACATCCTTTGCTACATTCTTTTCTTCTCAATTGTAATAAATGTAACAAGAGGGAGAACAAAGACAGAATCTTCCATGTTTCATTATCACATCAAATGTTTTACCATAGCCACTGGCAAGATCATTTTATGGAGAACAAGTCCTGGAACCATTATTTTTTCCCTTCTCAATTACTGGGGTAATGAATGGCACAGCACAGTTCTAAATCAGAGTGTGAGGCAGCAGAACCCTCACGGGCTGTGAGCACAGCGGAGTGAGACAGTTCCTCTCCAAACACCTCTCATTACAAAGGAGCACTTACCTGTGAGCATCAGGATGCAAAATCTGGCCCGTTTGGCTCAGTGTTTAATCTGCTTTGGGCCGACTGCAGCAGATGCAAACAGAAGTCCCTCTTCCCTTAACAAGCATTCCCTGGGAGCATCTGTCAGAACAGGAAAACAAGTGGTTACTCACTAAGATTTATAGTCAGCACTCAGATACACCAACAGGAAATAATCACTTTGCAGTGCAGCAGCTGGGCAGGGGATTGCAGAGGGGCTGCAGAACTGACCAGCAGCAATATCTGCACTAAAATGCTCAGAAAAGATGAATTTGGGCTGGGGCAGGAGGGCAGGGCTCAGCCCTACAGGCAGCAGGGAGGGGTTATCTCATACCCTGTTATCTGCAGGTGGGCTGAGGCTGGTAGGGATTATGGTTGGCCACTACTGGAGGCAGAATTTCCAACACTTATCTGCACCTGTTTGCTTCTTAATGAGGGGCTAATTCAATTTCCCAGCAATGGGAGAGTGTGGCAGTGAGTAGGGGATGGGCAGAGGGTCCCTGGGCTGGGGGGTGTTACTGTGACAAAGCTGCTCCCTCAGCAGGATGAGGGTTTGGACACTTCCACAGACTTTGGATGATGCCCTATGTATTTATTTAAACATAAATTTCATGTTCTGGCCCCTCTTTCAAAGAGCCAGGGTGGACTGACTGAGTCCCAGCGTAGGATATGAAAGTATTGTTTGCTATTTCCATAATACCCTCATGGTTTGTGCATTTCTGTTTGGATCTCAACGTGTGACTGGTTCCGATAAGCAAAATTTCCTCCCTCTTTGGGGTGATAACCACAACCCTGAAAGTGAGGCTAAAAACACTTTGCTTGCCAGTCTAATACAGCCCTGCTGCAAGATTTCACTATCTGGAAATGATGAAACTTGACTAAGAGGACAAGTTTCAGCTGCTGAAATAAATTAAGCTTCATCTAAGCCCCAGTGAATTTTCTAAAAAGCAAGCTGCATTGGACATGTTTCCTACTTGAAAATGAAAACCAAGTATATAACAACTGAAAAATGTGAACTTTTAATGAGAAAGAGACCTTTCAAAAATGGCATCTAACTTTGTGAAAGTTCATATCTTCCTTCATCTGCTATCACCCCATGGCTGTGACCTGACATTGCACTTGTAAGAAACGATAATTACAAAGATTTTATTCACAATGAAGCTGAATGTGAAAGTGGAATAAATCATAATTTGCTTAAACGACATCTGTTTAATATCTGTTACATTTTTAGGTAACACTACACGATATCAAATAATTGCCACGTCGTATGCTTGCATTTTAATTTTAGATATTATAAAATTAAATAATAGAAATTATATAAAATTTTGTATATTTATATATTATATAATATTATAAATATATATTATAAAAGTAGAAATAATTTATACTTTCATTTGTGACAAAAACTTAGCAACAGAAATGCTAACTGCACTTGGGAATGTCATGGAAACTATAAATGAATTTAAAATTTTGTCTAAGAATGTAACTGTGCCATTTTTGATATATTTTAATATCAGTATTAATATTAAGAAGATGTCTCAGCTCATAAATCTGAAGTTTTAGAGGAGCAGAGTTTCAAGAACTGCTGCACCGTGCTTCAGAATCAAGTTTTTCAATAGCCACAGCAGTTTCTGCTTCGAAATCATCAGGCCCTCTTGAAAAATCAGAGATAAAACAATGAAAAAAGTACTCACAAGTTTTTCACTCTACTTTAAAAAGTAGAGAGGAAGAAAGCATTTCTCCAACCTATATTTTGCAGGATTATTTATCCATTTTTGATCTCCACTTTCTATAATTTATTTCCTAGCCCATATTTATTCTGCACTGAACACTGCTATAGGCTCCAGTGCTCTGTAGAGCTTCCTTTATCAGATATAACCAAAATCCAAATCCATGCTTCATATTATTTAATTTTTTTTGAATTAAACACAAGGAGCAAAGATTACTTTAACTGTTTGAACTCTTAATTAGCAACAAGACTGTGTGTTCTGTTCTTTCCAGGTATTTAGAGAAGAAAGTAAATGCATTTACCTACATTTAGTTGTTTTGGATTGATTTCTTTTAGGTTAATTCCAGTTTACTTTCAGTGTGGCCAGAGTAATTGCCAGCCTTCTCTTCATACAGAGTAAATTCAGAGGAATTAAGTTTGTTTTTTTTCCTTGGCAGTAACCCAGCTCAGAAGTGCAGGCATCTGCTGAGCCATTTTCAATTTGCTGCTGGAACCAGTAACTGCACTTGTACAGGTTCAGGTATCCACTGTCCTGTGATTTATTCCGTGTACTCACTTGTTTCCTCCAAAAAGGAACCAATCCTTCCTGAGAACAGGTTTTCAGCATAGAATGTGCTGAATTTTGAGAAATGCATTTCTCAGTGGACTGAAAATTTCTCGCCATTTTGTTTCTGAAGCCATTTCTGCCTCCTTTGGTCTAGAACTCCAATCAAAGTGATGAATATAAACATTTCCAACATTCCTGTTCTCCCAGAAGAGAATGACAGCCCTGGTGTACCCTTACCTGCTTCTCCACCACAAAGAATTGAGCATGTTCTTGAATTAGGATCTATTTCAATGGTCCTTGGTTTACTTTGCTCCCAGATGGAAATTTCTGTTATCAGCTTTAACTGCTCAAAAAAATTGCTTCTCTTGCTGATGTGGATTCTCTTTCCTGACACACAGTAAAGCCTGAGCAAGAGGGATAATTTTGGCAAAGGAGTGTGGGAAGAAATAGGAAGAAAAAGAATTGCAGCCTATTTCTAAACATGTAGAGTTACCTTTTAAATTCTTCCTTTTTCCTTTTCCCAGGATTCCACTAGAGAAAATTCTGTGGGCACAAAAAGACCTGCCTGCATTTTTAAAAGATTATTGTGCATTATCCTTAATATCAGCAGTATAATTCATCCCCTTCCACTGGGAAATTGCTGCTCAAAAAGAACTCACTTGTAACAGGATTTTATTCCTCCAGTTCATTGATTACCAGTGATTTTTTACTTGTAACTTCTAAGACTCTTTTGCATAAGGGATATAAAAATTGCCTTTTTCACTCTAAAGTGAAGTTGTTAATTTTGTCACCTTTTTTTTTTTTTTTTTTTTTTTTTAGGTTGTAACATAGTTTTGAAGATCAGTGTGGAAAAAAAAGAAAAAGTAATGATTGTAGGATGACCATTTATACCAAGGAGCTCAATTGGGTGGTGTGAGATGAATGAAAGAAGGATAGAAAACAAAGAATGTGGGCACTGGATTGAAATAATCACTGAAAGGCATTGATCAAGTTTGTTCCCTTGGCAAGACTCAATAATTTTCCTGATTTGCACTGGTGGAAGCTGATGCACACTTACACCACGGATCAAAGGCTGCTCTGCAGCTGGGGCTGTTGTGCTGATCATTATTGAAGGTTTTGTGCCTCAACGCCTCCTTGGGCTCCTCTGCACGTTCCAGATTGAATTCCAGCCCTGCTGCTCCCTGTGGGAAGGACAGACAGACAGACAGACGGGCACAATCCAGGCTGGGTCGATTCCTCAGGCTGAGCTGCACAGGGGGAGGAGGGTCCCAAAACCTTCACAGAAACACTCTGATCCAAAAAAACCCCACTCCAGCATTCAATAATTTTCTCAACAGTTTAGAACAAAGCCATTCTGCAAAAAGGGAAAAATATGAATTAATTGTAAAGGTTGTGTGTAGAATTTGCAATCGTATCAAGCGTGTGAAATCAAAGAAATGAGCAAGTCTGCTTTGGATGCACTGTAAAAGTGATACAGCAGCCTTAAAACAATATAAAAATCTTATTAAATAGCTAAATCTGGAAGCATCTTAGCAATCTTATATTGTCTTAGCATTGGAATTAGAATGCCATATAAATTGAGTACCTTAAAACTGCTTTGCAGAAAATGAGGCTTGAGTTCAAACAATACTATGAATATTTGAGGGTTTTTAGAATAGGAGGTTTTCCAGTCCAGGATCCCAGACTCTGCACATCCAGATCCCTCAAATAAAGTAAATTTACTTTATTCTGTTTTCCGTTTCTGAAAACATCAAGCAAATTTGATAATATCTATTTATATAGCATCAAAAATACATATCTAACTGTCCCAAAATTAATGTGGCCATTCCAAGCCACTACATTTGAACTGGATGTATTTCTAAATTACTATAAAATGCACATTATTTGAGGAGGATTTACTGTGTTGAATGATCAGCTATTAATAATGTGTACATGGCATATATATGTATAAAATCTTAATAACATATCTCTGCAATAACATGCTTTGTATGGCAAAGCTTAGCCTGCAAATGGAACTAACTTTCCAAATTCTGGTTTCCCAACTCTTCTGCATTTTTAACATTCATAATTTCAATTTTATTTTCTGTAAATCACAGATTTAAGTGTTCTATTTCTTCCTTTGAAGCTTTCTCTTTGTAAGCACCTGCATGCAAGAGAGAACAGAAAAAGTCTGGCAATGCCTGCATGAAGATCTTTCAGGAGAGAACCATTGTGGTGCTGGATATATGCTTTGTATCTTTGCACTTTAATGGGTATTCTAAAAGTTATCTATATTAAGCACCATCAAAGTTAACAGCCTCTTTTTATAAGACTTTATCTTTTTCATTTTAAGATGTTATTAGAATAATAAGCTTGGTGCCTGGTGGGCTGAAAGCGGGCTGCCATTTAACATATTTAATGACCATCTGGAGATTTTTTTTTTTAATTCAAAGTTTTATTTTGTATTTTCTTTTAAGCACCTCTTACTTTTTTTAGAAAAAAAAAAAAAATCTCATTTTTCCATTCCAGTCTGGAAGCAGTAAGAGGTGCTAAACACAAAAACCTTGTCTCTACTTCTTTATCACCTCTTATCTCTTGTCCTTTGGGTTAATATTATCTATCAGGTCATGCTCCATCATGCCCAGGGTAACCTGAGGGTGGGCACACACAAGGCTTTAGTGCTAAATAAACTTTTTGTGTTAATCCCATGGGGGTGTGGTGTGGTTCAGTCTGGTTCTTTCCAGCTAGGAAATATATATGAATTTATATATATATATATATATATGGATTCTTTATATGAAATATAAAGAATCCTCAGATATGGCCTGGCTTTGGTTCTCTCTGTCAGCAGCTTACCTGCACTGCAAGTATGAACTGAGAATAATGGGATTATTTTCTTCTGCAGGGAAATACAGAGGAGGGGAGGACAATGTGGTCGTCTCATTGCAATTGCACTGGAGACTTGAATTAACTCAGAAAACACTGCTCTGTTCCTTGCTGGCTGCTTTAAATGCTGTTTTCATTAATAAAAAATTAAAACTAGATATTATCATACACATTACATGGAAATTAATGGTTAATATCCTTAAATTAGTACTGCTACATTGTTAATATTATTTTTAGAATTTCGTGCTATGCTGTTGCAAAGTGTGAACTGCATAGCCTGGTAAGATTTAAAAGTGGAAAATACAATAATAAATGGTGCTGAATATGTGCAAAAAAAGCTAAATTAGGACTGGCAAGAGTTTTTTCTGTCTATAAATTTTTCTGTAAATTTCTCATTTCACTCTATATGCTTGGCATATAAAGCTTATTCAAAAGAAAATTTTTGGCAAACTCTCCTAGGTATATTTCAACATTTTGATTGCTGTTTATCTGGTTGTTCTCTGGTTATTCTTTGTTGTATTTTGGAGACAATTACAATAACAGGCATCCTTCTGAGAACACCTGCCAGGAAGGAAAGTAGGCCTGTGTGCATTAATGGGTGGGGATTTAGCACCATTTCTGCATTGACATATGGCATTTGAGGCAAACAATAGACAGGGAGAAAGAAACTTAAACATCTTGGAAGTAACGCTGTTAGGATAAAACAAACAAACAAACACATTCAAAGTAATCTGGGGCTAAAGTGACATATAAATGACAGAGGGGAATGTCCTAAACAGCTTCCCAGGGATCTGAAAGACAACATTTGACACCCAGCCACCGCATGAATAAAAGATTAAATGCATTTGTACAATTGCTTGTGCAGTCAAGAATGCAGCTTTCTTTTGGAAGAGACAAAGCACTTCCCGAGTTATTCTTGGCAATGGGATGAAGTTAACTCAACCAGGTGTGGGTGTTCCTTTAGCTTATCTCAACTGGCATATCCTTACATCACCTTTGCTTCCAGGGACAAATCTGTTGGAGTTGCCAACTAAATTATTTATGGCGTTCATTGTTACTGTTTATTATCAACAGAAACGCATTTCAGTTCACATTTCAAATGTGAAATGCAAGGAGAAGTGATTCGGGCTCTTAAATGTGAGTGAAAGGATTGTTTGGGAAGGTTCACAGATGGAATTTCTCTGCTCATGCTGAGAGGGACGGCAGCAACTGAGCTCTTGCAGAGGCATCAACACCTTCCCTAATTCTGGCTGAATGCTGTCTGTGGCTCTCATGAAAATATTTTAATAATGTCTAAAGGAACACAGTTTACAAACTGAAAAGGAAGAATCCAAGTCTATTTTTGTGTTGTGTCTTTCCCTCTGAAGCTGTGCCCTCAGCGCTGCATTTAATGAAATCCAGAGTGGGTCTCCAAACCTTCTTCCCAAGAAAAAGTAATGATTGCAGGATGACCCCAGTTTTGTGTGATGGCCCCAGCTCCAGCAGCATCAGGGCATCTTAATTTCCACACGGTGTCCTTTAGAGGGACATCTCAGGCTGCTCCTTCCTGCAGGACCAGCACAAGACCCCAAGTGTCAGAAAAGGTTGGTCTAGACGTGTGACCGTGTTCACAGGGGTCTTTGGATGAGGGAAGAGACGAGGATTTGACTCCATATTTCAGAAGGCTGATTTATTATTTTATGATATATATTACATTAAAACTATACTAAAAGAATAGAAGAACAAGCTCTCATCATAAGGCTAGCTAAGCTAAGAATAGAAAAGAATGATAACAAAGGTTTGTGGCTTGGACAGCAAGTCTGTGATTGGCCATTAATTAGAAACAACCCCATGAGACCAATCCCAGATGCACCTGTTGCATCCCACAGCAGCAGATAACCATTGTTTGCATTTTGTTCCTGAGGCCTCTCAGCAGGAAAAATCCTAAAGAAAGGATTTTTAATGAAAAGATGTCTGTGACATAGAAGGGCAGTGTGAAAGCAATAGAAAAAACACTCAACACCTTACCAAAATCACCACTGGTTAAACCAATGCAGCATCTGCCTCTCTCTCAAATTTCCAACACTATGGCAAAGTTCAACAGCCCAAAGTCACTGTTTTTCATTCATTCTTGGGAAATTGCTGTCAAACTATAAATGGGAGCTGGTCAATACTTAAAGGCAAACTCAAAAAACACAAAACAGTTTTGCTAAAGCAAGGCCAACATTTCAGAGCAAAGATTCACAATTTTCACCAAGTCAAGTGTCACCTGGCATCCTCCTGCCCTGCAGAGCACATGGACTGATGGGCTGTGATTGTGCTGTGGCCACTGAAGGAAACTTCAAGCACAGGAGGATTTTTTGGGAGCTGCAAATTGAGGCTGGCTCTCCACCCCAGCTGAAATCTTTTACATCCAGTGAAGCACTTGGCTGGGGGCTGATCAAAGTAGAACATTCAGAAGAAAATCCTTGGATTCTAGAGAATATAATTGTCTTTGACATGTGGACTAAAGACAGTCTCTGAAAGGAAAAAATAAGATTCAATTAGTGTAATTTATTTCACATTTTCATATTTCTGAGTCTTCGGCTTTCATCTCTGTAACACTCATTTTAAACAAAAAAAATATCTTATAATATCTAAAGATAAATGCAAGCTGCATTTCAAACAGAATAGGCATAACTTTTTTCTCTCAAGATTTTTGGTCTTCCAAAGTTTTATTCCTTTTGTGCTGGATTTACAATGAAACAAAAACCAGTGCTCAATGTTCCCCTTGAGCTCTGTGAGTGTGTCTGGATGATTCAGACTCTTTCATTTCCTTCAATTTGCAATACTCCTCTTCAGAAATGCTCCTCAGCTGTGCTCCCACAGAGAGGAATTCCCAGCTGCATCCTTTCATTTTACTTCTCCCACTCTCACTTTTAACAAATGTGATTTATGGACAAATTAATGTAAATCCTCTGTCCCAGGCTTAAATATTATTTCAAGAAAAAATGAAATAACACCTTTTGTGTTTTTAAGAGCAAACAGTGGAAATAAAACCTGGAACTGAAATTCTAGCCAGGGTACAAATTCAATCTGAAGGAAAAAAAATATTAAAAATTGGAGCTTGGGTTTAGTCTGCACAACATAATTGCACTAAGAATATATCTAATTATGGTCATTTTAACAACTGCCTTTTCAGCTGAAGTTGTGAGCCTGAGATGGAGAAGATGCCAGCGTAGCAAGGTGAAAGCAAAGGCACAACTGCCAACACAACGTGCAGTGAAAATCCCCCTGCCCACAGAGCAGCCCTGTTACACTCACAAGAGATGGCTGTCAAAAACCTACCAGGGTCAGACCCATTCATCATTTTATTTAGCTGATAAGCAGGCAGCTCGCTGACTTAATTATCTGTAACAGCACCCTGAAAATTCCTGCACTTGCAGAGATGTTGACAACGGCACAGATTTGTATTTGGACATTCTTGTTGCTCAAGCGACTTCCGAGCCTAAACATTAATTACACTTCCATAATTATTGCGCTGACAATTAATCTGAAATTCTGTGCTGAACAAGGAATGTTTATTTTTTTATCCAAATTGACATATTTGGTTTATTCCCTGAGTCACAGATGTACAGCCACCCCTTCGTCAATCTGGACTAACTGCATTATGTTAATTAGAAAAGAAACTTTAATTTCTTTCCCCTGTGTGCCCAAAGGAATCAAGGGGACATGGTTGCTAAGACACATTCCTGTAAAAAAAAAAAAGAATTTCTACATATTCACATCCAGCACATGCTGATTATGTACTGAAAACAAACTTCTGTTAACAGAAACCAGTGAACTAAATTTTAATGATTAAAGGTTATTGTGTAAAGCTGGAAGGACTTTAATAAGTCAGAATTTAAGTTGTGATTAAAACCAGTAGGCTTGGCCATTAAGCTTGGCAGCTGAGGCTGAAATGTGTGCTGCAGTAAAAGAAATTAGGGACAAATACTCAAAATTGGTTATTATTTTCCTAATTATTTCTACTACCTCCTACTATTCTTTTTAACTATTAAAAACTTATAAAATCTACAAACCTTAATTGTCCTATTCCACTGCATATAGCACACACCAGAGACAATTTCCTTAGGTAAATATTTACTTGTTTATAAATTGCTTAAATTTTGATGAATCTTATATGTGTAATTCCTTTTTTAATTTGCATAGTAAACAACATATGAAACTTTCTTTAAAAAACCAGCTGTATATTGAAAACATTTCTCACAGAGCACCTCCAAAATGCCCCCAGTTCCTGCAGTTTCCCACCATGGTGAGGCCTGTCCTGCTATGAGCTGCAGACTCAGGCAGTAATTTGAGTTTTAAAATGTCTCCTTTTCTCAGTTTTTGGTTCTCTAGCTCATCATTTCCCCCATTAAGTGTGAGCAGTGTCCAGCAAGACCTGTTAAAATCCCACATAACACAGCAGCAAATGAGCAATATAAAAACACCCAGTTCAAAATCATAATTTAGGTGCTACATTAATTACATCATGGAGAACATACAGCACTTGGAAAAAATCAAGAACCAATGCTCTTATTCTAATAATATCTCTTAAGTTTTATCCATTACTTCAGAATTAAAGCTTTATTAATTTAATCCTCATAAATAATTCAAATTTGACTGTCTTCACATGTCTTTATATGTAGAGTTTTTGCCTTTATGAAATTTGAAAGGATATGTATTTTAATGGGGTATTGGCTCCTGGCTTCCTGTGGCTTTTCTGACAGGCTCAACCTAAAAGCATTTTGAATGAATTTATTTTCTGTTCCACAGGCTGAATACTAATACAATGGTTGAAACAATACTTAAGCATACAATTTCTAAATTATTTTTCCATATTAGTCTCTATAACTCTTTGTCCAGAAAAGCTAAGTTCAAACCTCTCTCATCATTAAAGTAAAATAATCCAGTAAAGTTTGTAAGAGAAAAGCAGGATTAATGTCCAAAAATTCTACATAATTCTTGGAGCTTTCCTTCCTGGAAGCCTGTGTTATCCTTGGTGTTATATCAGTGTGCATTAGTGCTGTATTGGTTAAAAGGGATTCCACTTCACAGTTTGTGCCTTGCTGTGGGATCTCAAGATTTGAGTCCCGGGATGCAGGGCCCCCGAAACCACCCTTGGGGGGCCCGGGAGTCCTGGAATGTTGCCAGAAGTGTCTGGTGGCTGGACTTTGACCCTACACGGGAGACGACACCTTTATGAAGATAAGAGGGCCTCACCGGGGTGAAGGGTAGAAAGATTAGCTAATTAGAGGGTGAGAAAGAGTTTAAGATTTATGTACAGGGGGGTTTAGAGGAGTAAGATGGAGGAATTAAGGTGTGTCCTGCCCTCCTTCTTCTTCCTCCTCTCCTCCATCTTCTTTGGCCACGGTGGCACCTTTGGATTGGTTATTACTAAGAGTACACCGAGTTATAACAATAGATGGTATTGGGGAAAAATGATAAATATTGTATACATAGCAAAAGGTATAAAGATACGTGGCGGTCCGGAGGACGGCACAGTGTGCTCATGGCTGGCTGCTGAGCAGATCTTTGTTAGGCTGAAAGAACATCTTTTAGATAAACAATTAATAAACATAAAAACCGAAAGAAGAACTGAAGCCTCTTCTCGTCCTTCGATACGCGGACTGCCCCAAGGCCACCCCCGGGCCTTCCAGGCCCCTCAAACAGCCGAGATAAACCAGACACCTTGCCACCTTCCCACCCAGAGCCAGTTGTGCATTTCCCTGGCATTGCAGGGTGCTGCTGCTCCCAGCAGCAAACACCAATGAAATCCTTCTGGTGCTCACTCCCACCTGAGCACCATCCCAAAAAACCCCAGAGCTCCTCCCAGAACCAGAATGGACGTGAGCAAAAAGGCACTCCCCAGGAAAGGCTAAAATGAGGGATGCAGCCACAGCTTCCGTGATGCTTTTCCCTAGATTGAAATTTCAGATAAGAGAATTAACATAAAAGTTTTGAGCCAGAGAAAAGTCTCTGAATTGCAGTGTGGTATCACAGCACACTTACTGAAGAGTAGCCACTCTAACAATTGGCTTCTTGCATCAGTAAACTTCATAAATTTGTAAAAAATGAAAATACACAAATTTATATATCCATATATGGTTATTTCTATGGTTATTTTAGATATATTTGTAAATTTATATATTTCCATATTCATTAAAACAAAGGGCGAAACTGTAAAACTAGTCAAAATGGGTTTGACACAAGAATGCCCGACTGTGTTCAATCATGAAATTCTGAGATAACCTGGATTTTATTAATTATTTCATCAGTGGAATCAAGACATGGCAAAATAACTCACTTTTTCTCAAGTTTTTCTCAGTGAGATGAAGGCTGCTGAGGTAGATGAGCACAGCAGCAGGCCCACTGCTGCTGGCAAACCTCAGGAAGGGTTGGTGGTGACACAGCTGACGCTGACAGGCTGACACTGTAAATTAATGTACAATTAAAGGATTTCTGATACCCTGATCATCAAGCCAGACTGCCTGCAATGAGCTGTTTGTGCTGAAGGCACAGAGAGACACAAGGACAGAGATATTCAACATCTCTTTTTGTGACAGGGACAGGGGATGGAGCCATTTGGGACAGGGACAATGGGGTGGAGCTGATGGTGTCAGTGACAGGGGAATGGAGCCATTGGTGTCAGTGACACTGAGATGGAGCCATTGGTGACAGTAATGGGGACAGTGGGGTGGAGCCATTGGTGACAGTGACACTGAGATGGAGCCGTTGGTGTCAGTGACACTGGGATGGAGCCATTGGTGTCAGTGACAGGGGAATGGAGCCGTTGGTGACAATGACACTGGGATGGAGCCGTTGGTAACAGGGATGGGGATGGAACCATTGGTGACAGTAATGGGGACAGTGGGGTGAGCCATTGGTGACAGTGACACTGAGATGGAGCCATTGGTGACAGGGACAGTGGGGTGGAGCCATTGGTGTCAATGATGGGGATGGGGGATGGAGCTGTTGGTGTCAGGGACAATGGGATGGAACCATTGGTGACAGGGACAGGAGCCATTGGTGACAGTGATGGGGACAGTGGGGTGGAGCCATTGGGGACAGTGATAGGGACAGGGGGATGGGGCCACTGGTAACAGGGGCATTGGGATGGAGCCATTGGGGACAGTGACAGGGACAGTGGGGTGGAGCCATTAGGGACAGTGGGATGGAGCCATTGGTGTCAGGGACAGGGGGATGGAGCCATTGGTGTCAGGGACAGTGGGATGGAGCCATTGGGGACAGGGACAGTGCAGTGAAGCCATTGGTGACAGTGATGGGGACATTGGGGTGGAGCCATTGGTGACAGGAAATTGGGGTGGAGCCATTGGTGTTAGGGACACTGGGATGGAGCCATTGGGGACAGGGACAGTGGGATGGAGCCATTGGGGACAGGGACAGTGCAGTGAAGCCATTGGTGACAGGAAATTGGGGTGGAGCCATTGGGGACAGGGACAGTGGGATGGAGCCATTGGTGACAGGGACATTGGGGTGGAGCCATTGGTGACAGGGACAGTGGGATGGAGCCATTGGGGACAGGGACAGTACAGTGAAGCCATTGGTGACAGTGATGGGGACAGTGGGATGGAGTCATTGGTGTCAGGGACAGTGGGATGGAGCCATTGGGGACAGGGACATTGGGGTGGAGCCCTCAGCAGCATCCCAGGGTGGGTGGGGTGGGCACACCCTGGAGGGAGGGGTGGATGCAGAGGGACCTGGACAGGCTGCAGGGGTGGGACTGGGCAAAGCTGGGGCTGGGGAGAAGGCCAAGCTCAGGGTGTGGCTGCCCCATCCCTGGCAGTGCCCAAGGCCAGGCTGGACAGGGCTTGGAGCAGCCTGGGACAGTGGAACGTGTCCCTGCCCATGGCAGGGGTGACACTGGATGGACTTTAAGGTCCCTCCATCCCAAACTGTTCTGTGGCTCTGCTTTGCCTCGCTGAAGGCTGGCTGATCAGAGCTATCCAAAAGCCATCAACACAAGTGCCAGACACACTTCCTCTTTGATTGTGTGGGCTATTTGCTTTTAGAGCTATTTTTTTTATGGCTATTTGCTGTTTTATTCCACTGAAGTACATCCACTCCATATGAAAAGCTGAAGCTGTGGCTGCTTTGAAAATTGTCTGCAAATATGAGCAAACATTGTTTTCCTCCTTCCTAAAACTGTGTTTTATAGTTTAGAAACTATGGCTGACAAACAGATAGAAAAGACCAAACGATAGGAGAAAAATTCCTGATTTGAAAGGCATAACTGTAACTTTTCTTGAGCAAAAATAAAATGTGTTTCCTGGAGTTGATGAAAACCCATCACATTCACATCTTTTTGTAGACACAAACACTGAATTAATTCCTCTAAAAACACAGCTTAATCAGTGGGTTTTAACCACATTTCTGTATGCTAAATAGGAATACATACTTTAGTGGTTATAAAACAGCTCACTTCAGGCTTGAAATCTTGAAGCGCAAAATCTGTTGACGCCATTTTTTGGAACAAATTATATTTGAGTTTTAATTATTTTCTCTTCCATTTCTTATACCCCAATTTACCATAACTTTGATGTCACCTGCATGGAAGTACCTTCACATTTGCAGGAAATCAGAGGTGCTGGAAAAAGGCATTCATGAAACAGCCACAGGTTTGGACAGGCAGAGGTTGAAGGAGAGATCCACACGCCCAAGCTGGAGTTTTCAGCTCTCTTTCACTAGGGATGAGAAAATAGAAATTTATTTATAAGTAAATTGTCAAAACAAAGCACTTAATATGTTGGCTTATGCTGCAAGTCACTGATGCCCTTGGGCTAGCAGAATTTATAAGAACTCTATTGATTCCCTTCCCTCTCCTGACTCAATGCATATTTTATATAGATTATTTTTGGCTGCTTAGGCTCTTTTTTTCCAGAGTTGTTCATTTTCCAGGATAAATAGTGATGAGAGTGTTCCCTTCTGCATATGAAAATAAAAGGCTTCAGTGCTCTGAATTTCAGAGTTAATTAACAGTGAGTAGATGTGTGAAAATTGCAATGAGCCTCATGATGACAACTCCATGGGAAGCAGAAAGACCCAGGGCTGGGTCAGGAACCTGACCTGGGACTCAATGGAAGCCTTTGAGTGACACAGAGGTGATGATGCTGAGGTAATGAAATACAGAGTGAGATAATGTGGAAAAACAAAATAAAAGTGTTTCCATAAGTATTTAAAAGCTCACAGATCATAGAATTAACTGGCAAAACCACATCTACAAAACTAAAACTACATCTACAAAACCAAAACTACATCTAAGAATAAATAACGGAGGCTGAATGAATGTAAAATGTCTTTTAAAATGAAAACTTCAAGAGATTGAGCTTCCAAAAGAGCATCCAAACCTTTCTCCAAGGCCACTTGCTTTTAAGCAACGTTGCATTTTTAGGAGCTTAAACTCATTTGCTACTTTAGACTGCTGACATCTTTAAACAAATAAACCACAACCTTTTTAAACCAAAAGAAAAAACTTTCAACTTTTTGTGGCTGTTGGGAAACAAACCCAGAAAGTTCCACAGGAGAAAACTGATTCTGAATACAGAAGTGAAGTTGTTACAGAAGAAATCATCTGGTTCAAATTTTTAAAGAATAGCATGGAAAAAAAGATTTTATTTCTTACAAGGAAGTCAGGCAATGAGCAGCAGACTAGGAAATAAAATATAGTTTTCCAACTGACAATTAATTTACTTTAAATATGAAAAACCCTAAAAAGATGAAAGTTCTCCAAGGTCTGGTATTTATTGCATCAATATTAAGCTACAGTTGTTTCTTATCTTGAATGTCTGAGCTTTTATCTGCCTCCCTATTGCATTTTTTATACCATGTTGCAAACTGCAGTGTTTCTAAAATACATTAATTTATAAAAGTTTCCTTCAGAAGTGTTTGAATGGGTTTTAAATATACTCTTGTCTGTATACAAACAATCATTGCAAAGATCTAGTTAAGAAGAGAGAATTTTAGAAGATTTACAAATAAAAAACATGAAAACTGTTTCCATTCAAAAGCAAGTTTATCTGGAGAGGAAATAGCATTCTTATTTATTTGATTTATCTAGGTAAGCCTAGCAGATATGAATAGCATTCAAGAAAGTCAGGAAAGATTTAAAATTAAGGCAGACATGTTTTTTAAGAAAGTTGTTTTATACATAGCCAGGGAGATAAAAGTTATGAAATTTTCTTTGACCAAACTAAAAATCAAAGACAATTAATTTTTTAAAATATACAATCAGATTTTAAAAAGTTACCTGCAGTGATTTTATTATTGGGAAAAATATTTTTCTTTTTTTGACTGCTATTATATTTATGATGTATTAACTTTTATTATTACCTGCAGCTCTCTCTTCATGTGTGATATTTTTTCCCATTGAAATCAATGTTTCCAAACACAGTGGTAAGCCAGGTTGAAATGTATTTATATTTTTCCTTCAGAATTTTATATTCCATTATTCTTTAAGTTTGAAACTATCTATTTGAAACTATCTACACACTCCCCAAGTGAGACAAGGCAAAGTACTGTTTTTAACACACTAATACACATTGCTGAAGGAAATCCGAGCAGAGTGGAAGACACTGATTTAATTACCTGTTCTTTGACTGAGAGATAAAATAATGTGCAGAGAAGTTAAACTGCTCCTTTTTCTCCTGCAGAAAAACTTATCATTAATGCCTTTGGGTATTTTCTTTTTTTCCTGTGAGTTTGCTTTCTAAGGGGTTATATCTCCTTCCTTTTGTTAATATACTGACTTTAGGTAGATTATTGATAATCTCAGTGCATTCTTTTATTTCAGTTAGAAAGCACAGGAAGTCTAAGATAATTATTTCACTTCTTTCCTGCCTCCTGGCTGTGTTTAATTGGACTTTTAATTTTATTTCCATGAGCAGAACCACGACAGTGGAGCTGATCTGTGTAATGACTTATCTCTCATGGCCACAAACCCAACACTGGAGAAAGCAAGGAACTTCATGTAAAAACTTTTCCTTTCAGGCTGAGAGGGGCTTTTTTAATTAAATTTTCATGGTAACTGTAGTGGTTTAGGGCAAATTTGCTAAAGAATCTGCAAAGGAGGGCCCCTCCAGAAAGCGAAACCCACACGGCCCCTCCCCACAACCGGTTCGGGAAAAAATTCCTCGGAGAGAGGTGGAAAGAACCTGTTTATTTGACTGGCCCCGCACCCCCCAGCACACAAAATGAACAATACCCGATGACACCGCTCTGAGAAAGATGGCAAAATCAGAAAGTCTCTTTCGGGGGTGGTTGCCCTGTTCTCAGTCCCTCCGGCGCTGGGCCAGCCGCTGCAGCCGAACCCTTGGTGTTCCCGGGTCCCAGTCCGGAGCAGGTTCGAGATGGTCACAGGAACAGGAGAGGAGAAACAGTCCAGGAAGCAATGTGGGCTGTTTAGCTAGAACTAGCTAATAAGCAGAGGCAGAAAGCAGAGCAGAAGCAAGAGCAGAAAAAGGGATCAAGCAAAAGCAGCAAGCTGAAGCTGGAAGTGAAAAACAGCCCTATGTACTGCTTGTCTCTGTGTCCTGATAAGAGAAACCCAAACAAAACTTCCACTCTTCAGAGCCGGTCTTAAAGGCACAGAACAGATGAATGGGGATATACAAGCATCAGAACGTCACCCCAGGACAGTAACAAAGAGCTCCTCTCTTATCAAGGGCAGGAAGCAGAACAGAGGCTCCCCCATCCAGGCAGAGATCTGCGCTGCTTTGAACACATGAAGCGCATCCCCTGCTCTCCTCTGCATCTCCTGGTGCTTGCCAGCAGCCCAATCACCCCCATCAGCTCCTTTCCCCTCATTTCCACCTCACAGACAGATTTGGGTGGGATTTGGGCGCCAATCTCAGCCATAAATGGGGCAGAGAGGCACAGAGAACTGGGGGGGATCCCTAAACCCACGTGCCTTCTTCTGAGGAGCCCCGGAATAACAGGGGCTCATCCCCGCTTTAAATCATCCCTACTTTAAATCATCCCCACTTTAAATCATCCCTACTTTAAATACCTCCCTTCACTCATATTCTCACTTCACAAATTCACCACAATGGCTTTAATATCCTCACCAATTTTTGATGAACTCTCCTCTTTTCAAACATCTTATGAGGCTCATTCCTTCTTTTTTGGAGTCTTTTCTATACACATAAAGGATACCTGATGGACCTTTCTTCTCACAAATTTCACAAAAATGAACCTCAATTTCAGTTCATATTTATGGACAGTCAAAGACATTTGTAGCTACTTCCATACATGTACTGGAGTGCATAAATTCAAATTAAATCTTTCCTGTAAAACCACTTTAATCTTCATTCTCACCAGCGGACATCAAAAGGCTGTGTCAAAATTTGTTAGATGCCTTCTTAGAAAAAACAGCCAGCTCATAAATCCTAAACACAACCCAGAATTAAATAAAGAAAAATAAATATTTTTAAATAAATGAAATTTGATGTTATAAAATAAAGGAAAATTGATGGCAAATGTGATGGAAAATTATCACATTGTATTACTGAAATTCTGTTTAAAGTTTTAATATTCAGCTTTAATGTTTTAAGCTCAGTGCTGTCTATTGTTGGGTAATGAGTAATGAGTTTCTTTTAGACATTTCTGAAAGTTGTCTCAGACCGACCTAGAGAGGATTTTTCTTGTTTTTGCTGTAGCATGTCCCATATTTGCTTCCCTGTGCTCTGGAGAAAGCATCCAGCCACGAGCTGCCAGCACAGCCACAGGCTGATCACAAATTGCAACTGCCAGCATTAAAGTAAAATGAAACATAAATTCTACTTAATGGAAGGCCTACCATGATTTTTTTTTTCCTTCCTCTTATTTAACCTTCTAATTTTCATAGGAACATCAGAACATCCCAAACTGTGTTCCACTATTATTCAGTAAATAGCTTTGTGCACAGTCCTGAAAAGGAAGCAGAGAATAAAGGAATAATTTCCCCAAGGCAATTCTTTTCATTGTTTTCCTTCTCTGTGAGGCACCCAGAGCTCCCCACCAGCGCAGGACACGTCTCTGATAAATCCTGCACTGCACCCTGTGGAGTCATTAGGAATTAATGGCAAATCAGTGATCTTTGAATTCCCTGATTCTTTTATTCTGAGAAGCACAGGGATTTATTTATTTGCATTCCCAGTAATCTGATGAGATATAAAAAGTGCAGATGTCAAAAGCACATGGTTCTAAACTGGGCTTACATGTGTTAGATTTAGATAAGCCCATGGAGGCACGGCACACTATTCCTCATATTTTTATGCAAATACATTTTATTTAGAGATTTAAAACCATTTCAACTTGGTTTAATATGATTATTTCAAACTTTACCTATGAAATATTTTATTGAGCCTGGCCTTTCATATTTTTTCCAGACAACTCCTTTTCTGATCTGCTGCACATCTATACCCCAGTCTGTAAATTAAGCAGACACCATGATAACAATTTCCTATTTCTTAGTATTCATGTTCAGATTTTATTCAATTTATTTTAACTCAATTTCACACCTCTGTCGAATCTGTTCTAGTTAGTGACTTCTCTGCCTCATTTCTTTTGTCTTTCATAGAAGAAATTTTGCTGCTACCTGGGGAAGAAGAAGTTTCCCAAAGTTCCTCTCCAAGTTTTGCTCCTTTGTACTTGCATTTTTTTTAAATGCACCTCAAATAAAGGGGAGCAGAAACCCCATTGTGACCTCGTGTCACAACGTTTAGGTCAAGGCTCTCACACCTTGGAAAAATCCTTCCCACATTATTTTTTTAGAAGACCTTAGCACAGTGCAGTGTGGCTATAGAGCCTGTAAATTCATTGGCTATAAAACCTATAACAAAAAACAATTTCAGGTGTGAATAGAAATGCTGATTTTCTACCTAAAGGTGAATTTCACATCACAGATTCTCTCTCAATGCAGAGCTGGCTTCCTAGGCTTGATGACAGAGAGATTTGCATAAATATATTTGCATGTAGCACTGGGAGTTGCCAAAAGCTTGGAGTAAAACACACTCAGACTGAGAAATTGTTATTTTATGCAATCTTATGACACTTTCAAAGTTTGGGTTTACATTTACATCTGTGCACAACTACTAGAAAGCAAAATATGAATTAAAATATGTGGATAAATAATCCCCATAGAATCCAAATGTCATCACTTCCTACACAGGCAATAGACAGTAATAAATATTGGCTTTCATGAGAAAACCTGAGTTTCAAAAATCATTTCATCCCATTTTGAAGTTTAAGGATAGAAGGGAAAAATGTGCCCATAAATTATTTACCTGAGGAGAAATTTGCAAGTGTTTCCAAAACCACGTGAAGAGAATAAAAACATTCACAGAAAAAGTCACTTTTGCTGATGAATTTCAAAAGGCTGATGTGGTTCATAACCTGTGGTGGGGGTACCTTTAAACACACTTCACAAATTGCAGTGCCAGCCAGGAAATGTCAGTGTTAATTACAGATTATTTGAAGGGTCAATCATATAATTATATAGTTTTAAAAAAAATAATTACCTTTACAAATTGATGATTTTGTCATTGGTGGGAATTACCAAGACTTCCAGTTAAGGGATCATTTTGGTAGAACCTACAGGAACCTCCTGAACTGCAGAAAGAGTCCAATCAACTTACCAAAAATTTATTTCCTTATTGAGATTTTCATTTTGGAGAGACTAGAAGACAGGACACACTGTAAAACTGCTTTCTTCCTTGTTTTCTGCCTTGAGAAGCAAATTGGGAAGAAAAAATTAAATAAAAAAAAAACAAATAGCAAAGAATAAAATCCCAACCACCAGAACATTAAGACTTACACTTATGTAGAATCTAGAATCCTCCCCTAGATAGCTTTTTTCATGAATGACTAAAATGCCAGTCTAGAAATGGACATGCAGAGAAGTTGTGAATCATTATTCTCCATATAGTCAAGATCAGAATAGGGATTGAAAGTGAACAGTCCCATTTACCTTCATTATCATTCTTAAATCATGAGACTGTACATAATAGAGCTCTGCACAAAAAGGATTCATTGGAGGGAGAAGCAAACAGATTTTAAGATTTAAAAGAATTGAGGTAATTTTCATTGCCACCAAAAGTTCCACTAGAAGATCAGTCAAACCCATGAGTGCTGAGCTGGATGTCATCCATCTTCCCCTCCCTGGTTCTCCCTCTCAAATAATGAAGGGAAAATAAATAAAAAAATAAGTGAACCAAGCCTCCAGCCCCTCAGTAAACGTTAGGAAAGAATAAAGAAAAAAGACGTGCTGTTCTGTATCTCAACTCATTAGCAGCCAATGAAGCAGAGAATAACAGCGGTCCAGAAGGAAACAGTGGATGGTGCAGCTGAGAAAGGGCAGCAAATGAAGACAGATAATGGGTGTAATGAGCCAGCAGGGGAATTTTCAGGTTGTACCTTCGAATTCACACTCAGCTCCAGATGTTTCTTCCCATTTTCTCATCTAATGAAAGACACGGAGAGAATTTTTTTTAAACACTTGTTTTTCCCATTCTTATTTCAAAGAGACAACAGCCTGGATCATCTCTACAATTATGCTTGTCATAATAAATCTTTACAATTATTCAACAATGAATTAAGATCTCTGGCACTTACAGTAATATTTTCTTCAGAGGATGAACAAATGGATTGACCTTCTCTTCTATGGAAGCTAATGGGAAGCATGTGCAAGGAGAGTTTTTAGAAAACAGACCACATAAAATAGCAAAACTTAGATTGAAATGAGTCACAGGCTGTAAGAAGTAACTCAATGTAACTACTACCAACACCAGTGTTATTGTCACAAGATGACATTCAGAATTATAGTTCCATCCCAAATCTTTTTAAGGATTGAATATACTCCAGTTATACCTCTCTGACCACAAAGAAAGGGATATGAAGAGTGGAAATAAGAATCAGGACACCATGTGTTAAACAAATCATCAGGACAAAGTTTCTGTAAGGTTTTATTTTAATCCTTGGCATATTTCTCTCTCTTCCTCTGACTAAAATATTAAATATCAACTTCTCCCTCATCCCACATATTATTTTGTGAGAAACAGCAATTACTCTTTCTGTAACAGTAAAAGAACTGGCAAAATATTCCTGGCACCAGCCAACATTTCAAGTGGGATTTTCCTCTGTTTGAGGGAGCCATGTTCTATGTGACATGCTACAGCTGGCAAGTGATGGGATTTTCAGATTTAAAATCTGTCCGTCTGTTCCCTGCTTTAAGTATAACTCTTAGACAAAATTAATTATAAGCCTTTGCCTTTCTATTGTAACTTTTCTCTCCCATTCCTAAGCAGTAGCCTCAAGACCATTCTCAGTGTAAAAATCCCAAATTGTGTGTTCAGTTGCAAGTGCAACATAAACCTTAAAGGCAGCCATATAATTATTGCCATAAGCTCATCTTTATGTCAGCTTAGCATTTGCCAGGGAACAACTTAAGAGTTATTTTTAGGCATTTAAACAGGGACACATCTGGCATGGGGTGTTCATTAATGAAGTGTGTTAAAACTGGGAAGACATTGCTGATATCAACAGAGGAAAGCTGGAGGATCTGGAACATTTGGCCTGGTGTTTTTATGTGCTGCTTTGAGTGCTAAGTGTTAATAACAATGAATCAAAACCTGGCAGAACGTTCTTTTTGTAGTACCAGCCATAATGTAACAAAATTTTAAGGTGTCAACACAAATTTCTGGCTTCAAATTCAGTAAATTCAAGAATTTAGACATAATTCTATACTGGTACCTCATGCATGAACTTTGTTTGGGGTCATGTACTGTTACAGAGATGGTCTGGAAATAATTAATTGCTAGACAATCTATTTTTAAACCTATTGGGTGTTTATACCAATCCTGATATGTGTTTACAATAATAATTCTCTAAAATATTATTGTAGATAAAATACAGCTTCAACCAGCATCCCTTGTTTTAAATTGGCTGTAGAAAATTTATGTACATAGTACTTTGGATCACTCTAACTTGGAAGAAATTTTGTTTGTAATATACTTCCAGAGAAAGCCTTTGAAGACACATAATCCAGCAGAATGTGCCCCAGACAGTGCTTTATATGCAAATTTTTCTTCCTCTTTTGCCCTTTATTTCTTACCTCAGTAAAATCAGGTGTTTTATGTACGAGAACTCACACAGAAAAAAAGAAATAATCAAAAGTAGTTCAATAAATATGCAACAATGCATTGGCATAAAGGATGCTGGATTTAGGGAAGATAAGAGAATGCTGAACAATCAGATATTGGGTAAGCAAAAGAGATTTTTTTTGAAACTATGCTTCTAATTTACTTCTTAATATTTTCTCTTTGATATTTCCCATCTATCCCGAATAGCACAAGTAGGTGACCACAAAGAGACTCTTCCATCACTGTTCATAATTTGAAATGAGAGTTTTCTCCACAGCTTTCCATGATGTGCAGAGAGAAAATGATGCCTCAGAAGCTCAAGGCTGATTGGGGCAGGGTGATGATGAAACATGACAGTCCAATAAATACAATTTTATCTCCTGGTCTGGTGAGACCCTCCCCATTTTCCACAGTTTCTTCTAAAGGACCCAATGCGAAATCCTCTGACAGAAAGTGGATCAAATGCAACACTGCCCTAGAACTTATAAATTTCTGAAATTATTTAAACCTCTGGACACTCAGCACCACCCAGGAAAACAGAACACAAAGGGTCATGTTCTAGAATTCTAGAGAAAAAGGGGAAGACAATGCCTACCTCAGTCCTGGCTGATGGAGGTGTTACAGGTTGCAGGATTTTCCATCTCTGGGGACATTTAAAAGCAGGAGAGATGCTCCTTTCACTGCTGAACAGTTTGGACCACAGCAGGGAGGGACCCGTAAAGCCACAAGACCCATTTCAGGAGTGCCAAGATAAAGAAGTGAGGAAAGTCTAATTTTGATGCTCTTGGAGCAAAGTTCACTCTCTACAGGAGATTGAATCCCCACTCATTTCACCTTAGATACATCCACTAACCTCATCCACAGATCATGCCTTTAATTCTACAAAAAGTCATGATTTACTTTCTTCCAAAGCTAAAATTACAGCAAACATCTGCATGCTACGAGAAGGAAAAGTAAATACTGAATAAATGTTGAGAGGAAGAAGTTCTGAGACAACAGAACAGCAGATGTCATCTTTTTAATTTGCTGAGGTCCACCAGAGGATGTTCCTTGAAATTCCTTAGTAGCAGAAGGAAGTTATTTCAGGTCTCTGGAGGAAATTGCTTAATTCATTTTCATGACATTTAGTGTCATACTCCTGCTGAGAAATACACATTTCGTTGGAAGGAAATAATTCATTAAAGCAAAGTGTAAAATGTAATTCTCACCTTCCAGAGTTTTGTACAGAGACAAATCCAAATTCTGGTACTTCTCAGGCAAAATATATATATAGATCTGTGTTTTGGCTAACAGCAACAGAGACATTGGCTGTGCCTGGTACTTCTGCATCCAGTCTTGGAGTTTTCCAACTGGAATTGATACTGACTCATGCTTGGCTGCAGTGTGGACAACATAATCTCAAGGAGGCCTGGAAGAGAGAAACAAGGCTCAATGCCAGCAGCAGGAGAGGTTCATATCCAGGGAAAGACTTCCCTAAGGAACAAAATCCAGAGCCTTCATTAGTAAAACCATCAGGATCAGTTTAACCATGTGATCAGCACTGGTCCTGGCACAGAATCCAGGGCAGTGTGACAAAAAGTGACAAATCTCAGTACTGCCAACTCCAGGGCCAAGATACTTGAGATAAAATTTTGCAGCATATGCCAGAAGAGAGTTTAAAACTGCCTTTCCTTTAGTCTAAATCCCATTGCATCAGCACAAGAGTAGAAAAGCTAACAACAATATGATGCATGAAGAAGAATTAATATTCTCTTTTTCAGCAATGTGAGAGTCTTCTCCAGGGTAAAGACACCCATAAATAGTTTTCACCTGATATCTACTTTTGAAACTCTGTGAACTCTTGAGTACCTGGCCTTTTTGAAGACTCCACCACTCTCTTAGAGCCCCCAAAGAGCAAGGCAGCACTTTCTCAGGAATTAGTCAGATACTTGAAAGGTTTGAAGATGAGTGAAAAGCCAGATGGAAGTTATGCTGCAGGGCAGTCCCCAGCACTGAGAGAGCTTGTTAGGACAGCCTGCTACAAAGGGTGTGTGCCTTGATGATAAATAAACCTGTCTGGTGGTTATCTGCCACTGACAGCAGAGCTCCAGCCCTGCTCTTGAATCCCTGGCCCTGTGCTGGAACTGACAATTGACTGACTCTGCAGTTAATTGGTTAAAGATGGCAAACTGCAAGGAGCTGTTGTTTGTGTCCCTCAGGGCTTTTGATCCCATGGCTTTATCACAGCAATTCCTCCTGCAGCCTGCAAAATAGGCCTCCAGAGCCTTCCCCTGCAGCTGATATTGTTAGGATCCAAGAAGTCCTGTTCAGACAGTGAAACAAAGACACTTTGCACTTCCAGACTCTGTATGAGTTTTCTGAGGATGCACAAAACCAGAGGGACAAAATCAGGTTTAAGGAAAAATAAGCTTTAGAAACTCCCTACAGCAGATCAAGTAAATTGAGGCTGCTGTGAGTTCAAATGCTACCAATAGAATTGTTTATGTTTCTTTCCTACATTTTGAAAACAGTATAGTGAAAATTTAAAAAAATAAGTTAATAAAAGACAGAGCTTTCCAACTCCATACCAAGATTTTTAGCTACTCACTTTCTGCCCATGGAGACAAAACCAATCTTGTAAACAACTGGACTATAATCCAAAGCCAGAAATCAAGGCTCATTTTATTACATTTCTTTCCCTCAAAATTTTGAAAGAATGTTTGTCTCAGTGTGATTCAGAGATGAACATTTTGGTTTTCCCCTAGGAAAGGGGTTTGCTTTTCCCAAAAATCCCAGACCATCAGCAGTGTCTTTGACAACCTTGTCTTTTCTTTCACAAGCTTCCCCACACTGGCTGGAGCTGCTTTTGTGTGGATAATCTCCTGAAAACAATGATGGTAACAGTGTATATATAATTCAAACAATTAAGCCACTGCAATGAGGGCAGAATAATGTCTGTGTGTGTTAAATCATATTTGCAGTTTGGGTACTGTCCTGCATAATCTATCTGGACGGTGCAGGGTTTTGCCTGCCATAAATAGCAGCTTTTACTTTCTTTGCAATTCCACTATATCAGCCCTGCACTAGGATAAACAACACACCATAAAAGAGCAGAAGGCACAGTTAAGATAGAATCATTATGCAAATAGGTTATGGCATGCTTTATATGAGAACAGCTTCCCTAAAGAGACCTAATGGGATGACTGACCTATAAAGCATTTAATTTGTTGTTAGCATTTCATTTAATTGTCTTTCAGTTCCTCTAGGAATAAAACTTTTAATTGTAAAAACTTCCAAATGACATAATGGTTGATTTCTCTTTCTGTAACTAACAGGTTCCTCTCATAGTAAAAATAGCTAGCTGTGATTTCCAACTGTAATTTTTAAATTCTGGTATAATTCTGGTGCAAAAGTTTGGATCTTAAACTTCAGCTGACAAAACTCTATTAGAAGAATGTTATTCTAGAAATGTTAATGAGAGGCATCTTGAAGAAAGACCATATATCTTGATATACAGGTATACAACAGATGATCAATTTTTCTCACTTTTGACCTTTGAGTGGTAGACTCAGGATCCATAGTCCTAACAGGATTGATTATTGTGTGAAGGTTACATACAATAGGGGGTAAATAGACTATATCAATAAATCTTCATTTTCTTTGGCCAACTACTAAAGGAGATTTAAAATCTTCACCAAAAAAAAAAAAAAAAAAAAACCAAAAAACAACCCAATGGCATGTAGTATTAATTAACAAGTGTAAGTAAAGGGGACTGTATAAATACCATATTCTGAGATGTATTGCTTTTTTCAATTAAAGCCTTCAGGTGGGTTTACAAAGATAAATTGGATTTTTTTCATAGAGAAGGACTGTTATGTCTCCAAAGTCAGGCCTGGAGGCATCTTGTAGGATATGAGAAAGCAAGAATTCATTGATGTTGGAAATTTGCTTTTAGTTTGGGATTTTTTGAATTATAAACATGACCAGGAACACGCCCTGCCAGGCAGGGTTGTTCACAGCACCTTGGGTCACATCAGCAAGAGATCAGGGAATCTGATCCCAAAGAGATCCCAAAGATCAGGGGATGTGATCATTCCAACCCATTTGACACTTGCCAGGCCACACCTGGAATGCTTTGTCCAGCTCTGATCCCCCAGTTTCAATAAACCATGACAATGGTTTATTGAGACAATAAACCATGGGAAAGGTGCAGCAGAGACACACCAAGACAGTCAGGCTTTAGGAGGGCTTGGCAGGTGAAAGGAACATGAAGGAATTTTTGCTCATCCAAAGCAGAGAATGCCCAGGGAAAAACCAATCCCAAACTCCCAGGGCCTAAGAGGGAACTCCAGAAGTGATGGAGGACAGGAGGGGATGGAGTTCAGCTGCTTCAGGGGAAATATTGGTCTGGATAAGAAACCAGTTCATTGCAAGTCTCAACAGCAACCCTGGAATGAGCTACAGAGGAGTTGTGGAGTGTTCCTTGCTGGAATTATCCCTGCCTCAGCCTGACAGGGATAACCTTTCAACAGAAGGTTGGACCAGATGGGCTCCAGAGATGCCTCCCAACCTAGATTTTCCTCTCTTTCTAAAAATGCCTGGTGTTCTGCTATGACATTTCTTCATACCCAGCCTTTTTAAAAAACACAAATTCTTGTCTGAAATTCATACTCAATTTCACAATCTTATGTTGTTAATTTGATTATTAAAAGAAACCACCTTTCTACGAATTGAACAAATGAAAGCTCTTGAATCCTCAAACATTTTATAAGCTAATTCTAATGATTAAGATATGACAAAGACAAGAAGAACTAATGAGGTGTGGATTTTGATGGATAGATTTTAGATGAATGGATATATTTTAGTTATTGCTCGAGAGAATATGAAATCTAAACAGAAACATAAAGAGAAACATATTTTAAAAGGTCAAAGCAAAAGATTCCAATCCTAACCTCAAGCAAGAAAAAAACCCCAGTGGTATTTTTATGAAGGTTTTTCCTAATTCTGAACTAATGATATAAAATTGGATAGAAATACACACAATCTTTAAAAAGAAATTTAAAAGGAAGCATTTAGTATTCTGTTGGCATTCTTTTCCAGGAAGCTGTGGAACTCATGCATTTTCATTTAGATGCTTCCATCTTAACCTTTCCTCTTGTCATTGCACCCCTAAGCAAAAGTGTTGAATGTATATTATTTTAGCCATTAATTTCCCATTTCTAGTGTTACTATACCTCAAAATGACTCACTCTAGCCAATTCTTAAATAATTTGTGCAGAATAATACCATGCTCAACAAGTAATTCAATCAACCCACTCTTTTCTACTTATGTGGAAAATATTGGAACAAAGCAAAAATAACACAAAACCAAATGGCACCTTTTTTAAATCTACAAATCATATCCCCATTTTGGAATTAAAACACATTTCTGAAAGCAAGGCTAAAACACACATAGTGTTTTTTATAATCGAATTTAAAAGATTAAACTAAGGAAGAGAAGCTAACTTAAATGAAAAGGAGGATACACTGAACTGATGATGCTGAGAATAAATATAGAATTCTCAATAATGGGTGAAAAGAACAGTAAAATTTCTTGGAGAAAGAAATTTTCCAAAAACACTAACAGGCCTCAAAATATACCAGATGCAAGTGCAAATTTTTGTCACACTTCTGGACTTCGAGTGCTTTGAGGACAGTAACAGTCGTAGTTATTTTGTGAGAAACTAAAATAGAAAGCAGAGTGAAAGAAGACAAGAGGTAGGGTTTGTAACATGGCTGAAGAGTGAAAAAATAGAAATGCATATTTTCTTTTTTTATATATGACTTTCAGAATTTAACAATGGAGATAATTTTATCTAAAATTGTTGTTTCTCTACAATTTTACAATAAGTGGTTTTTAGGGGTGCTAATATTTAATGAAAAACCTCTGAAATTGCACTTGTGGCCCTGTGAACACAGAGGTTTCTGAGGCAGTGAAGGGTCACAATTGCCGATGTGATGTCAATCATCACATTAAAATATATTTCTATTTCTTACATTCACAGAAAGGGAAACTTTTGGCTGATGAAGCAAATAATGGAGAATAAGGGGTGTTTACAAAAACTAGTTGTATCCAGTTGGAATTTACTGAATCAATGCCATCCACACACAGATATAGTGATAACAAAGATAACTTCCTCCTGGAACTGTTCCTGTTATAAAACCTTACGCAATTCACAGTGGAATGAGTGGGAAATCACATTTGTTTAACTTCTCTAATTCAGAAGTTTTTCTTCAGAATAAAACCACGCTCAGCTCTGCACAGATTAATGCTCCTACACTGATTTACATTCCAGTCCCTCAGTGAAGCATCTGTTACATTTCTCCATATCATATGTGTGCTAGGCAGAGAGCCTCAGGGCTTTTAACTATAACAAATCCAAAGTTGATTTTCCAAGCCTCTTGCTGCTGAGGCAGTTTGCCATTTCACAACAACTTCCTCTTAGATTTATGTCCTTTATAATGTATTTGCCCTCTACTAATCAAGGATGTTTGGAAATCTCTCTGATTGCTTTCCCCATGATCATCATCTCGACTGTCCCCTCAGATAACCCTGGTTAGTTCAACTGGCTCAGGCATTCATAATGTTGCAGGAAGAAATATGGCCACAAAAAGTCTGCACACTCCTAATTCTGCTTTCACAGCTTTAAACAAGTGATATTTTTTGTGTTAGTATCACTTCTGTTCAAGCAAAGGACAGAGGGACTGAGAACAAAGCCTCCTTCCAGGTCACTGCTTGAATTATTTCCATAGCTGGATATTTCAGTCTGTGTATTATTTGTCAGAAGTTAACCACAATGAATATTTTATAGCAGAAAAGGTCCTTGCACTGTGTATGACAGCAAAGAGTGTCAAAACTACATGGCATTTGTTTTTATATGTGAGGAAACAGATCTCTAGTGTAGGAACTGTAAAAGCTCCTTCACCAGGGCACCTCTCTCAGGAGCTGATTTAAGACAGGGTGATGAACTTATGAGGAACTCCAGGTTGTATAAAACCAACCCCCAGGTACAAATGTGAGACATTGTTCTTTGGGATGTGCCCTCCAATATCAACACACAATTTTCCTGTGAAAAGAACAAAAAGTACACTAATCGGTAAATCTCACTCACTGTTCCTAACCTGGAATTAGAATAGATCACTCAATATTAGGGCAAACAGCACGTAAAAACCCCCAAAATTATGACATGTATGATTTTCCAGTACATTTCAGGGTTTTTTTCTTATTATATTTTCTTGATTTCTTATGTTGTTACAAATATTCAGCCATGGCTAGCTGTCTCATAAATACATATGGGAACTAACACTGCAAACTCCGTAATATATACAGTGAAATAACACTACAATCAACACACAGGCAGGTCATGCTTCACCATACAATATTTGGTTTAGAATTTCACCTCTTGAAAGTTTATGTACAAACTGCAATCAAGCATCATTCCTTCCCTTGGATGGTTTTTTACATCTTCCTCTGAGCAGTGCTCTCTCATAAACAGCTTGGAAACCTGCCAGACACCCACGATGTTTTCTGTGTAAGTACAGATGCAGGTTTCAGTCATGAAACTTATTGAAAAATAAGAATTTATAAAGGGAAAGGATTGCAGCATCAGTCCTGCAGGTTTTACTCGAATTTACAGGCTCCAGCAGATGTTTAGGCTGCAGCCTTTCAGAGATGTGTGGTTCGTCTCTCCTGAGCTCTTTCATGAATTATTCTGTGATCAAGCAAAGACTTCTTGAGACATGAATATGAGAAGAGCCATCACAATCACAGAAATCTACAAATCTGCAAAACACTCATTAAGGAGTGCTGTCGTTATTACAATAAATTCTTCTTTTTTTTTTCCTCTCACTTCTGATTATTCCATTTCGAAAGCAAGGGACGGACATTGTCAAGAGGCTGAGCATTCCCCTTTGTGAAAAGATGTCTGTGAGTTATTTAAATCATGCAGGGGATGGATGGATGGATGGATGGATGGATGGATGGATGGATGGATGGATGGACGGATGGATGGATGGATGGACGGATGGAGATTGCATTACAGCCAAACAAAATTTAGATTTATATGGTCAGGATAACACAACAAAAAAGTCAAATTATTTGCTAGAAATTTATGTTTAATTTTTCTGCCATAGAATTGGGCAAAATTAAGATGAAAAGCCAATCTTTAGAATGAATATTATTAGAATCTGCTTATCATGGGTTAAAGTCTAAGGTGAAATTTCTGTGATTCCACAGAAAATTCATCTGATTCTGAGCTGCAGCCAACATGCATAACACTATTAAGGGCCCATAAAATGAATCACAAAATTTATTTTCTTTATTAAAAGAACGTAAAATGAAAAGTTAACTTTCAGCCTTTTTCCTATTAACTCAATGTATGGAAGAACAATCAAAAAGCATATAAGAACAAGAACTTCCTTGCCATATTTTGCTGGCAAGAAAGGAAAAATAATAGTAAGAGGTAAAATGCTAAAATACAAATACTGTTTTAATAGTCTGAAGATAAAAGATGTAATATATTTCCCTGTTTCTCCAAGTGTGTTTTAGCACTTAGAGGAGAGTAACAAATTTTTTATAACTCAGGCTGAAATTCATAACCTAGGAATGCAGTTAATGATATAAATTAATAAGCTGAAGTAGAAACCAAAAATTTTGGAATCTGGTCACATTTGAGCTGCAAGGGAATTTACAAGACTAAGGGAATTTTTAAGACAAAACTCTGGGTTCCTTTTTGAAGTATCCCCACATTTCAATGAAGAGATAAAGATCTGTATCCTAAACACAAATTCAGAACAAAGCTTTTTTAAGGATGTCCTCTGCAGAAGGTGAGCTGTGACCATCCTAGCGTGGTTTAATCAGTCACCAACCAACTGGAGACACAGCAGGATGGACAATGCACAAATCCAGAAACAGGATTTAACATGGCAAAGCTACACAGAAAAGCAGAATGGCACTTGATGGCTACAAAGAACACCAGGAAGAACTTCAGAAGGTGGAGGAAACTTCTAAAAGTGACCTCCAGTGCCCTTCTGTGTGCTTGGATGTGCCCATCACTTCTGTGCCGCTACCTAAAAATGTAAAAGCTATATTGGGATGAGGCCAGAAGGGTGAAATATTAGCTGAGAAAATGACAATGTTCTTTGTTGGTGATTTATTCTAGCTTCAGTTAATGTGTTTTCTTAAGCTTTTGGATAGTGTCATCTTCATTCTCAATTGTTAAGTTTCAGACATGCAGCTATATTATTAAAAATTCCTTTTGATAGAATTAGACTATCATTACCAGGTAATGAGAAGAACATTACTGACTTTGTGAGGAATTATGTCTTCCAGGATTTTCATCTAAATTAAACTTTGGTCTGACTTAAAAGAATAAATTGTCTCTGAAGTCTACCGTTTCCTTGGTGATATTTTTTATTCTTGTGTCATAATGCGAGCAGAAGAAACATTTGAAACTTTGGTTAGATTACTTTCCAATACTGCAAAAATGGGAAGATCACACAAAAATTGAATGATGCCAAATGAATGGAGTAGAGAATATGCAATTATGGTTAAAGTAGGATTAAATAAGTAAAGGTTAACTGCAAGCATGACATGATGGAGCAGGGAGAAAAGGAAAGGGAAAATTTCCCTGTGCCTCCTTTCATAACTCATACATGAGAGTTCTCCAAGCCATAGATATTTTATAAAGTTCATATAGATCAGCTTGCACAGAGAACTAAATGACTGTGCTTTAAATGACAGAAACTACTAATAACACACGTTGGAAGAAAGGCAGAAATGGGTTTTTTTCATACTATATATAATATTTTAAAATCTATGTATATACACACACATGAGTGGAAGGGTAAATGGCAATACCGTAGAATAAGTTTGGGAGTCCAACAGAGATATGTAATAATTCCTATTTTTTTTTTAATTCAAGTACTTTCTTTGAACTTCTATAGTTATCTGGAATTTGCTATAAATAAAAGAACTACAGTCACTACCTTGTAAAAAATCCATACTCCAAAAGATTCCATGAAGAGAATAAAATATTCCAAAGAAAGAAATCCAATCCAAAGAAATTCTTCACATACTCAGCACCTGTTCATAGGGGATAAAAATTGCATGAAAATCTAATAATATTTCAGAGCAAAGAATGAAATCAGGAAGTGCCCAGAATATATTTTTTTACTTTTAAAAAAATCTGCTGTGAGTAGAGAGCTTTCCAAACCAGTTAATCTGAAAAAAACATCAATATCTTTAAAGACAGGCCTCATTTCAATATTTACACAGACTAATATCAATGGAATCAGCATTTCCTGGAGCAGAACCTCGTGGGTTTGCCTTAGAGAACACTCACCACGTGTGAGAATTTCACCACACCCTTGCTCCTTTGTATCTCGAGAGATTTCCAGAAGCAGCCCTGTTGGAAACACGGATTTATTGCTGCTTTTCCAGGACGGTTTGCCAGGTTGGTGTCACCCATTTGTAGCTGCTCAGAGCTCTTTAGGGATCCCTGTGTAGCAGCACTCATCCCAGGGCAGGTGATTCTCCATCACACCCACGTTATTTTATGATGATGTGTTACAATTTCAGCCAGAAAAGGTCAGAGCTGGCGCTGGAGGAACAGAGATTTATTATTCACAGGGAGATTGCATTTAGCCCGTAAAGCATTCAGTGCTGCCATTGAGACAAAAGGTACAGAATAACAGAATAACAGAATAACAGAATAACAGAATAACAGAATAACAGAATAACAGCAGTGCCACAGTCCTGGGTGTTTGACTCTGCCCCAGCAGGAAGTGGGAGAATAATCCCATTGTCAAAAACTACAGCTCTACACCTTCTTATTCTCTCCTAATTAAAGCAATAAGTAATAATTTGATTAATAACTGCTAAATCCACTGTCCAACCTTGATTTTTTTCCCCTATAGACCAATATTCTTTCAAATACTAATGAAATATTGATTAAAGGGGTTCTGCTTGACTAGGACAAAGACTGAAAATTAACCAAATATATGCAATTATTGTTCTGCAAACATGAACAAGGACGTCCTGCATTTTAAATGTTATGTGTTAAGGAATCTGAGAAGACAGACAATCCTTAATAAATCCACCTTTTCCAGAAGAACCTCTGAGCTGGAGGTGGAGCAGCCAAGGCCAGGGTGCTGGGGAGCAAATCTGTTTGCCAGCAGCAGCTGCAGGATTTGGGGACTCAGAAGCAGCAGAAGAAAAGGCACAAATGTGACAAATCTGAGTGCTTTAAATAATGTGTGACCTAACATACTGCTTTAAAATATTAAAATTTCAAATTATCAACGATTCCTCTGATACCTGGTACACGAGGATGTTTCACAGTGGCAGCTGCTCCTGACAACTCCACTGCACTGGCTGTAAATCTGCAGGAAATGCACCCCTAAAAACCAGCTGGTTACATAAGGGAGAATCCACAAAACTGTAAAAGATACTAAAAGAGATCCTAAAAGCTCGGTTTTACGATTAACATACATATGCCAAAATATATATTACTCACTACATGTTGTAAAGACAAGGTAAGTGGGATATGAATTCACATCCTGCATTACAATACAGAATTTATGGTTAAGATGCCTTATTCTAACATGGTAACTTCCAAATCCATCAAGTTTTACACTTATGAAGATACCAGAGAAAAATTTAAGGAATGGGACCCTCTGAAGGAAAGGCTTGTTAAAATATTTGTAATTAAGTTTAAAAACTCTTTATAAATGATAGAGAAGTAAACAAAAAATTCATTTTATTGTCATTAGAGATATATGAAGCACATCATGAATCATTCCAACAGCTGTTCTTTTACTGTAAAAATAATCTGCAGAAATATCTGAATTTGTTTTGTTTGCTCTGACTACCCAGAAGTTTATTTGTCTGAATGTTTCATCTCTACATTTATAGGAGGCAGAAAGATTTAATGCTGTTCTGAGGCCAGAAAGGCACAGATCACTCAAACCTGCCACTAACATGCCTTGGATAACCTCATTATTCTCATTAAAATTAGGTTCAAAACACAGAAATTTGGAAAATCATATTTATGAAAAAATCTGATTCATCAAACTGATTTCTTTCAATGAAATTTTTGTAGCTGATTTCCCCTAACCGAAATGTCCTTTGTATGGCACAATTTGGCCTGATTTTGTGTGAGAACTATTCCACCTTAACCATTCCAATAAAGACCTCTCTGAAAATGAGCTCCATCTCACCTTTTGGCTGTCTGATTCTTCTGGATCATTTGGGTTTTAAGCAAATGCTGAAGAGCCATTTCCATTTCCTGTAAATTGCTGCCTCCTTGTTTGTGGCGCACTTCAAACAGATTTTGAAGCCTTGACTCCAGATTCCAAAGCTCCTTCACACTCAGTCCCCTGGCACTTCAATCACGTCGACTCCACTAATTAGTTTCTGTAATTTCTCAGTCTGCTCTTTTGGAATTAGAAACCTTGAGCCACCAACCTGGTTTTGTTTATTCTGTTTCACTGGAAATGCGGCGGATTTGCCGAGGCTATTGAGTTATTCTCCAAGGTTATTCTCTCTGATATTCCAGCTGATATTTCACCCTCCTGTTGGTCCAGTGAATGCCCAGTGGGGAATGTGATGCCTCCAGAATTCCCAAATTTCTGGCATTGCTGGCAGCCCTGGCTCCAGGCGGGGCGTGCAGATGCCGCCGTTGCTGTAACGACACAGAGAATGGAAAATTCCTCTCTCCATAACATGAACAATCCATTTAAATCTGTCCACAGAAAGTGGAGCAGAACAAAACACTGGCTCAGAGAATGCTCTTTGCAATCTTTCCCCACCATTGCTTTTCTGACTCTTACCTCAGTTGGGCTGGGTTTTTTTCTAAACCAGTTTGCTACTTCCTCTTTTTCTGCCTTTAGAACCCAACTGCTTAAAAAGAAAGGACTCTTCTATCCCTCTGTTCTGGTTTTAATACCTCTTAAAAATGTTTCTATTATTTTCCAGATGATTTTTTTAAAGTCAAAAATTATTTGCCATTGGAAAAAGAAATAACAATCCAAAATTGCTTGATTCAGATATTGCTGCCCAGTAACATGAATTCATTTTCACTCATTCAGTGAAACTTGAGCTCTGGCTGTATCTATAATATTTAGTATGGTGTTCAGACAGCGTTGTGGCTTGAGTTTTTAAATATTTGTAAAAATATTTCCCAAAAAGTTTAAATTTGAAACCATTTTTGAGAGACTTGTGGAAGAGTCCTCTCAGGGTACCAACAGGAGAAGGGGGTGTGTGCACCTCACTCCACATCACAGGTATATTTATGCAATGTACCATCCTTGGTAGATATATTTGAGGTACTTTCTCATATATGTATATGAAGAAACTGAGAAACTTGTAAAAAATATAATTTAAATGCATTTAGATTTTTCTGGTTTATGAACAGAAAGGAGAATGAATCCTCCAAACTGCCCAACCATTAAATGTGTTTTTTAAAGCCTCATTTTAACTATAATATTAATTATCTAAGATTCAAAGCTCCATCTTTTACTACACCTATTTCTACTTTTTTTTTGCAAGTTTCTGCTTTGAAAATAAAAATCTTATTCAATTTGGCATTCTGCTTTAACATATAACAAAGAGAATAAGTCTTCATTATTTCTCACATAATTTTCTTTGTATTTATATTCAACACACAACTGTGCTTTTTCCCCCTAGTCCTTTGTTTGATTTACCACTAGAATTATTCTTCCTTCTAAATAAAATCTCATATTAATTTTATTCATAGATAGCCCATATAAAAGTTGTCTCGATGTTATTTAAAGCCCATTAATGGGGCAATATATATTAACATAACTTATGTTACATTTGTTTCCTGTAGGGGTTTTAAATCTAGGTAGCAACTGATTAAATAATGAAAAACCATTTGCAAAGAATTATTTTTGGCATTCTAACTTATTTCTCTGTGAAGATTCGTTTTATCTTAGACCTCCATGCTGGCTCCAGGATAGGTGACTGTCCAGCAGAAATAAACTATTAATAAAGAGAGCTCAGCATGCACATCACAGTTTAAAATATATACATTTCAGCCTATCTGATCCTTTTGCATTGTAATATTGACCCAAAAACTTACCTCATGTAATTGAGCTATAAATATCTCAGGATGAAACAGTCAATTCAACTGGAATCAATTCAAGATTTTCTTTTTAAGAAATTAAAAAATCCCCCATCCATGCACAACCTCCTTAAGCTATCTTTCCTATAGTCTTAATTCAAGTAACTTGTTTAAAAAAATAAAATAAAATTAGAAATCAAGCCATTTGCAAGTTCTCATTTGGGAAGCAGAAGCTGATGGTGAAACTGCCTTCATTAATTCTATTATACAACATAATTGATCCTGAAACAGGGTGAAGGACTCTGAGCAGAACATCAAGGGGACACAGAGCTGAAGCAAACCACAAAAATGTAAGGAATGCACCCTTCAGAGTGATTTTTTGGGCAAAATATGACTTGTTATTGAGATGATTTAGAATCAAATAAAATGTAGGAATTGTCAAGAAGACGAAGTTGGGAGCCATGGAAAAAGAATTATCCTGCAATGAGCTCTGGTCAGAATGAGCAAATCCTGGGGTGGGACTGGGACTGCACAGACACAGTGGGGACACATTGGGGACTGCACTTGACATTGATGGCTCAGCTCCTTTCCAGCTCAAAAGGAATTCCCAAACACTTGCTGAGATTAAGCTCCCATCCAATGGCAAGCATGTCATTGCAATTAATTTCATTTTAATGGCTGTTTCAGGAAAAAAAACCCAACAAAACAACACAAACACTTTTTAAAAATCAAACCCAGCCCTTTCAAGCAGCACTGCAGAACATCAGCTGGTTGTTAATTTGTTGTATCAGATCTATGCAAACCTTCACAAAATCCAAATGTGTCCTCCACCATGGCAGCCATTTCATTCTCAGTTCTCAGCCATAAGATCATGTCATCCTCATGACAGCAGCAGAGATTCTCATTTTTTTCCATATTTTGAATGTTCTTTATTTAATTACAGTCTACAACACGTAACAAATAAGTATCGTACACAAAATCTGTTACACAGAACAATGAACCATATGTTTGAAAAGTTGTTTCAGATGAAAAATAGTAAAAAATGGAATAAGGATATTAAAATATTTCTAGCTTACTTCTGAAAGTTGCCTGATTTTGGATCAGCAGAATAATCCCCTGTAGCTATGTCCAACCTCAAGAACACCTACAGGAGCCCAGACCTTACCTGAAAGGCTGATGAAACCCATCCTTTCTGGGCAGAATACCATTTTGCCCTTACCTTGTGAAACAAGTCTCACCTCCATTACTTTTTTTATTTAAATCCCCCAAAATCTCAGCTCCTTAAGACCAGAGCTTTGCTGATGACTGCTGTACCCACATCTTTTAACCCCAAAAATAACTGTTTAAAATCAAAACAAATGTCATATGGGAAAACAAAGCCCATTCCATGCACCTGATAAATTCTCTTTGTGCTGGGACTGCCCTTCCTGTCTCCGACCACGTTCTCCTTCTTCCAGACTGCTACTTCTGCCTTCTATTTTATCTTTTCCTCCTTTCTACTCAACAATTTTAACAGGACTTAACTCAGTTGTTCACACTAATAAAATCGAACCTCAATATTCTTTTAAAAAATTGAAATTACATTTATATGTGACAGGGAAAAGAGTGATAAAAGACTTGCAGAAAATTTGATAAAACTGCCATTGATTCATTTGATTTTACTTTAAAAGCCTCCAGCATTTTAAAATTTGCTTGTGTGTAGTCTCTATGAAAAGATTCAACTCAAAATAGCATGGATATTTCCACAGAACATTTATAACAGAAAACAAGTCTAAAGACAAAACCCTTTGCTAGAAGCAAGAGAGCTGATGTGGATTACCTTTGACTTCTCTCTCACTTCATTGGCAATACATGATAGCATACGGTTTTGACAGGAAAATAAAAGGAATTAACAAAATGGTAACTGAAGACATGTTCCAACTTTAGATTCCAATTATAGCCCACATTGCTTAAAGCCAGGAAATGTGCAAACATCTAACACGGATGAAGGAGAGAGATCTAATGAAAAAGACAACATGACACCAGAACACCGGAGCAGAAGCAGCTAATTAAACCCACACAACTGCAAAGCAGATGAATTATTAAGAGAGGCAGAAGTTAGTGATAAACTTGTAGTGCTTTTATGCTGAAAGATTTAAAATTGAATAACCTGTAAGCACAAGTTATGTGTAGGGTTGGGGGGATGGAGTAGTTATTGTATTTTTAATTTTTTTTTGCTGCATCCTACTTTGCAATCCAAGCTACATATCAAAGAGTTTAGCCCAGGTTTGCCTGTGGGCTGAGGGATTTTGATAAAAAGCTGTGTAATGCACACTGGGAAATGCTTCATTCTTTGGAAGATGAACCTCTGACCACCATTGTTATTAACAGCAACGAAGCATGAGCGTGTTTCAAAGGCAACGCTCATTTTGCTCACCATGACAGCTCATTCTGTAATTAAAATAATCTGCAAAACTTCCTACTTCACAGTAAGGGATCTACTACTGGCCTACAACAGAGCAGAATTCTGCCCAGCAGAATGAGCTCTGGGGATTTAGGGATCTGGCATGGATCATCACTACTGCTGGTTTTCGCCACGTGCAGTGTAACCCCAATGAAATAATATGGAAATAAATTCATTTAACCCTGGAAGTGTTCAAGGCCAGGTTGGACAAGGCTTGGAACACTTTGCTCTAGTGGAAAATGTTCTTTTCCAAGGCAAGGAATTTGGAACAAGATGATCTTTAAGGTCCCTTCCAACCCAAACCGTTCCATGACAATTGCACAGGCAGATTGTGCTGGAAAGGGGTGAGCAAAGGGCCCAGGTGTGAATGGGAGGATCCAGATCTCCCCACAGAACCAGGGTGTGGGACAGCAGGAACAGCTCTTACCTCTGGAGCTCTGTTTTTCCATGAGCAGTTCTCTGTCATGTGCACCTACATGTTCCTTTTCTGTTTTTGAAAATACGTACAGACCTAAAAATCTGTATTCATTAGCTGTTTTTACAAACTTCCTGTTAATTTTTTTGAAAATGTGCTGTAAAGTCTTTGAAGAGCAATAAATACTTGCTTTTACAACTTCCTATAAAGAAAGCTTTTTATATGAAAAAAATTACCTTTTCCCCAATATCAAAGAGTTTTTCGCAATGATACTGAATAAGTTGTTCCTCCCAGTCTGAACACTTACTGCAGGAACAGATGCTTCAGTTGTTTCCCTGTCTCTGACCTAAATTACTTAGTTCTTTGCTTCTGATCATGGTGATTACTGAAATTGTCAAATGCTTTTAATTTAAGGCCCTGAAAATATCAAAATAGTCCTTAAAGCATTCCCCATATCCTTGAAAAAGTCATGTGTGAAAGATTTTTTATCATAAGTTTCTTCCTACACTAACTTTGCAGTGTGTTTGGTTTCCCCAGTATCCCTGAACATCTGCATGCTCTAAACATAAAAAAGAAATCAATTTCCAAAACTGATAGAGCAGGAATAAAACTGCCAAATATCAGCAAAGTGCATTTTTACAGCAGAGAATAATTTGGGTTTACATTACCGGCGCTTTTCAGCTAAAATTTGCAAGTTGCACTTTTAAAAGTACAAAGTGCTAATTTAAGAGAACGTACCTGGAGCTACCAAAGTTTCCTAAAGTTTCTCAAAGTTTCAGTCTCTGCTGGAGAGCTCTGTGCAGTTTTGGGGTCCCCAGTAAAGGAGAGACAGGGCCATCCTGGGACCAGGAGGGGATTAAGGGGATGGAGCATCTCCCATACCAGAAGAGAAGAGCTGGTCCTGGTGCCTTTTTGGGGCTACCTAAAACAGAGGCCAGACAGAATTAAGGGAATAAAAAACAGTGATATTTATTGAAGGGCCTTCAGGTATTTTTGGGGCAGATGAAGCCCCCCCAGAGGCTACACCCAAAAATGGATGATGGATCACGATGAAGGTTTTCATACTTCTGTAAGTTTGGCTCATTTGAATATTGGGGGTTAATGTTCCAATTACAGCTTCATGTAACGAAGTCATTCACCCCAAATTTGCTGCCCCAAACTCACTTTTGTTTTACATCTCTCAGGCTCTGAGGCAGTGAGGTGTCCTGGATTGCCAGGCCTGGAGGGGAATTGTTGTGTCTGCCCCAAATGGGAGAGCAGCAGCTCACACTGTGTGTGGAGTTCAGAGTTACACACCAAAGAACTGCAGGATTACAAATACATAAAATATATAATAAATGAAAAATATAAAAGCTCAAATCCCACGGCATCAGAACTGCTCATCCCCAAGGAGTCAGGGCTTGGGGTGGGTCATGGAGTGTGCAAAACCACCTGGTGAGAGCAGCTCAGACCAAACTCCTCCCAGTGGTACCCAGACACAGGGCAAGAGGAACCAGGTGCAAATTTAAACAGCAAACTGACCCCCTTGAGGTTGGTCAAGGTTGATTAGATCTCCAGGGATCCTTTAGTATTCAACTGCTCTACTTCATTTCTTGATGTTCTGGTTGATCATTTTTTAGCCTCTGACATTGTGGCTCTCTTTTCATGAAATGAATGCATTATGAGCAATTTTTATTAATAATTATAATTATTTTTCAGGTCCAACTTCGTTTCTCCTCAGTGTAGTAAAAGATATTGGAATTAAAGACAACTAGAAAACTGTCACTTATTTTATAATCAATAATATTAATAATTAAATTTTAATTCTGTTATTAGACATGATCCAGACACAAAAATCAAATCAAACATAAAACCCCCACATAACAGCTGAACAGTATCAAATTAACTTTCATTATTAGGCAGATATCATTAATTTTGCTGAATTAAAAAATAAGCAAAACATTTTATATTCCTCTACATCCATCTAATATTATTGCCAACTGGAGCTGTTGCAATTATTCTTTTCATAAGTCATACTTGATTATCTTTTTATGCTTTTGAACAAAGACTGAAGAAAAATCCCTAGGACCTGAAACATAAACAATTCAGTGTTACAATGATCACATTTCACTGAAGGATGAGCAACAGCCTTGAGATTAATGGAATGGCATAAAGTTAATATTTGAGAATACTCACAGGCACTGCCATTCTCTAGAGGGGAAACTGGGAGAGGCAAACGCTGTCCTGTGCTGGGATCCAGTGAAAAAGAGATGATCCAAAGGGAGGAATCCACTCAAGCATCATGGAAAGGGTTCATGGGAGAGCTGGAGAGTTGGGATGGATGGAAATCACGGATCAGCCCCCAGGCTCAGGGGCCTGGGCACCAGCAGCTCTTCCACCTGCCTGGAGGAGCCGTGGCCAGCCCAAAATTATGCCCAAAATTTTATTAATATAAATTGACTGAGTACAGTTTTATCTGATTTAATCTCAGTACTTAGCCCTGGCTTGAGAAGGAGGTTGAAATGAGGGACCTCTGCAAGTCACCCCAGTCTCATTTTTCCTCCAGTTGCAGCTACACAACGCTCTGTATTGAGGCAATTCTCAAATATTGATGCCTGTGCTCTAGTTGAGATTTCATGGCTCACTTCCCTTTTTTGGGGCATTTTCACTGAAATTAATGCACATCTTACATTCTTCCACACCACGTCTCACCAGGGCCATTATGCTTTAACAGAGCACTCTATTTCCAAACTTTTTTAGAAAAATCAAGCCTACTTCTTTAAGATTTCGCCTCCTCTATTCATTTATTCTTGAGGAAATGAGCAAGAATCATAATTTCAGGCCTTTTTATTTTACTTTTCAAGGTGTAATGCATCATTTAAAAAGGAAATATAGCTCTAAAAGTTGCTGTTAAGGACCATGAAGCAGAAAAATAATATGTAGTTCCTTTGCAAGGTTTTTATCTTAACAGCATTACTAACTGTGACATTTATCCTGCTTAACCTCACCAAATGTACCCTAGGGAAATGTCAACAGAGTCTTATGGTTTTAATACAAATGAATTATCAAAGAGTTTGAATAATGTAATCATCTTAATGTATTCAGTTTTTATAATGAACATCTGTTATGGGCAGAGAGAGGCAAAATGACTGGTTAATGCAACAATTAAATAAACAATTACTCTCAAAAATGATAGAAACTCGATTTTACAAATTTAACTGTTTAGATCAACAAGCTGAAGAAACTGCCACTGAAATTCTCCTTCTATCCCTCATTTCTGTTGGATGCAGTTTTTTCTTTGATGGCATTGATCTATGTTTTTCAGATGCTTGTTCTGGGTATAATCATGTTTACAAAGACAGCTTGTTCCCCAGATAGAAATCTTCTCCCTTGAGTGATGCATATTTGTGTTCTTAAAGTTACTGCCAAATCTCTTACTTTCCATGCCTCTGCCAATAATCCTTTTGCAGTGTATTTTCTGTCAACTCCATTTATTAAGAGGGTTGTTTTCAAACATCCTGCTTGCATACATTACTGGGATTCTGCTCTCATGGGAATACATTCTCTAATTATTGAGATGGTCTAACAAATGCCTCTGATATTTACTGCTATTATATTTTATTCTGGCATTGCACTTTCCGACCTAAATAAAATATCTGGGAAATTGGCATGAATGATACATAATTTTGCAGTCTCTACTCTTTGCAGCTACCCTTTATGAGTAATTCCAAGAAATCATGAATATTTTGTTAAGGAAATCATGCTGTCATTTACTATTCAGAAAATAAACATCCTGTTTTATCCGAGTTGCTGAATGACATTTCTCCCCATCTCCATGCTCTGAACCTTGTTCAGACACTGTAATCAGTTTGTTCTTTTGCTCCTGAAATGCTGTAATTTGAATATACTTTAGGAACACTTGTCAGCTTGCCTTTGCACATCCATGCAGACAGAACAGTTTAGGTCCTGAGTATGCAAATCTGGTTTATTGAAATTTTGCTCTCAGAATCCCTTGCCAGGCTGGTTCAAGGCTGGATTCATCTGCTTTTGCATGATGGCTATTTGCTGTTCACAATTTGCTAAACAGGGGTAATTCAGACTGCACTGAGAATGATATTCCAGTGAAACAGAAGGTTATCACATGATTGAGGGTCCCAATTACTTTTAGATTAACCTCAGAATCACCAGGACAGAGAAAATTCCTGACTTTGGCCATGACCACAACTTAACTGGATGATTTTTTTTTAACTGAAATTTATCTCTCACTGAAATCCACACCCTCAGTGCCTGTGTCTAGAGGGGTTACATAGCTCCAAAATGGTACTTACAGCTTCTGCTGTATTGACTAGGAAAAAACACAAAATGGTTCTAGCTGGATGGAGGGAAGCAGGCCTGTACTGCTGAGGCCTTCAAGGAGCTCAGGATTCACAATTTATAACCAGCACCAGAGTAATTTTCCCTCTCCTTATTTAGAAAGAAAGATTATGGTAATATACCTGAGAGATTCTAAGTATGATAATGGTGTTTTCTTTGTGTATAGAATGTTCTAGTCATAACACATTAGCTACAGCAGTCAGGTTCAAAGCTGATTTAAATGTACATTTCTGCCACCACTTTATACCACCATAAAAATCTTCCTGTTGAAAGAATGACACCAGACAATGAAGATCTCAGAAATCACAATTAGGCAGAGCACGATAATTATTTCTGAAACTGAGTGGGGAAGGGGGAGTGAGGAGTGCTGGCTCTGCTGGTTGCTCACCCTTTCCTCGCCAGGGGATCGCTGTGTGTCACACACGACAGCTCTGAAACCCGGGCACGCAGGCAGCTTTTCTCACAGCAAAATCAGCCATGCACTCAGCAGCTCGTGGAGAAGTTGCTGCTGTCAGAATCACACCGACACATGCATAATTTTCATTCTTGTACTCACAGCCTTCATTACTGGGAAGCACAGAGAGCACCAAAGCAGATGCCGGTGGCTCTGAACAGAACTCATTCCCTGCACTGGCTGCTGGCTTTCATGTTCCAGCTGAGAACGCCCTCACCTGATTATGGTTTTCCTTTCACTGTCTGGTTACCACAGTCAACCCTGAATTTTACTGTGCTCCATGCCCCTTTACTCATCCCCCTATTCTTTTGAAACCACTGAATCTTCTAAATTCTTTCATCCCGACCAACTTCCCCAGCAGGAATAAAACAATGTGCTTTTCTTATAATCTTCTACATAGTTTTCTGTGATATTTTTCCCCCCTATAGTCAGATTGTGCTGAATTCTTTTAGGAGTGTTGATACTTTGGTCATCCACAGATTCATACCTATTTATAGGGGACAAGAATCTTGGTGTCAGGCATGGTGTGAGCACAGCTGCTCTTTCCTTTGGAGTGGGAGAGACCTGGAATAACTGTGTCGGATCTCAAGATCTCAGTCCTGAGATGCTGAGCCTCCGAGACCACCCTTGGGGGGCTCGGGAGTCCTGGAATGTTGCCAGAAGTGTCTGGTGGCTGGACTTTGATCCTACACAGGAGACGACAAGGATGAGGGCTTCACAGGGTGAATGGTGAAGGGATTAGTTAATTAGAGAGTGAAACACAGGGTTTAGGATTTCTGTACAGGGGGGTTTAGAGGAGTAAGATGGAGGAATTGGGGCGTGTCCTGTCCTTCTTCTTCTTCCTCTTCTCCTCCATCTTCTTTGGCCACAGTGGCACCTTTGGATTGGTTACTACTGAGAGTGCACCGAGTTATAAGAATAAATGGTATTGGGGAAAAATGATAAATATTGTACACGTAACAATGGGTATAAAGATACGTGGCTGCCCGGGAGGGCAGCACAGTGTGCTCATGGCTGACTGCTGAGCAGATCTCTGTTTGGCTGAAAGAACATCTTTTAGATAAACAATTAATAAACATAAAGACCGAAAGAAGAACTGAAGCCTCTTCTCGTCCTTTGATACGCGGGCTGCCCCAAGGCCACTCCGGGCCTTTCCAGGCCCCTCAAACAGCCGAGATAAACCGGACACTTGGCGTTCCCTGGCGGGCACCACCACCACAACCTTTCGGGGAGATAACCGGACATAACTGGAGAGAAGATCTCACCCAGGGCAAGGTGTGAAACTGAGGCCAAGCTGGGGTGTAGGAGAAGCAATGCTGTGTGGGAAAACAGACCAGGATTTAGATAAACCTTCCTGGAGCTCCTGGAAGCCCTGGCTGATTGCTGTCTCCTCACATTCAGGCAGAAATTAGAAGGATTACACTTCCTGACACTAAATGTCTGCATTCTGCCCTAGTTATATTTTAAATGTCTTTTACAAACTAAGCCTGGGTCTTTTAAAATTAATTATCTTTAATTACCAGGTTCACTCCTCTGTCCTCAGAAAATTGTCACTTCATTTTCTTTGTTCTAATATTTGCTTACCTTCCCAGTTAGACGTGACTTTTCAGGAAGAAATTCTCCATTGTACAGCAGGGTATTTCCAGCTAATTTCCTCAATACCCAAAGGATGCTCATAATCTGGACTTTCAGAAATGAGTATTAATTTCTTTTCTTTATATTCCCTCCTTTGATCTTAGTTATTTTACAAGGTCAGTTCTAAGCACAACTTCATAAATTTTCAGGCACCTCCTCCAATTTCATTGTCTGTGCCCTTCAGCATGAGCAGCCACAGGTAAATGTTACCCCAGCTTTTTTTCCAATGCAAAAAAAAAAGCTTTTCCTCTTCCCAAAGATTTCACTGCTGTTTTCCTTCAGGTTCATTTTGCACACCAAAAACCAAGATTCCTTTGACATAATACTACCTTCTCCAAATCTCACATTTACACAGCTCCTTGAGTTACTCATTTTCATTAATATTACATTTATATGATCCAGCACATCAGATTCCAGCAGTGCATCAAAAATCACAATTGGTGTCACCTCCTTTGCTTCTGAAGTCTCTTATTTCTGTTTGTTTCCTCTCTTCCCAAAGTCATTTTAATGCATTTACATGCTTCTTCTAATCTGATTTCTGTCTCAAATAATGCACTTCTGAACAAACTGAAATTCCCTGGCACGTTTGAGCTCAAGTGCCACTCAAACCCTGCTCTCCTTCATCAGCCCCTCTCACCCAAAACAGGTCTTGAAGGCATTATTGTTCATGCAGACCATAAAATAAACTTTTGTTCAGAGGGAATTTATTGCTGAAAGTGAACTCCTTGTCCAGGTGAGTTTGCTGCTTTGCTTTTTTTAAAGGCAGAGGGGAATGGATCATTAAGATTTTGACAAAGACAAGTGTATCAGTTAAAGATAAATGCATTTTTTTGAGTGCTTGAAAATTAAAATAATCCAATTCCTCTAGGTTATATTAAAAATAATAACTTGGAGGTAATATTTGGTGTCATGGATCATAAGATATACACTGGATAATGGCAGAAAATCCAAGAAGTCTATCAGTGATAATGGGTTTGCAACTTTAATTGACTTTCAAATCTTGTTTAAACATTGGCCTCTTGAACTGTAAGTCTCTCTGTTTAATTGAGTTTAGAATAAAATAGAAAAGATATCTTAATTTTTAACTGTGGCCACTAAAAACACCTAAAGTGATAAAATCTGGAATCTCAAGATATTTAGAACCAATGGGTTTTTATTTCAGTAAAACTGACCCTACAGCCTTAAAACTGACCCAGTCTTTTTGAGGACCTGATTATATGATTTTTTTTACTCTCATATTTTGAATTTTTAAACTATATCTTGTTCTTTTTTCTTCCTTGGAAGTAGATTGAATTTACTTTCCAAAATCATCTAAAAGGTTGATATAATTTCTCACAAATATTATAAAGCAATTTCCTTTAGTGCTGCCAAGCTAAAAAAAAAAGAGAGAATATTTGAGCACGGACTTTATCCTTCTTCCAAAGCATAGCTAATGATGAAGACTTGGCAGGAGAAACAATTTGATCTTTGCAAAACGTTGAACTTACAAACCTGTATTTTTAATTACAGAGTCATCCAGAGTTCATCCCTTAAGTAGTTTTTACTGATAAAATATTCACCATTTTCCAAATTATTCCATTGGATACAAAGACACTCAAACTCCTGGATTCTGGTTCTTCTCACAGTTTTCCTTCAGCATTTCAGGATATCTGTGTGAAGCACAGAAATTTTTCTTACAGTTGAAATTACTCTGTCCCTACCTCTGTTTTATTCCATGCCCTTCTTGGACACGCCTCTCCACCCTGTCACCCATTCCAGCAGGTTTTCCTCTGATTTGCCTAGCGAGTTATTCAGGGGTTTTATCTTTTTCTCCACAGGTTTGTTTAGTAATTTTTTTTTTGTTTGTTTGGTTTTTTGTTGGTTGGTTTGGTTTTCTTTAATAGTTACACAACACATTTTGTTCACAGATTGGGAATTCTACCCATTCCCTCTGTTTGCCAAAGCCGTCGTTCACCAGTTCGTCCTGGTGTCCCACACAACAGGAAAATTACAGCTGGGAAGGTTAAAGCAGATTTTAACCTCTGGGTTCTGGCTCTTCTTTCACAATGGAAATCTTTGAGAAAGAACTGATTTGATTTTTGTAATTGCACTTCAGAGACATGGAGCAGACTGGTGTGAAATTTGGTCACTCAACTCTTTCACGACTCGCTTTAAGTGGGAAAATTTAGTATCAATTAGGGGATAGAGAACTCCAAATCTCCAATAACACTGGAAAATATTGCAATAAATTACTGCATTTTTCTTCACACTCTGCCATTCACTCACCAAAAAGCAATTAAAAAAAAATCCTCAAAATCCCAACACCTTCTGGATTCAGCAACATTGACAGTGAGCAGCACATCAGAAGGATGAAATAAAACCACCAAGAGGCTTAGCTCACTAAGAAAAGAATTAGTCACAGCTTCTATCAAGAAATTGATTTATGAAACACAAACAAACACATAAAGCTTTCACTCATTTCAGAGCCTACTTTTTGAGAGCAAATGGAATGCTGGAAACAGCAACCTTCAAACTATCTTCTGACCGCCATTAAAATCAGGCAAAATTAAATGTTAATAATTAAAAAAAAAAAAAAATTACATTAAATAGTAAATTAGAGGTTGGATAATTAATGCATTCCGTTCTCAATACCAGATGTTCTTTTCTTCTGAAAGCTTAAAATGTATAAGTAAAGAGAAAAAAAATTTCAATTGCTGATAAACAGATAATTAGAAGTAAACTAAGCTTGAAATTAGATTATATATTTTTTAGAAGAGGCTGTATGCCTAAAGAGTTATAAAATAATTGCAGGGAAAGAAAGGTAGGCTTTAATTTGTTGAAGCACAGGATGAGGCAAACTTTCAGAGGCTGAGCTTGAAATGAGAGCCTTTTGTAGAACAAAAACACGATGAGACAGCCTTTCATAGCATTTCAAGCTTTTCCATAATATATTGTCATTGCAGCCAAAGAACCTGTCATATATGATAATTTTCACACAGTTTTGAATAAAAACTTCAAATGGATCAAAAGAAAACTTTCAAGTTGCTTTGTGGTTTGTAAATATATTTCCAAATTGCTTTGTATCACAAACAATGGCACTTGAAGCACTTCAAAAAGAAAGCTGTTAGTTATGTTACCTCACAAAAATAACATTATATACTGAAAATAGTTTACAACACTTACAGCGGATAGAAACATTTATGTAAACAGAAAAAATGCTGGAATGACTCTGTAAAGGGTATTGTACAACAACAGCCACATTGATTAAAGTTACTGCTGAATTTCCCATTTTATTGCTTTTATTTCTCTTACTATCCAGGAGAAAATGATTGAATTCTCTCAGCCTCAAGAATGTGTGACTTGTTAAATATTTGAGAATATGCAAGTATTAGACTGCACAAACCTAGTAATTTCCTCTGATAAATAACCTAGGGGAAAAGAGCTGATACTCATTATCCTCAGCACACTGCAGTAAACTGTATGGGCAGTAAAATATATCACTAGATCTCATTTGTTGACAGTAAAATAAACACCCAAAATAAGTTGGAGACCTCTAAAATCAGTCACATGTCGTAAAATATCAAACACAAAGCCCAGGCTGACCTCAAGGGAGGTAGCACCATATAAAAATAATACATATAGCCAAAAATAACCTGGTTAAGGAAGTTATTTATGTATCTACCCGCTCAGTGCAGAACAGTGAATTTCCCAGTGATTGCTGCATTTCCCCACTGCCCAGTGCCTGCTTTAACTCAGCACTTCTTGGCCAGTCTGTTCTCATGGCTCTGCCTTAACCAGCAGGAGAGCGGTCCCCAAAAATTGCCATTAATTGGTAAAGCAAATTGGAGCTAGATAGAAAAACATTTCCTTTTTCTATACTGAAATTTGGAAAATCAGAAGTATTTTTTTTCAGTGTAATATTTCCATTTTCCCAGGACAAACGTGAGCACCTTGTGTTGACAGAAATGTTCAACCTAACACATTTAGGGTATGAGCAAGAGCACAAAAAGCTTTTCTTTATTAAAAATTTTATAGAAGCTGATTTTTTTCTTTTTTCCATTATGACCAGATCCAAATCCTTATTTCATTTCATGACAAATGTTGGAGGAATTTACACTCTGAGATTCCCCTAAATGCTGGATGTTGAAAGATACCGTGCCAGCCATGTAATCTTTATCACGGCTGTACAGGGAGGTTTTATTCATTTTAAATCATACAGATCCCAAAACAATAATCCAAAAGGCAGACTTAACTGAGTTCCCTTGGAAGCACACCACTCAGATTATTTTCTCTAAATCTCTAAGGCCATTAGTAGAAACCTGATAAATGAGAAATAGCGCTGGGTAAAAAGAATGTTACTGCAAGGCTATAATTTCATTTTATAGAATTTTTCTAATATTTTAAGCTTTTAATAGTGCTAAGATTAACTGAGTCATACTTCATTACATTACTTGGCTTCAAATATTTTGCCTCTTGATTTCATCAATGGAAAGTATTCTTCCCTTTTGTGAACTCAAATTTTGCTTTGTTTTTGAGAGATTTCTAATAATGAAAACAAACAAAACCCCCTTGATGTGTATAACCTTAAAAATAAAATTGCTTGCCCAAATATGGATTTACAAAATACTTATACATTGCTTTTATACCAGAACACCAGCAATTAAGAGTTGGACAGCATTTAATTAGCTTGTCAAGTCTCACTACAAGTTCTTACACACATTTTTTTTCCCTTCAAAAGAATTGTATCAAAATTTTATAGTCTGCCTCTTCACAGGCTGAACCTTCCCCCTGAAAACAAATGATTTTATTCCTTCTGGAAATGTGAATCGTGTACTAAATCCCATGCCATATAAATAATACCTCCTGGACACAGACAGATCAAACATAAAAACTCTAAGCCTTAATCCTCATCCCCAGACAATGCAAGCAACTTTAGAAAGCAAATATATCATGTGTCTGAAAAAGGCTGATTCTGCTCCAAAGTCAGCAGCACACAAACCCCAGCGAGCCCCTTTGTGCTTCCATGCCAGTTTATCCTTCATTTCACAGAGGATCCTGCTGCTGTCCAGCTTTCCACAGCACTGCAAATTCCTTACAAACATCATTTCCTTGAAGCTGCTGAACTAAACTGAGAAAATGCTGGGTTTACATTTTTCTTCCTTTGTTGCTTGGGGATGCCCACAAATGTCTGAGGAGAAAATCTCAGGATCTCCCCGGCCCACCTCCCTGTTCACCATCAATCCTGTCCTCAGGTGCCACATCCACGTGTTCTGGGTCACATCCAGGGCTGGTGATTCCATCGGTTCCCAAAGTTTGTCAGCCTTTCCACGCAGGAATTTCTCTTGATGTCCAATCTCCACCTTCCCTGGCCCGGCCTGAGGCTGTTCCCATTCCCTAGGGGCAGAGCCTCCCCTGGCTGTCCCCTCCTGTCAGGGGCTGTGCAGAGCCTCAAGGGCCCCCTGAGCCTCCTTTGCTCCAGGCTGAGCCCCTTCCCAGCTCCCTCAGCCCCTCCTGGGGCTCCATTCCCTTCCCAGCTCCCTCAGCCCCTCCTGGGGCTCCATTCCCTCCCCAGCTCCCTCAGCCCCTCCTGGGGCTCCATTCCCTTCCCAGCTCCCTCAGCCCCTCCTGGGGCTCCATTCCCTCCCCAGCTCCCTCAGCCCCTCCTGGGGCTCCATTCCCTCCCCAGCTCCGTTCCCTGCCCTGGACTCTCTCCAGTCCCTCAATGTCCCCGAGCTGCCCCAGCACTGGAGGTGCCCCAGCAGTGCCAGCACAGGGGACAGCAGTGCCCTGATCCCCTGGACACCATTCCTGACCCAAGCCAGGAGCCATTGGCCTCCTGCCCACCTGGGCTCATGTTCAGCCAATGCCCTCAGTCACACACTTCCACACAATCCTTGAATTTTACAACAAAATGTGCTGCAGATGCTCTGAGCTACAAAGAGCTGAACTTTCAGGTAGTTTTAGCAGCTAAAAGACTTTATTAAGACTTTATCAAGAAAGCAGAAACAATTCCTGCCTACCACCATGCTGCAGAGGAAGGAGATTGCTGTTCTGAGGTGCATCAATCATGTGCAGCACCTTTAGGAATGCTCAGTGCACTTGTTTTGCTGGAGAATCATTTTTGGCATGCCAGTGCTCCATTCCATATCGTGTTCTTCAGCAAGACAATGAATAATCCTTACCTAAAGAGCAATTACAGATCCATAATTTCAACTCTTTCATTTCCCTTAATGAGGGAAAGCACCAAGGGCAGGAAATATAGGCAGCCCCCAGCTGCCATTAACAGTGAACGAGATTTGCAGAAATAACCTATTTCAAACTTAAATCTCTGTATATATCTGCTGCATAATTAGTTAATGTGTCTTTATAGATGCCAATATTCTCCTATTTCTCCATAGGTGAAATGTCTTTTTTCTTTAGGGACTGTAAACAAAGTTCACAGGCACCCATCAAGCATTTCTTGTGTTTCTGCTCTCCTCAGAAGAAAAGCTGATCCTGCCAAAGGTTGCAGGACCCATTTCATGCTGTGTCCAGCTCAGACCCTGAGCATAAATCCTGATTTTCTGCCAGAGGAAATGCTCTGAATCTACATCAGAAAAACATAGGATGTACCCCTAGATCATCAGTTCAGCCAAGGAATTTTGCTTGGCAGCCAATGTTCCTTTGCAATCCACACAATCATTTTTACCTTCCCAGCAAGTTTAATTTTGCTTAGAAAGAATTTTTATATGCTAATTTTATACATAATAGTTTTCAGAACACAACATGACATATGGGAACAGCAGCTTAACAAATTTCATAAATGTAAATGCTTATCTCAAACAATGTCACAGAGCTTTGGCTCTCGTGACTTTGTTTCCTCCCTATTTAACTGGCAATGCCTGTGAAAGCAGAAAAACTATACTGCAAAGTGTATATTTTTCCCTTTTCTTTATTAAGGATTATTAATATTATGTGACCCATATGGCAATAGAACTTGAGGTAATGCATTCTTTAAAGTGATTTCTTGGACAGACTAAAGGAAATCTAGTTATTGGCAGAAAAATATAAATTTTTCCCCCCATTTTTTAAAATACTTTTTAATTTTCTGAGAAAATCCAAAGCCATACCTTTATGCTTTACCTTTTCTTATTGTAGAAAACAAAAGGATGGGAAGATAAATTTTCAAAGGGTTTTCCTTGCAGTAATTTCTTAGTGCAGACTGTGGGTGGTAATTCAGAGTGTCAAGAGTAAAAATGAGATTTTATCTCAGGGACTTTAATAAAACTATCTGTACAGGCCTGTTGGTGCTTCCAAATATTTTTTAAAAGGTAGAAATTAATACTTAACGTGCCATCATCTTTAAGTCTCTTACATTTTTTGGGGCGATTCAGGACACACTTTCTCCAGCAGAAAGAACACCCTCCATTTGAGAAATTTATGAAAAACTGGATATTAAAGAGCACATTCTGTCACTTCACGGGTATTTAAAGCACAAAACTTTCAGGTCACCTCCAAATGATGTCCCTGCCCATGGCAGAACAGATCATCCCCATCTTAGACCAAGCCCAGTTGTAACCTAAGAGACCTCAACACAAATATTGATGATTTTGGGGTGAAAATTGAGACAAATTGTCAGCAATTTATTTTAGTGAATATGTAAAATACAACTAGAAAGTAAAGGGCAAAAGGCTGAAGGAAAATAAAAACCTTCCTGCCTTTACTTTTATAAAATTTATTAGAAAGGAAATATTTTTATCACTGTGAGAAGTCCTTTGGATTTTTTCACAGCCTATTTTTTAGCAGTGTTTTCCTGGTATCTAATTTCTCTATCTGTAATGTCATAAATCTGTCAGTCATGCTGGAGAGAAAAATGAACAAACACAGAAAACCTCCTGATAATATCAGAACATAATTGCTGCCTCAGAAAATAGATCTGATTTTGGTGAAAGCCCTGAATACAAACTGCTCTGAAAGCTCTACCATTGGTGCACTGTTACAAGCATCAATGCAAACTGCAAACATGAAATAAATCCACCAGCACAGCTTTTCATTGGCTCCCCCTATTACCTTGCAGTGGGTTAAGTTACAGCTATTCCCATTTCATAAAAATCAAATTCAAAATTTATATTACAGTATGGCAATTTTACAAAGAATAAAAAAAAAAGCTGCCTCCTTCAGATGTTATTTTATGTTATTTTTTCCCACTCCCCTTTTGTACAGGGAAAAGGGAAATGTGCTGGCTTCTTACAAGCATAGTTGGAAAAGGTATGAAAATCAATTTCTGTTTCTAAAATAATCAAGGCAAATCATGTGCAGAGCTGCTGTTCCTGCTTTGATGCTTCCCAGGTCTCCTTGTCCATAAAAAAAGCATCAGTGGAGCGGCTCTGCAGCGCTGCTCAAAGCTGTGGGAACATCCCCCTCATTAAAGGCTCTGAGCTTTACATGCCACGGACCCGCTCTGTTAAAGGGGGATCCAAGTTCCTTTGGAAAATTGATCAGAGTTTCTGCTCTTCAGATCCCAAACCCTCACATGGAGATAATTTTGGAACTTCCACATCTCTCCTCAGCAAAAATCCTACAGGAGCATTGAGCTGGTGGGTCTGGAGTGCAGTCCATCAAAAGATAGATAATGTTCCTTTTGTAATTGCAATATTCTCATAAAGCACAGGAGTCACATTTTACTTTGATGTTTTATGGTGCTTCTTTTGTGTCTCTGTGATAATGTTTTATTACTGAAGCAGCATTAAATTTCAAGGTAACTAGTCAAAAGAATGTTATTTCTGTTTCCTGAACAATGCTCACTACTACTGCTGTCCTCAAATTATAAATATATTTAAAAACCCTTTGTATTTACATCAGCAAGATATAAATAATTCCACTACCCAGTGGAATTTTTATTAATGTTTTATATGAAATCTTTCTCATATATTCAATTAATTCTATTAAGGAAAAAGACAACTACAAAACTACAAAAAATCCCCCAAGTTAGAAGCTTTTTTCATTAATATTATTTACCTAAAGAATGACAGCAAAGCACGTGGGGATGCTGAGAGCTGCTAATTAAGGTGTGCATAAGCAGTGGTTGGCATCCCACACTATATATTATATATATGCTGTATTCACATGGCAGAAAAACTCAATATCCCATAGCTTATTTATCAGCACTGTGTCATATTATTCATAGATAAATTCCTACCTCAGTAAGGTAAAGGAGAATGAAGTTTCAATTTCTATAATTTCCTTACTTTAGGCCATAGGATATTTAATTTATCTTATTTTATGCTGGTTTTATCACAACTTCAAATAGAATGTGTGACAGCCCTTCTATCCTTCAAACTTGTTCAGCTAAATCCTGAGCTTCCAAATACTTTTCAGGTATAACAGATATGAAGACAAAAAGTTTTGTCTAAACCAAAATTATGATTATTTATGTAGTCAGATTTCCCAAGAGTGTTGCAGCAATTAATTAGCAGGAAACATGCTGAGAAGGGCAATAGATATGGGACATTCTTTCACTTCTAAGATACATGCTCACTTTTATTTGTTATTAAAGATGAGGAAAAGATGCTTTGTTTTTGCTTTTTCCCCAGTTAAAAAGTGTTAACTGCATGTCTGGTCTCAGGCCATTAACACAGAAATTATTTTAAATTGCTTTCTGAAAGAAAGAATCAAAATAAACTGCCCAAACCCCCTATTTCAGACACACAGCCAGCATTTATTGTGCCAATGATACAGGACAGCAGAAATCCTGGAGACTGGAATTTCCTAGGTGAGATTAATGTCAGGAAACACCTCTGTTAGCTTGTGCTTACCCAGATTAAAGCACTGAAACAAGATGAAACAAGATCATATTCTCTGATTGTGAGTGTTTGACACCAACTTCTGTCAGAAAGAAACCAACCAGAAAAAAAACTTGGAGCAGAATTCTCCAAGTTCTTCTGACATCCTGCAAACTTCCTAAAGATCATTTCACACAGAGCAAAGGAGCAAAGGGAAATGGAGCTGTTGGTAGCTCTGGTGGCTTGGCAGCAGCTCCCCAGCCATGTGTCAGATAAAGGGATTTTAGCAGGGGTGAAGCTCTGGATTCTGCAGGGAACAGGAATCCCCCGGGGCAGGGAGGCTCCACAGATCAGTATGTGTGACACGGGGCTGAGGGAATTTTGGAATCAAATGCTGATTGAAACAGATTTTCTGTCAGATTTCTGTCTCAGAAGTGCCTCATGACAGAGCCCCTCACTTTTCACAGATTAAAATGTGATGGGAGCCCAGAGACAGATCACTGAGCAGCTGCCATCCCTGCTCTGAGTGTTATCCCTATTCTGAGTGTTGTATCCCTACTTTGAGTGTTGAATCCTACTCCAAGTGTTGTATCCCTGCTCTGAGTGCTGCCATCCCTTCTCCAGGTGTTGTCCCTATTCCAAGCGTTGTATCGCTACTCCAAGTGCTGCCATCCCTACTCAGACTGTTAATCCTATTCTGAGTGTTTATCCCTACTCTGAGTATTGAATCCTTCTCCAGGTATTGCCATCCCTACTCCAGGTGCAAGATGCACACAATAAGTGGAGTAACCTCCTCCCTGCAGCTTCTCAGGAAACAGTCACCATTCCTATCCAGGGAAATCAGAGTTCACAACTACTGTTATTTTCAATAACTCTAATAGGAAATACAACACAGAGTAATTGCTCTGGGACAGCAATTACAAGGCATGGTGATTCTGTAGCATATTCAGATTTGTCTTTGTATTTTAATGCCCCTTTGCTTGCCCTTTTTTGAATTTTCTGGTTCCTTGTCCAGCTATCTTGCTGTAATTGCTCTTGCCTTTCTCTCCTCAGACTATGCACTATTATTTACTGATTGATCTTTAGTTTTCAGAATGCAAACCTCAATAAATGTGAAATTAAGGCAAAGCAAAACCAGAGGTGAAGGAATAATGAAATATGAGCTCTTCCATTTCTCTGAACATCTCCCAGCTCAGCCACTACCTCCTCAGTTTTAATGTCACTGCTGTGGAGATCTCTTTAAAAACCACAAGCACAGACCCAGAGAAGAAATATGCAGTGTAGAAGTCAGAAACATGATGCCCTCAGGCAGAATATTAAATATTTCTTTTCTTTTTTTTTTAAAGAAATATCATTTATTCATAGGCAAAACCACTTAAATAGATATTTCTTAACAGAAGCTTTTATTTCTCTTCTGTGAGGAGGAAAACCATGCATTCTGCTTGCAAAGCTGTCATATAATGTTTCAGCCAAGGCAAAGGAAATTTGGGTATTTAAGGAGCTCTTTCAGGCAGGCACTGAGAGTGAGAGTTGCTAAGCGGCTCCTGTTGGGGTGACAAAGTTCTCGTGACAAACTGCCCCAGAGGACAGCTCAGAGATTCAGAGAGGGTTGTGAGAATCTCCGTGACAAAATGCTGAGGGGAGGGGTGAAGAGAAATAAACATTCCTTCTGCTTCCCAGCAGGCAAAGCTCCCAGAACAGGGATTTCAGCACTGCTGTTCAGGTCAGTGCTCACAGCCTGTGCTCACAAATAAACTCTGACATTTAGTCCTGGCCTAGGCAGGCCTAGCACTGGGAGCCATGATGTGGAGCCAGTCCTGGTGGTGGCTCTGGGGGGAATTCAGGCAATGAGATTTATTCTTCTACACAGAACTCATTTGTTCTTGAGGGTGGAAAAGATTTCCAAGGACCAAGCTGGGACCAGTGCCCACCTTGTGCCCAGCCCAGGGCACTGAGTGCCACCTCCAGCCCTTCCTGGGACGCTTCCAGCGATGGGCACTGCAAACCTCCCTGGGCAGGCCCTGCCAAGGCCTGAGCGCCCTTTCCATGGGGAAATTCCTTCTGTTCTCCAACCTGAGCCCACCCTGGCCCAGCCTGAGGCCGTTCCCTCTCCTCCTGTCCCTGTTCCCTGGGAGCACACCCCGACCCTGGCTGTCCCCTCCTGTCAGGAGGGAAAGAGAAGCATTCAGGAAGATGGAAAAGATATATGCAGGGCTGTTGTGACTTCAGTATTCATCACCTTACATTGCAAAATATTCAGAAATATCTTAAAGCAAAGAGTTAATAAATTAAGATGCTGGTGTCTTCTTCAACAGAAGTAAATGGTAGGTGAGTATTTAAATTTGGCAAATAAAATCTGAATGCCTAATTACCAACTCAATTCACAATGTGTGTGCTTGCAATGAAAGTCAGCCAGGGATCAGTTTTCATCCCCTGAAGAACTGCCTTGAATCAGTAGTCTGAGATGTGAATAAACCATTATTCTGTCAACTTTCAGACCTTCAACACATCTGAGAGAGAGACAGTGCAGAGATTGGAAAGCTTCCCAGAAGGTTTCTGAAATTGATATCAATGCTGTTAAATGTAGTAAAATTTGAATTAAAAAGAAACTGGGGTTTTACAGATTCAACAGCACAGGCTGCTCCAAATGAGCACATTTAGGTGTGAAAAAATCGGTTCACTTTCCTAAAAGGTGATTGAGAGGTCCATGTCTAGTGAGAAAAGAGATCCTTATAAAGAGAAACCAAATAAATCTGTGTATCCTTTTTCCATTGAAATGCTGAAATTGTGAATTTATTTCAAAAGAGCCCCAAGTCTTGTTAGCAAAGATAACAGAGGGAAAATTTTAATGTTTCCATGACCTTCAATTGGATTTTCTATTGGATCATAGAATTTCCAAGATTTTCTATGGATATGAAAGTTATCCCCATAATTATACAATGATTTCTTTTGAATAATATGAATTTTATAACTACATCTAGTTTAGGTTGTGATACTATAGGCAAAGGAACTACAAATTCAAATTTTAAAAGGATTAATAACAAAATTTACATATAGTTCATATGCATATGTACATTTGTAAAGGAAAAGGAGCACATTGCTATTAATGTGGGAACTCCTGGTTTTCTGGGAATTTGCTGCCTTGTCAGCAACCTGGCCAGGAATGAACACAAGACACATCTGCTATGTTTTGAAAATGCAAGGACTGAAGGGGGCCTAATTCCCATTATTTTTACTCAATCCTTTTGTCAGACAGGTTTCCTCAAAGGAATAAGGAATTCTTTATATCAGAGTTAATCAATTTCTGCTCACAACTGTGGCTTCTTTTAAAGTCTTGTATCTGTCATCTTTATGTTAGGCCAGGATCAAGAAAACTGAAACATCAGTGAGTATTCCTGTATGAGGACCTCCTGAGACCTCCAGGTAATAAAGACAAGTTTTGCAGGTTTAGTTTTCTGTGAAATTCAGACTACTAGAAAATTCAGACTACTAGAAAACTTCAAGGACAGCAGAATGCTGGTTTAAGGGTTTATTATGTCCCCAGGAGATGAAGATGTTTCTGAAATATTTGACAAACATGAATTGAACACTTAAATAAAAAATAAATAAAGTAAAAAAAAAAACCTCTGCAGTGAAAGAATCAGTATTTACAAAAATCCTAAGATCACCCAGAACTGCACCAGAGCTTTCTCTGATTTATGATGAATGCATGGAATTTGGAAGAGTAGTTTTGAATTGAATTTGGAATTTGCTCAGATTGTAATGACTTCTGATGCCAAGGCCTGTTAAAGTAACCTCTGAGCCGAGGTTGGGCAGGGTTCCTGAGCTGCATTTATCTCTGACAGATTTAATCCAGCTCTTATTCTCATCTCAGAGTTCCTCCGAGTTCTTGGAAGAGAGTCAGCAAGGAAAGCTTTCCCAGGGGACTGAACCCATTTGGGAGTTTCTGGACTGAATCTGCCAAGATCAAAGGTTCCCCCATTCAGTTTTTGTTCCAAGTCACCTCCAATGCTTAGGCTGAGGCTCACCTGAACTAGTGTGTCCCTGTACAAGCATGACTAAAATAATGACATTTGAACTTTTAAAGTATATTAAATAAGGAGATAGCCTAACATTATTACCTAAAGCACATCAGATTTGAAATAAAATTCTTCTACTCTACTACCCATAAAATCTATGTGCTACAGAAGAGCTAATTCCTTCTTTCTGAATTTATCTGTGTTCCTTGGGGGTTTGGGTTGTGCCCACCTCACCCAGAACATCCCCTGAAAGTGCTTTGCTCACTCAACAGCAATGTGGGGGTTTAGATACAGATTGCAGGAGACAAACCTACAGTTCAATCCATTAAAGAGACAAAGATCTATTTGATAAGACAGAAAATCTGAAGTCCAAAAGAAAGCTTTTAGCTTTCCATCCACTGCTGCACTTGAGCAGATGCTATCCATTCTACAGAGCAACAATTCCTCCCAAAGGATTATTCCAGTGCACCCAAGCTCAGGTCAGGGGCAGTGCCCCATCATTGAGAGGATATGCAGGCCCAGAATCAGTTCATATTTATGCCATAATGTGGAAAAAGTTACCATTTAATTATAGATAACCAATTTGAGCTCAGCATATTCCGACACAATAATTTTATCTCACCTGTTAGCAGTAATATTTCCAATTCTATTAAATATCTGTATACAGCTGATCACTTTTCTCAAGATTCTATATTTGTTTGTTTTCCTGTGAATAAATAATATTTAATTAGTCAGCTTTGTTAAGGACAGAGAAGAAGCATTCCTCCAAAGCATTCCTGCTGTCAGGTGTGCTGGAGTGGGGATGGTTTTTGTGCTCTTGGCACGTTCCCCTCCCTCTGGGACACAGCAGAGCTGCCCTGGCGTGTGCTCCGGGGGAGAACACATTTCCTCTTTATCTCTGCATCTCCCCTCGGTGAAAGCAGCCATGGCAGAGATCTGTCACGAGTTAGAGACCTCAATTTCTGAATGAGTTTGAATTTCCACGTGTAAAAGGACATCAGTAATTTTCTCACATTTTCCTAATCTCCCCTGATGGATTCAGGCCATGCTTTTCATTTACTCCAGATGTGATAACCAAACTGTCAGCTACGTTTCAGCTTTTCCTTTAATCTTCCCTGGAGCCAATAATAAAAGATTAGTAATTGACAGTGGTTGCCAGGCTAAGGGTAATGCTTATTTTAAACACGGGAAGCAAGAGCTGTATTCTTTGAAGGGATAATTTGTGGGAGGCCAGAAAATTGGATTACTTTGTTATCTGTTGTGTAAATGACAAAGATAGTCAGTGTCCTTAAAATGTCAAGGCAAGTTTAATTAAAAATTTACTACCTAATTTGAAGGTGGGAGAAGAGAAGGAAAGAGAGGAAACACGGTGTGTTTACAGGTAATTTAGAAACTTCACCAGGAAAGATATAATAACAAAAGTTATTAAAAAAAGGATATTGATATTTTATGCATAAACAAATTTTGAAACATACAGACTTTCTTTAAAAGGAAAAAGTATGTACTCTCATTAGAAGATAAACAGTGTAAGTCGCCATCAAAATATTACCAATATTTTAAAAATATAGGTTTGAGAATGAGAGAAATGTCAAGAAACATTCAGGAAAATGAGCTTCCCTAGAAAGAAATTCTCCAGCCACATCCTGAAAGTTGTCTGCAAGAGGTGAATTTCACTTCACCTGTGCAGCCACTCAAGTCCTCAGCATTACTACACCAGGTAAGGGCCTTTTTCCTGCATTACATGAACACCACATTTTTCTTTTCCCTTCCAAAGTGAGGGAAATTGCATGGAAAACATTAATATTTAGGGACAGATTATGTCTTAGGCAGCACAGCTGAGCTGAACCCCACTACTGCATGTAAAACTTCCATGAACTAATCAAATTGGGTATAGGAAATATGAATTTAAGATTTGAGAGCAATTTTGCTCTCAAAATGCCGCAAAACTATATTGGTGGGGATTTTACTGAGAAAAGCTGTGGATGAAATGTTGTCACAGACAGCAGATGACAAAAGTAAGATTTTTGCTTAAAGTGTAAAATGTGAGTAAAGACAGAACATTTTTGGAATTGAATGTACATTATGATTTGTTTTTAAAATTAAATGCAGATTCCTTTTAAGATTTACATTGTTAAATCAGTAATAGCACCATGTCCAATCAGCAGTAAGACTGGATTTCAAGAATACAGACTAAAACCTGAATTAAATAATGATTCACTTCACTATCTCTGATAGAATCTAAAGGTCACCAATATATTGGCCGTAATCCAATTTTGGGATAATTTTTCCTTGGGCGGGTCAGTGAAACAGTAAAATACTTTTTATGGTTACAAATTAGAAGATAATTTGAATTTTTAAACCTTTAAGACTGGAAGAAGTGGGACAGCAGGGTGATGGACAAGATGTTTGTTTAAAACAGAGAACAGAACACAAAAATATCTTCATCATGACACAGAATCTATAAATCAATGATTCTGTTTGTAATCTGTATCATACATCACAAAAATGAAGAGCTAGAATCCTTGTAAGCAAACATACTAATCCTTAACATTAATGGAAAATATAGACAAAAAAAATCTCAGCTGCAGAAAGTATAATTTAATTTAGCCGTGACAAGGAGAAAAGCAGTCTGTGTGCTAAATACCAGAGTGGGTTTGATTGTCCAACAAATGGCTCACTGAAAAAGGCAGAAAAAGACAAAATTAAGTCTTGGTGGACTGAATTAATTCACATCCTGTTCCTTTCCCAAATACTTACAGACAACATTATTTTCCTTCTCTAAAAGTAAAGAACTGCCAGAGAGAAAATAGTGCACAGAACAGCTCTTGACAGGTTATTTTTTTCAGCGTAAATTCTACTTCAGAAATTTTCCTGTTCAGACACAAACCTGAAGAAATGCCAAAAGAAGGAAAAAATCTTTGGCAGCATGGCCCATAATTACATAAGCACACATGCAGAGCTGAGTGAGTCTCACTTTCCTAAGTTCCCTTTTACACAGGACACATGATATGCACTGGAATCAACCCAACCAATACAGGAATCTTTGCCAAAACCATCGTGCACCTTTTCATTATAAAAAGATTGGAGACAGAGAGCAGGTTTTGCAGTGGGGTATGAAACACTCAGTCCAAGAGTCCTTAGAAGAAAATCACAGGAGCATTGTGCAAAAAAAAAAGGACAATATTCCTATTTAAGCAAGCTCTTCATGATGGAGACACCTCTGGAATTGCCCTCTGGTGTCATTCCATATGTGGGTAAAACCTATTGAAAGGAATTTAGGAACCTTTTGTCTCAAGAGGAAACATCTGCTTCCATGCCACTCATACAAGATTTTACCAATTCCATTACAATATATTAAAGTGGGAAGCAGGTTTTGCTCTCAAATGCTGTTTATCAGTTTTGGGCCTTAATTCAAGTGAACTGAAAATCCAAAATCAACCTAAGGGTGCATTTTACAAATATCCGACATAACGTAACAAATATCTTTACAGCCTTTACATGTTCTAGATAATCTCTTTTATATTAGATCTCTTTTATATTAGAGATCTTTTATATTTAGAGATCTTTTATATTAGATCTCTTTTATATCAGATCAAGTTTTACTAAATATGTTTCTATGTGTACTAATGTGTCTGTGCATTTGTGTAAGGGAAAATGAGGAATGGAGAGTATATTGTAGAACTTCTCAACTGAAAAATTCAGTAATATTGACCTTTTCCACTTCATCCACTGCTCCCTAAGGACACACTGCATCTTCTAAAAGCAATTTTTAAGGTTATATCTTAAACTAACAATACAGTTCATAAGAATATGAAGGTAGAATATGAAATATTACTGTAGAGCCCACTGAATCATCAGCAGGTAATTCTGTCTTTAGAGGATGAGGAAATGTTTGTGATTTCTGGTCAGAATATGCAGATTAAATACCCACAGTCCTGGTTTGACTACAAACACATAAAACCACATAGAGTCTTTCTTTAAAAGATTCTCACTGTGAGAGTTTATGGAGAATTTGCATTTTGACTGTAATTAAGATGAGAAAAGAAGAGTGTCTTTAGAGAGGGCATGATGACAAGGCAGTCAGGAGGATCATGACAACAAAAGTTGTCACCTTTCACTGTGACACGGAATATTTCTGTTCAAAGACAGCACCTTCACAGCCATGATTGGCAAAATGCAGGTAAAAGCTTTGCTTCAACTTAACAATGGTCAAACACCCCAATAAATCCCCTTTGGGACATTAAGAAATAAGTGTTTATGCCACTAACCCAGTAAACTTGAATTTGACATTATTATTTGTTACTGAATTTGCTTCATCTTGAAGTTTACTTTTCTTTTGACAAATTAATCTTAGCTTGAATTAATTATTTGTTTTCACTGCTGTCTTATCAAACTTTTGAAATAACTTTAAACATGAATATGCATGTGTGTTATTTATCTACATCAAATGGTTTAACATGCTTTCATCAGAAATTCTAGCAAGTTTTTCAAGTTCTTTGTCAGAATGGTAATTCTTTTATACAGCAAACTCTTTACAAAGTTAATGTCCTTAGAGAATTGAAGTTTTGAGGTGGAAATATTGAGTCCCTGAAGGTTTACAATCTTGAAAGTATTTTTTCACAGGAATATTCCTCTTTTCTCATTGCATTTATTAGAGCTGTATAGGAGTTAAGAAAAACACACTGCTAAGCTTTCTAGCCAGACATGAAGCTCATCTGATTTCACATTATATTCCTATTCCACTGTTTTTTTAAGAGTTTTGTTTTCTTCTATGGGCTAAATGGGGAAGCTGAAATCACCCAAGTTGCACCCAAATGTGCCTTTAACACTGAATAAATTGGCCTATAAGTCACTTATGCGATACAAAAAAGGGATCTGAAAGGTACAGCCTGGAAAAAAAAAGGAGTTCCTGGTTAAACCAAAGCAGTTCAGCATGGTGAAGAGCAATAACTGAGTAAATTCTGAATTCATATCACTAACTTGCAGAAACTTGGATGTGTGACCCATGGGGTGAAGAGAGAACATTCTAAAACTTAAAGGCAGAACCAAAACTCTGCTGTGCTGGGATTGGGCTGTCCCAAAGCTGTGACAAACCCAGTTCCTCTTTCCTCAGTCATGTAGGGATGTGCATGGGGGGACTGGAGGGAAAAATGGAAATTCCTCCTGAGATATGACTTAAATCAGCACAAATTTATTTGGAAATATGGTGGTCCCATTCTTCCCTTTTTCCTTGAGCTCCCTGTCTATCCTGCCTGTTGTTAATTCATAAAGCAAGAGGAGCCTCAGCTGATTTCATGGCTCCAACCCATCCCTGTTCTCCTGTGGTAACTTTGCCATTATCCTGGGAAATTTGCTGGACCTCACAGCGGCAATCCTAAGAATTATCCCAGGGACAAAGAATTCTAATCCCCTTTTGGAAAAGGACTGAGCAGACCTCATGATTACAGCCTCTAAATGCAGTTTTTAATCACAGCACATGGGTACAGATGTGGTTTTGTATCTTAAATATTTTTTTTTAAAGAAGTGCATCTTCTTCCTCCCTCCAAAAAAAGCTGGGAACTTAATATGTTGACTTGACTTTTAGCTTAGCTTCAACTAAATGGAAAAAAGAAAGACTCATGTACAGAAACTGGCTGGCTCCTAATGGAAATTGCTAAAGAGTTCCAAGCAGTAAAGATCACAGGAACGCTAACAGCTTCATAACACAAGTAGCAGTGGCAAAAATAACAGCCAATACTTGAAAACAAGCACAATTTATGAATGTATTTTTGTGATCTGGCTGCCTCAATTGCAGGGAAGTGAGTTCTATGACCCAGCAAGTCCCACTGCACCCTCTGTCCTTTATTAACTTGTATTTATTCGGATATAGCCTTTTAAAGGAGCTGAGCATCAACAAACTGAAAGTGGAGTAGTACAAAAGGCCCAAAGGAAGGTTAAAAAAAAGTAATGGAAATCTATGTAGTTTATGGGCATCTAGGGAAATCACAGCTCTAGTCTTTATAAGTTTAAAAATACAACTATTTCATTTTAAACAGGTTTTCTGCAACTCCAGAAAGCTTCAGGTGATACCAAAAAATGCACATTTTGCGTTTCCCTGTGGTTTCTGTGATTATGCATCCTGATGCAACATGAACAGGATAATTACATGGAATATGTTCAAAATGGAATTCTGAGGTCTTTAATAAGGAGCTAACCTTTCCAGAGGAACTGGAGCCCTGAGCCTGCCCTGCTCCTTCCTGGAGCAGCACATGGATGTGCAGGATGCTTTTACATGGTGATCAAATCTACCAGGATGAGTTTGAGGTCTCCACATAAATTTCAGACTTTTTTCAGTCCAATCAGCGCCTCACACGGATGAGAAATGTCTAAAGGACTGTCCTGGGCAGGATTTTTAGCCACAGCATGATCTTTCCCCTTTACATAGCAGAGTGTTAAAGCTGTGGAATTTTGGTGGATCTATTTCAGCAATGCCACTGATATCCAAACTTGTTGGCCCTGAAGCTGATTTCTAGGTGAACATCCATTTAAAAATATGTATACACACACACAGAACATGCTCACCTACTGCACAGTCAGGGATTGCCAACTGCACCCTCACTCAGCCACCACAAATTTGGCGGTGGGTCCTGAACATGGACCTGTGCTCACTGGAATTGTGTAGGAATTAATCCAGATCCCTTTTCTGCCTCTTTCTTTTCCATTCAACATCATTTAAATTCACCCAAAACCTGTTACTGTTTGCACTGTCTCATCCAGCTTTTACAGCAAGAAAACCAGTGTAGAAGGTATGGAAAGAATGTGAATGAATTAATGATAATTAAACCAATTTTAAAAACACACCATTATTTTGAGCTTGAAAAGGTCCTCACAACCTCCAACAAAACCAATCCCACCATTCCCTCAGTGCTCTGCAGTGCTCTGAGGTTTTTGGAGCAATAAACAGATCCAGGGTTGGGAGAAGCAACAGGATTAACAATGAATTTTACTGCAGTTATCAGAATAGATTCACTTGCAGATCAGTTTATTCACCTTGGCACTACAGAACTGCTCCTCTACTCTGTTTTCATTGTGGTTTACTCAAAACCCTGAAGCCAGTATCAGGAAGCTCTTCTCCCACTAAGAGTCAGCTTATTATTCCTGAGGTCCTGTTTTGTTCAATAAATATTTTTTGAATTAATGAAAAAAAAAGTCTTGTTTAATTCACAGATGTAAATTTGAAATTCCATGGCTACAGAATATGCAAAATCTCACAAGTCACAGAAAACAAACCTGATTGCAACTGGAAAAGGGGAAAAAAACCCCTCAGCAAATAAAGGCTTTGACCTCCACCAAAGATCTGCAGGAGTAACTCATATGCACGAGACAAATTCACAATCATCCCCTCAATAATATTATCTTGTTTAATTTCACAAATTCTGCACCCTTTTCATGGAGATGGCAATGAACAGACCTGGCCTGAAGGCCCCAGCATTTTATAATCCATCCACACCCAGGACACATTTCCCTCACCCACTCCACAGTCCTAAAGCCATTAATCCCTTTTGCAATGCCATGCTTTGATATATAAATTGAGGTAATTTGTGGTTTTTTGAACGGCACAATGGACAGCAGCAGTGAGCACTGTGCAGTGTGGGCATGGAAAATGGAGAAACGGGAATGGGGCCTTGCCCAGCTGACAGCTAATGAAGGGAAGGGGTGGTGACAGCTCCAGCTGTTCATATCTTAAGTGCCACTTACTCCTTAAATGATTACCAATTCACCATGAAAAATACGTGGAAGTGAAGTCTTTTTGCAGCTATACAATTAACTAAAATGATGACTGTGGTATTTTACATTACTGGATTTATTCTAATTGAGAAAGTAAAGAATTAATTATATTGTTTCAGCTTGTGGTTAATGCTTTTATTTTTTCATTCTTACTTTATTTTTCCTCCCCCACTTAATTTTAATTTCCTGTAGATTAAAAAATGAATGCATTGAATAACATAATAATAACCAAATAACCTTTCCTGTAGAAAGAAATATTTTAAATGAGGATTTTATTTTTAAATAAAATCTCAATTGTAGAAGTTCCTTCGGTAGGTGAGTAAAATTCTGAAGCCCTGAATTTTCAGCCTTCTCCCTTTGGGCTTTAAAGGAGTGCCCCTAAACTAACTCAAGTGTCTCTCTTGCCCACATCATGCCAAGATACAATGATTTCTCCTATCCAAATATTTAATATGTTGAGATTGTGCTTGCAGAAAATGTATATAAATGTAAATAAAAACAGACAGCAGAATTAATGAACCAACCTTATAAACTAAGAACTTAACTAGTCTTGAACAACTTGGTTCATACAAGCTTTGACTTTTGAAATTACACTCTGGACCCCTCCCCAGGTGGTGAAAAAAATTGCCCTTCTAAATTGTCCATATTGTGGATTTTTCAGTCAACTCCACATGGATAACTCCTGTCAGGAAAGTGTTCCCTTTTATTTCATATTCACTCCTAATTTTATGCTGAGGATCTGATGAGATACAGATCTGTATTCTGAATTTCTGCAATATGACCTTTCATGAATTTGATTTACTAAAGCCTCAGATGTGATAGTTCCCATTTGCATGCTTTGTTTTATACGGATGACATTTTCCCTCAAACATTAACCTGCCATTTTATTGTCTCTCAATATGTTTCGTAGATGGAACAGTTTTGACTTGTCACAAAATCAAAATTGGTCCACAAAAATTAAGCTTTGGTAAGGAAAATGCATTTTTATTCATTTTTTTTTTGTCCTTGTGAGAGCAGAATTTCACATTAAACCTCCTCTGGTTTATTTTTCATGGAACACCTTAGATTGTTTTCTCCTAGGCCATGTATTTTACACAAAGCCTTTCATGTGGTGCCACGTGTGAACTGAGGCCATCAAGGTATTATTTATAGAACTATAGTTAAAAATGCTCTATACAATTATTTTATGCTATTCCATTGACCAAAAATTCTGAACTAGTTACAAAATTGAGCTCTCTGAAATCACTGACGTGGTTTCCTTCTGTCTAACATGGTTTTTACCATACAGGCTGGATGTTTATCTGCATCAGTCACACAAAGAATTAAGGATTTACTGAGACAAAACATAGGAAATTATTGCAGGGAGAGGGAATTGTTTCATATTCCTTCTTATGAATTTCTGATTTCTAATCTAATCAAAATTTCAAATTTGCTTCTATTCGCACAGCTAAGATAGGTGCAAATCTCTTTTTTGGTATTTGATTCCTTTGGTGAATTAAGAATATCTGCTGGGGACTGTGCTGCTTCATCTCTCCATAAAATGTACACATAAATATGCAATTATTTTCCTCAAAAAATAAAAATAACAACATGTGATTGAAACACATGTTATTAGCACTTATTAAGAAACAGGAGTTATATTTTTTGTTTAATAATAACTTTTCTTAAAATAAGGATGCACAGTGTTACAAAGGCATGCAAGAGTGACTTAAAATTCATGAGAGAATGCCTTTCTCAGTATAATTAAAATATTTTTGTAAAATACAGAGTGTGAATTTTTAATAAGCTATTGTTAGTGCACTACCAACCTTGAAAATTAACTACTGTGCATTTTAAGACATCTTGACATCTCTGCTGTAAAAACCAGTACAAAATGTGCACTTCTCTTCACACTAAGTGCTGAGCTGAAAGACTCCCTGCAGTGCAGAATTCCTTCTCTTAACTCCATATTTTGTCAAACTTTTTATAAAAGCTGTCATGAAAAGCCCAGAGGAAGCAAGTCCCAAAGTGTGGCTCATCCCTGCTTATCCCTATCACATATTATTTGGGATCATGGCAAATAATTATGATCAATAGACAGAATTCTTGTTCTAATAATATTGGTGCTACAGAGAAAGCAACAGATGAATAAAATATATAATACTTGTAGCAAAAGAAAAGTAATTCCTCAAAGAGTAGGAAAATCACATATATATATTTATACATATATATATATATTTTATTTTTATAATTTTAAATATATATATTTATATATTTTATCTACAGGAGCCTGCAGTGACAGGACAAGAGGGATTTCAAACTGAAAGAGAATAAATTGAGATCAGATACCTGGAATGGTGGAAGGTGTCCCTGTCCATGGCAGGGGAGGAATAGGAAGGGCTTTAAGATCTCTTCCAACCCAATCCACCCTCTTATCTATATTGACAGTCTGGATCTTTCAATCCAGCCCTTATTTTCCATGAAAACAATGAGGCATCAATAAGAAAAAGTAAAAAGTAGTTTTAAAGCTATCTTCAAATATCTCCATACTATTACTCTGGAGAAATGGGATAATATAATGGGATAATATAATGGGATATAACCCAATTCCATTTAGAGGCAGGGGAAGGGATCTTCCCCAGGACATTCTGGTCTCAGTCTTGCCTGCCCACATGAACTCCAAGCTGTCCTGAGCCTTTCCCTGTTTTTTTCTGAAGGGAGGGGAGTTGAGTTTCTTTGTTTTCCTAGGAGGGTGTTTTGCTGTTTGGAATTTTTTTTAACACTGTATATTTCATAGAACTGTGTTCCTGACAAAGGCAGATCTGGTTCACAGCAAGAAGTTGTAACATCACCCAGGAAATGTTCAGGCTGGGCTGAGCAGCCCTGAATGATTTACAGCATTTCACCCAGCTCATAAACCTTCCTGGGAGCAGCAAAATTCACTGGCAAATACCCACCCAACATCGACCCTGGGGCAGTTTGTGCCTCCTGACCCCAAAGGGAGTGTGGCCTGGGGACAGGCCAGCTTGGTGTCCCTTCCAGACACAGCCCTGCCCCTGATGCCTTAGGATTGGAGCTTTTCTATTTCTCATGTATTTGTAATCCTGCTGTTCTTTAGTGTGTAACTCTGAACTCCATGTGCAGTGTGAGCTGCTGCTCTCCCATTTTGGGCAGACACAACAATTCCTCTCCAGGCCTGGCAGTCAAGGACACCTCACTGCCTCAGGCCCTGAGAGCTGGAAACCAAAGGGAGTTTGTGGGGAGTGAACGTGGTGTCAATGACTTCATTCCTTGAAGCTGTAACTGGGAGATTAACACCCAAAATGCACATGGATCAAGCTTATAAAAATGGGGAAACCCATGACCCATCATCCATTTGTGGGTGCAGCCCCTGAGGGGCTTTATCTGCTGAAATTTACCTGAAGGTCCTTCAATAAATAGAAGTACTTTTTATTCCCTTATTCCTGTCTGGCCTCTGTTTTTAGGTAGCCCCAAAAGGATCCCCCAGAACTCAGCTCCTGCACCCCAGGGCCCCAGAGCATCCCTCCATGTTCCCCACTCTGCAGATCACAGAAATCCCTCTTGTCAACACCAGCACTGCAAACCCACCCTTTCATGTCTCAGGGAACAGAAAACACTCAGGGGACTCTGAAGGGAAATCGTTGCCATCAGGGCTCTTTTCAAAGCAGAAACAGGTGATTTTTCCCATTTCCCTCTTTGTTTTTGCAGTGGTGCCTCTGAAGGGGTGACCACTTGCTGCAGGCACTCTTGCTGTGTTGTGGGCCTGTTTTATTTCCCAGCTGGCAGAGTATTGCTCGTGTAGCCTTGCAAAATCACACCATACATTCTTTTCCGTCCCCCAAAGCTCCAGAAGTGAGCTGGCAAAAAACAAAGCTCAGGTTTTTCTGGAGATGGATTTTCACTATTTGAGCTCCTCATTCCTCACACACCTTATCCATTATTTCCATACAGGCTGGATGTTTATCTGCATCAGTCACACAAAGAATTAAGGATTTACTGAGGCAAAACATTGGAAATTATTGCAGGGAGAGGGAATTATTTTATATTCCTTCTTATGAATTTCTGATTTCTAGCCTTTTGCTTCTATTCATACATTAAGAGAAGTGCAAATCTCTTTTTCACTATTTGATTCCTTTGGTGAATCAAGAATATCTGCTGAGGACTGTGTGATTCATCTCTCCACGAAATGTACACAAAAACATACAATTATTTTCCACCAAAAATAAAAAAAAACCAAGTTCTTCCCTTCCCTTCCCAATCCCTCATCCTTCCCCAAAAACCCAACACCACTGGTGCCTTTTGTGGTCATGGAACAGTTTCAGCTTCAGCAGCATTAAAAATCAAGGCAAAAAAGGTGCCACTTGTCCAAAAGGTTCTTCAGGTAATACAAAGCCATTAGGAAGATTTCACATTCCAGGGGAAGGAGTGGGAGCGCTGCTAGAAATGCTCCATCAGCAACACCAACTTCCCTACAATAGCTGAGACAGCTGAAGTAGGGAAATTATCTTTATTCAAAGACCATTCTAGCAACTAACACGGTGATTAAAGCACTGCTTGCTCATTTATTATTTCTCTATTCTCATTTATTTTTACTGAAATCCTAAAATAAAATTACTGCCCAAAGTATAGCTGGTTTATTCCTCATAATAATCTAGATAGATTTTTACCACCATAATATTTAAGCATTTTATTTCCTAAGGCATTAAACACAATTTACACTTAGCTGCAGTAGAGTGCCTGGTATCAAAAATGTTGGGCATTTGTCTGAAACAAAAGGATTTGTGGTTTTTTTTCTGAATAATTATATATTTGTCCTCCTTTTCACTCTGATTCAGCTATATACTTAAGAAATACAAAAAGATATAGGGCTAGTCTATTGAATTTGATGCATTTAAATCTAGAATTCAATAAATTATATTAAAATCAACTATAATTTGATTTAACTCCTTGGAAAAAGTTAGTCCACTAGAAAAGGAAAATATATTTTTGTGTTAATCATAACTGCTTAGAAAAAAGAACAAAATTTCTTTTCACACAAATGCTTAAAGAACATTTTTAAAGGCATTCAAGAGCCTGGCTCTTGCTCTCCCTTCAATGAGATTGAGAGGGCAGGTTTATTATTAAGTTTTTCATGCCAAAGTATAATCAGATTTATCTCAGGGATCAAAGATATTTTTGCAGGTTTAGCTGAAGTATTATCCATCTGTCAGGCATGGTCCTCAAGACTTTGGCATTCTGCTGATAGACATGAACCCCCCATTTCTCATTCCTGCCATCCCCTGTTAACAGAACAAAACCCCAGCTATTTTAAATAGTTTTAGCCATTCTTATCTTCTTAAGAAACTTTTTAAAAAATTGTGTCCATAGTGTAAAGTTGAAGAAATCCTAACTAATCTGTGATCACAAAAATACTGAAGGAATTTTAAGATTATTTTACAAATACCAGAAGTAGACATTGTTCTTTAAATGACCTAGTAAAGTTTGTAAAGCTAAACAATTTATAAACTTATACAGCTAAATTCAACTTATCTTCATCTTTGAAGTTTGCCTCTTTTATTCAAGATCTGAAGGAAGACTTCACCTGAAAGCTCGTTGTACTTTTTGACTGAAAGCCTTTGTTCTCCTTTCCAAATAAAATTGTTTATAAGGGAAGATTACCTAAAGAAAAGAAAGAATACCCTCAATCTTATCTTGAAAGAGAAAGATTTGAGGCACTGAAAGATTTTTCTCTTACTGTAACAGCCATGAAATTATAATTTCTGGAAAGCAAGGACACAGGGGATGGGCACTCAGGAGACAAAACCTCACGAGCATTTGATCCTTTTTTTCTTGCAGAAAGCGGGGAACTCTCAGCCTGGTGACCAGTGTTTCACTGCTCCTCCCTGTCAGGTTTGGTGTTGCTGAAATGGCTCCTGAGGTATCAAAAAGTCTCTTTTTCCCAGCCCTGTGCTCAAAGAAGTCGAGATTCCTCAGCTCTGGTTTTCAAGGTTGTTTATTTTCTCTTATCTATGACATTCTTCTCTCTCTGACCTGCTGAGATCTGTCCAGCAGGTCGGGTTATGGCACACTTACAGCTTTTTACACTGAGAACTACGTGTACTTTATAGACAATAATTTTCCAATACCTATCACCTCTGTTAGTCTGTCTCTACTCCAAACCAATCCAAAAGTGTCACCATCACAGCAGAAGATGCAGGTCAAGAAGAAGGAGGACAGGATACTCCCAGATTCCTCCATCTTCCTTCCTGAACCCCCATTCTAAACCCCCAAAATTCTACATTTTTCACCTTGTGATAAATTCTCTAACATTCTACTTCAAAGCTTGTGGCTCGTAACTCTTCACACAGAGCTGGTAATTATTTCCATGGGTTAAGATTGAAGGCTCAGGTGTTTTTGACTCTGTGCCACGGTCTCTGAGCCCCTGCCAGGGTCTGGAGTCCTCCAGGGCAGCCAGAGGGATGTCCTGGGTCCTGACCCTCCCTAAGTGCCTTCACAGGAAATTATTTTGTGTGATGTGAGAGCAGAAGCACCAGCCAGGCTGGGCTGTGACTTTGCTCATCCTTTTCATTCCTCACTAATTGCTGCTGTGAAAGGCTCCTCCAGAGGTGCCAGGAATGAGTCAATGAGTCGTGATCTGAGCACGCAATAATTACAGAGAGCAACTCCGTGCCTGAAATAGGAGCTGCAAGCACTCCTCCTGATCCAGTCCCCCTCACTGCAAAGGCTTTCTTGCCATAAAACCTAAATTTTGCCAGAAAAAAAGCTGAAACATTTCAAATACTCATTCTCTGACACTTTCACTGAGACCCTTCCATTTTAATGCTGTGAATGTTCGTAGTCAGAATATGGAACAAGCTACTACTGAAGGTAATTTAACCTGTTTCAGTGTATTTCAAGAGGAAGCAGAAACCTCATGTTTCTAGAAAAATAACACACAAGTTGTACAGTTACAGCTGCACAAACGGACCCACCCCATCCTTCATTTGCAAGAAGAGCTTAATTTGGAAGAAAATTCTGCCCAATTCAGAATTCCATCTTCAGCAAGAGAATGACTCAAAGGCCAACCTCTAGAACTGAACAATCTAGAATTCTGTGCAATCTGTGCTCATAATCCAGAACAACTTGTACACCCCAACTGAGCATGAACTCTTAATGGCCCCTCCTCTGCAGGAAAGCAAACAAACAAAGTCATCTCAAAGAGGTCTTGATCCCCCTGGTATTATCTTTTTATGGGGAGAATGGTGCTGCTCAGCAAATATGTCCTGTAAGACATTCTGTCTCTATAAAATCTCTATAATCCTTTCCGGGCTGAATTGCCCCTGGCAAAGAAATGTTGGAAAATGACCTCAAGCAACTGTGCCACTGGGATCTGTCATCATTTGACTACAGCCTAATAAAATTCCAGTCTAAGGCAAATTTTCATTAATTTTATAGCTCCTAGAAGACTAATATAATACATATATATAACTTTTAAGTTTATACCTATGCTTGCTGAGCTAAATCTTTAATTGTAGCCCAAATCAGCCAAGCACTTAAACAGATGCTTTATTTTTGAGCACTCAATTCTACTGACTTTGATGGGCCTATGTAAGTGTTAACATCAAGTATCTGCTTCAGTGTGGTGCAGGATTTACATGGAGAGTGCTGAGTGAGGTAAAAATCCACCCTTTCCTAGGGTTGCATTGTTTTTTTTACTGATGGGTGTTCTGTTGTTAATAAGGAATATAAATTAAAGCAAAAAATATCATGACAGCAAGACGAAACTAAGAATAATAACAGCTTTCTTACCTCTCTAAAATTATAATTGATATTGAGAAGCTGCTGTTACTTTCTCCTCACACTTTCCAGTGGATGCAACCTAGACCTTTGCTTTTGTAATCAGCTTTTAATTAAGCCAATGAGTTTTTCACATTACCCTCGTGCCTGTAATAATTGTTATGATTCTATTACCTTCTTTGTTAAACACATTTGTAGTTTTAAATGACAGGAAGTCAAGCCAGCAATTTGTAAAGATGTGTGAATAAGGAAATTGCTCTATTCATAGGCTCATAATGAACAGAGAGATAACATAATAATGCTTTGTATTCTCTCACCCTCCCAGCAGAGGAAAGAAAGGCAAAGGAGGTGGTCTGGATAATTTCCTGCAACCTTCCCTTTGTTCTTAAGCCTTTTTACCAGTGTTTATTGAGGGATGTAAAGCAAGACAGATCATCCAACCCAGGCTTGGAGCTGCTCTGGCGACAGGGCTTGCAAGGGGCAGCAGGAGCTCATCCATCAGAGGAAGCTGCTGGAGAAAAGCCAAAAGCCAAGTGCACCCATCCCTGCCTCATTCTGCTCCATCTGGGGCTCTGCTGCTGAAACCTGGGCAAAGCTGGGCTGTTCCAGCCTAAATCCCAGCTCGTGTCAGTCTCCAGGGGAAACTGAAGGTACCTGAGGCACTTTGCTGCTGGAGAAACCCAGGGTGAGGTGTTGCATTTGTGGGTGCCCGGACGAAGGAGGGAATGATGGATCTGACTCCCTGTTCTCAGAAGGCTAATTTATAATTTTATGATACTCTATTATATTAAAGAAAACTAAACTAAACCATACTAAAGAATACAGAGAGGATACTTACAGAAGGTTAAAATGATAATAATGAAAACACATGACTCTCTCCAGAGTCCTGACACAGCTTGGCCCTGATTGGTCATTAAGTCAAAACAATTCACATGAAACCAATGAAACAATCACCTGTTGGTAAACAATCTCCAAACACATTCCAAAGCAGAAAAACCCAGGAGAAGCAAATCAGATAATTATTGTTTTCCTTTTCTCTGAGGCTTCTCAGCTTCCCAGGAGAAGAATCCTGGGCAAAGGGATTTTTCCAGAAAATGTGACTGTGACAGGTTAAACAGTGGGGAGTCAGAGGGGTCAGGTGCAATTCCTTTGAATTTGGAACCTTCACAGACACCTGTCAGAAGACACAGGGGTAAGGAGACACCCTCAGTGATGCTGTCACTGCCCCCTTTCCCTTTATTTACAAGAACAAGTCACAAACCCAAACCCACAGAAGGCTCAGCTGCTCCTCTGCCCTCAGAGCCTCTCTCCACACAAAGGGGTTAAATCTGCACTTTCTGCCTGATTTTTCACAGATCCTTGGAACACCACTGAACAGATATATCTCAAGGAGGAGGGGAATAATATTTTTGCAGACAGTTTGTCAAACAAACAGTACTTACTTGGTTATTTAAAGAGATTTTACAACTGCACACTGGTATTCAATCCAGCTCCTTGATGTTTTCCCCACTGTTTATAGGCAAACCAAAATGCTCAAACATTGCTACTAATTATGTACAAAATTCTGAAGAGCAGAGCCATGAATTCATGCCAATTTGCTCACTTTAAGTGCTGCTCACTTTCCAAGTTCTGTCAAAATTTGTATTTGAACCTGAAGAAATTTTCAGGGATAATTCTCCATTAAAAGTCAGAACACAAAAAAACCAGAAGAGAAAACACATCAGGAGTGAGAGTCCTGCCCGCCCTGTCAGTGCCCACATCTGGAACTGAATCTGTCCCAGCAATCTACTCTCCTTAATTTTTTGTCCCCCAGCTTTCCTTCCAGCTACCTTCTCCTGTCCCAAAGTATTTATCCTATTTAAGGGGTTTCTTTGCAAAAAATTAAAAGTTATTTGTAATCCGGGGTTGGAAATTTTTCCCTGCATCACATTAAGAATTTCTTAGGCCCATTGTATCTTCCCTTGCTGACATTTATTTCCAATTATTGTGCCTTACTTTCAGAATTTTCAAGTGTCTTTAATTACCATTCAAAATGAAAGTTTGTATATTATGTTCGGAGTTATGCTCTAATTATGAGTTTTGTAAGAACTTCACTAGAATGAGTTAAACACTATAATGAAACTATTCCTTCCCAGTTTTATGGAATTGAAAATACTGGCAAAAGGGTAGCACTAAACTTGGCAGTTTTCTGGGCTAAGGAAAGTGGCAGAAACTTTCTGCATCATCACAAATTTTGATTTTTTTTTTCCTCTCTATTTTTGGCATCTTTCAACTCACTTTGAAACACACGTACAAAGTGCCAACCAAACTCAAATCTCCCAACATAAAAATGTAAAATATCTTTATAATTCAAATATTTATGGTCCCATTTCAGTGATTTATCAGGAGTTGTGATTAAACCTGCTCAGTGTTCTCAGCAACAGAGAGGAGCAGCCAACACTCTTGGGGCAGCCTGGAAAGTTCAGTGCCATTGTGACTCACTGTGTATGAAATTATGAATTTCACAGTAACAGACCTAAAATTAAGATTAAATGACAAGTCAATTGCCCAAGTCTCCTAATGAAAGGAAAATGTCCATATTTACTGTGCTCTTAGAGCATCATTTCCACATATATTTCTCTGTTCTACAGCAATAAATTAGAGGAACTGATGTTGGGATAGATAACACTTTACGTTTACTTTAAATAAAATAAACAGGTTTTTTTTTCCTTATTTGCAAATACTTTTTCTTAAATTTTACCCACATGAGCAATTTTTCAGCTTTGCACAGTAATTACACAGTGATGTATTTGACCTTAGCAACAATAACAAAAAACAGCAATGAAAAATACACTAGATGTGATAAAACCCCAGAGATCTTAAGCCTCCATGTCGTTATTAAACTCTTGCATTTTCATTAATCAGAAATATCAGCCTCCTTTGGCTGTCACCAGGGTACCGGGGGTGCACATTCTCTGCAGATCATTAGCACAGATTTCTGCCTCTGTGTTTTCTGTGCTGGTGTCCTGAGTGTAGGAAATATAAAATAGCCACAGGCACAAACTGCACTGAAATATTTTCTTCACCTCCCTTGGAGATTTTGGGAAAGACAGCCCTGTCCCAACAGACCCTCAATAACAGCACCGCCATTCACAGCTCTGGTGATTTCCTTCGCTTGAACATTTCACGCCTGAATTCAACTCCAGAACCCCAAAATTCACCCCTGTGAGCCTCACTGGCAGGTAAAGAGCTGGCTGAGGTGGATTTTCCATCAGTCAAAACCATGTCCCATTTCGAGTGGTGATTATAAGATGATGGAGACTTACACCTTAAATTTCCAGCACATTCATCTAAAATTAATTTAGATTTAGCTGTAATTTTAGAGAACAAGTGGGCTTTAGGCAATAGGTGAGGGAGGAGTGTTATGAACTGTTATTAACCCAGCAGGGACAGGAGTGTCCCAGCAGTGAAATCCTGGGCATCCCTGGCTGCCTCCTGAAAAGTGAAGGGATCAGGGAGTTCTGAGTCTGCATGAGAAAGGTAAAAACCTCTCCTGCCTGCCCGAGGAGCCTCCACAGACACCAAAAACTGAGAGGTTTTTTACCTCTTTTCCTCTTTTCCATAACTGCTTCTTTGTAAATAAATAAAAATATTTCCACCACATGAAGACAGAATCCCTTCTGATAACTGGTCTGAATGCAGGACAGTCACCCGGGGTGAAAAGAGTTGATAAAAACCTTGGTTTGAGTGAAATGCGGCTGCCTGCTAATAGATAATCAGAATTAACTCCTGCAGGAAAGACGTTCTGAGGTTTTTGCCAGTATATACAGAGAACCAAAGTTAAATGTTCCTATTGAGTTTAGTTTTCTCTGTTCTCCCTTGAAATAGAAATAGAATTAAAAGTGTTTCAGGGCAAGCAGCAAGTTTAAGAAACATCTGTTTGTTATGTGTATGATGGAAGTTCTCTCACCTGCTCTGGACATAACTAAATACCCGATATCCTGGAGTTACCAATAAAAATAACTTCCTATTGTTGAGTTAATTAGTGATCCACACTCAGCCCGTTGCTCTGTGCTGTATCTCATTCCTCTTCATGTTCCAGTTCAGTAATTTCCCACTGAGCAATTGTTGAGTACACACCTAATCCTATAAGCAATCTGCTTGTTATTTCAGCTTTTGAATCAGGACATCTTTCAATTTTAACTTACAGCTCTACAAAAGGCAGGGCTGTGTTTCCATCCTGATAAACAAGCACTATTCCACCAATCTCATTATATCCCTCTGTAGCAATTCACAATTCAAAATCTTACTTAGGTCCAACTAAGTTGGTTGTAAATTGACCACTTTAATCCCAGCTATTGGAATACCAAACACACCATCCAAAGGTCATTTTTAAGGTAACTGCTCATTAAATCTTAGATGTGAAGAGATAACACTTCAGTGCTTAGCAAAGGAGTTGAGAAGTGTTTTCATTCCTTCCAAAAAGAATTTCATTTTTGTGAGCTCTTGTCTTTCCCCACTTCTCCCATACTTGTAACTCAGTGCTGGCAGCTACAGCTGCCAAAACACTTCTGCTACTCTGAAAGGGGCAACTTGATGTAAAATTGAGGCTGTATCAGCTTTTAAGTAGTGTTAAAAATTGGTACGGACATCCTAACTGCAGTCAGAGGAGCAGTGGTATCACAGGCAGGGTCACTGAAGAAAGCTTTTAGAAGTAAATTTCAACCAAGCCATTGGCATCACTCCTCATGTGGATTTCCCCAGGCTGATGAATCAACACCCTGGGAATGCCACTGATAAATCTGTCATTATCCTGAACCACAGGGCCATCTCCAACCAGCTCCTTCTCATGGCAATCCCAACCTGCTCCCTGAGGGACTTCTCCCAGTGCCACCCCATGACATGGACGTTTTTCTTCCCCATGACATGGATCTCTTCTTCTATCCCATGACAAAAATATTTTTCTACCCTATGGCATGGATTATTCTTCCCCATGACATGGATATTTTTCATGCCTGATGATTCCTTGCAGAAAAGTCACAGAATCTGTGGAAAAGCTCTGCCACACTGACCAGAGCGCTCATCACAGCCCTTCTGCAGAAGGAAGGTGGTCTTAGATTCAAAGATGGATTTAAACCTTGTTTGATCATTTTCTCTGTGACTCCTACCACCTAAGCTTAGCTATAGAGATAGGATGAAAACAATGCAACCTGACAAAAAATAGCAAAAATATAATAAAAGCAGATTCCATCTCCTGGGAAAGCATTCTTTGCAGTGTGAAGGGTCTCTGAAAACAGGTATTGAAAGACTCTTCACTAAGGCCAGGTTTTTATTTTGAAATATGCTGTGAAAAAAGATTTTCTTCTTAAGAAAGGGTGTATCTGATAACTGGAGTGCCTGAAAACACACTTTCATGACGTCCTACATTTCCATGTCCCCTATATCACAGAAATCCTTATTAGAGCTATATCTGAATTGCACAAGTGCTAAGATATTCAAATATCTACATTTGCAATGCAGGGACAAAGTAAAAAATGAATTTATTCCATCACTTCCCTTGCCTTCATTCCCACAATTTTCCATGTTTGATCCCAAAGATGGAACTAAATGCACGAGCACTTTCCTGGTCAGGATCCACCCTGCTAAAGTGCAGTGTTCAGGCAAAAATCCATTATTTCCACAATAGAAATGGATTCCCACCTCCCTACATGAGAAGAATCTGGACCAGGATCCTGAGAGCTCCCTGTGGATGCCATGGATTGCTCTGTCCCTACCCAGAGAAGCCACAACTCACAGCTCAGACCTGCTCCATTTCAGCAGCTGCGTCAGATCTGTGCTGCTCCACCAGGGACAGAACAGGCCATGGGTAATAAATTCATCACCTGGCAAACTGAAAAGTGTCCTTGCACAGCTCAAAGTCCAGCTTCATCATTTAATTCCCATATATTACGTTTGGAAGAGAGAAAAAGAGTTGAGAGGCAGGAATTTTGCTTGATTTAAGCAAATCCAAATAATACATCAAACACCTGGGAAAATTTCTAGAATATTCTGTGTTTTTCTTAAATACATTGCCAGCATTAAATATACAGTTTGAGTGTGCTTGCAAACTTCACTTATTTTCTGTTTTGAGGAACTACCGCAGTGTCTGTCAGAGAACAGACATTGTTCAGAACCAATAAGGGGAAAACTGAGTTTCGAATCAGCAGAAGAGGGCAGCATCCTACCACGGTTTAAAATCTACAGGCTCAGCTTCCCGAAGTTGAGACATAACAGGCAACTTCTGTTGAATGCTAATTTTGAATGCTCAAAGATGACCTACATTGGTTAAAATTTTCCCTTTCATTAGCACACAATATATCACCTTTCTAGTTAAGCATTTAAAACCCCCAATAATCCTCTGTAAGCTAATTGCCAATAGCACTGATAACATTTGCCACAGTAACTTCCCTTCATGCACCCAAGCACAGCTCCCATTTCACTCTGATAAAAATGAAATTTCTAAATGGAGGGAGCAGCAATAACGCTCCAGCTCCAAAACAGAGCCTGAAGAACCACAGAGCACTGCAGGGTTTTATCACACAGCTCCCTCCACTATTTAAACAATTGTTTGGAATCAGAAATGAAGAACATCTTAAGAGCATAGTCACAATTTTAATATTCAAACCTTCACGGGCAATGCAATTTTCACTGGAGAACACATGGATCCTGCAACAGCTTGCCTTGGGCTCTCTTTGCAGACTTCACATTTATGTGATTTTAAGGGAATTCCAGTACATTATTTATGTTGTTTGGAACTTTTCTAAAATTGACTCAGCCAAACCACACAGTGTGAATCATTTTTCTTTATCCCAGCATTTCATCTTTATATACTTCTCCCCTGATCAAATGATCAATAAGGACACAAATATTTCAGGCAGAATGCCATCATTTGCTTGAAAAACAAATAAAATGAAATACCACAGGAACACAATATAACTTTTATAAAGTGTGAATAAGATGAACTTTTTTCCCCTACACACATAAAAAAAAAGTCTAAATTCTTGATGGAATAAACCTGTCTAGTGTAGAATTTGTTTTCAGCTTTTAAGGCATGCATTTACACTCACTAAGGAATAATTGATTAATAGCATCAAGAAGGAAAAAATTAAAAGTAAGGGAGATGTGACATTCTTTTCATTATTTTTTGTGAGTTCTGAGTGATTCTTACTGAGAAACAACCACCAGATACTTCAACTTCAGTAAAACGTGGTGTTAACAACCCCTTTGTAATGGAAAACATTGATCTCCAAAGAAAGGTGCTCTTGGGAGATAGGAATTTATCTTAAAATTCCATACTTGAGATCAAGCAAGGTAGAAACAGGTGGTTTCCATAAGGAACTACCTTATTATCTATTATTCATTTATTGCTTGCCAAAATGCTTACAAGGATCATTTGCTTGTTTGTGGTCTCCTTGCAGCCTAAATTTCTGCTAACAATACAATTTTCTCGTGTTTCACTGAGGAAGGAAGGTGTGTGCTGGTTTTTGTGAGTAAAACAAATGCACAGAGAACAGGAGTGAGCACCCAGACCTCTCCATCTGATGGCTACACCTGAACGTGCCCCAGAGTTTGAGGAATATCAAATTCTCTGTGTTGCTGTCAACATATTTAAAGTTATATTCAAGGTCAGGCTGGATGGAGCACTGAGCAACCTCTTCCATTTCCTGTTCGTTTCTTTATTTTTTTTCTGTTGTTTTGTTTTAAATTTATTGAATATTTTGCTTTGTTTCAAGTTGATTGCATAATGTTCATGCATTTGCCACAGCTTAATGGCTGCAATTATAACAGGGGCACTTTAGTTTTTAACACCCCTCTTGCCAGAGGCAGCACATGTATTTTTTTCCCCTCTATATTGCATTTATTTATTTTGTGTCTGGCATGCCTGGTAGATTTTTATGGGTAGAATTTAAGAAAAAAACAAAAAAATGTTAAGCAAGGACTGGCTTAATTGAAAATAAAGTCAAGAAAACAGTACCTTAAGATGATTATAAATTCCAGCAGGTTTATAAATTGTGATATAAGTGGTAATTACATGTGCTCTGAGGTCTTGGTTGGAGTTATAAGTGTACTGAGCGTGGCCCTCTGGCTCTGCAATGAACTAAGAGGCACAGTCACCCCACAAAAGCAACAAGCACACGATTTACATCCTCAATTCAGGGTTTTTTCATTAAATCATTGCTTAGTCCAAAGAATGGGACACTTCTGGAACACAAGAATGATCACAAAACGCAAATTAAGAGATTTAAACAGATTTAAACCATTTTATGTTGCCTCATTCCACTCTTCAAAGGGCACCCAAAAAGAAGAGAGGAAGAAAATGCAGCAAAGTAGAAAAGGCATCAAAAAGTCAATGTAAAGCTCATCTCATGTGAAAAGCATTCCAGACCATAAATGCTGTTTCTAATTTCCTGTTTATAAAGCCATATAAAATGAATCCATAATCTTCAAAACTTTGCCCAAACATCACAAAAATGTCAAATTTTCTTAGCAGGAACATCATCAAGCAGAGTCAGCTCTGCCTCTGTCTGGATGAGCTTTATTTCAGCTAACAAGGGACTCTGATATCAGTATGGCAAAAAAAATGTTCCTTTCCCCACCAATTTTCCAAGGCAGGAAATTGTAGTCAGATGGCTTTTTACTGTAGCATCAGTTTTTAAATCTTTAATGAAATTACCCTTACAAACATCCTGTAAAACTGTGAAGTGTTATTCAATTCCACTGGAGTAACCGAGGTACTAAAACCTAAATGACTTAGAGAAAAACCGGTGAAAAAAAAAAAAAGGCTTAAGCTGAAATTCCTTAAACCCCAGTCTAGTGGCTTATTCCCCGTGCTTTCTCTGGGAAATGTGATTAAATAAGAAAATCAATAAAGATTTAGGTTTGCCAGATAAAACACAAAAGCTTCAAAGTCGCTGACAAGAATTCAGGGCGTGAGGCCAAGTTTTCTCGGAGTTCCAGGAGTGGATCAGTTAATAGCATGAAAACAAGGTAATAAGGAGAAAATTAGACATCTGCCTGAGGTGTGGGCACGAGGTGTGTCCTCAAGGGCCGCGCTTTCATTTCGGAGCTAAGTGCGCACCAGGAATTCCTCAGCCCATTAACTCTGAGGGTGAAAATCCCTTTGTTCGCACTGGCTGCAGGTTCACCCCTGCTCAGGCAGAGGTGATGAAGAACTCTCAGCATCAAATTCACTTCTCACTCTCCTGGAATCTGTCTCAGCCTCTAATTCTAAATTAATGAGAAGAGAGACCAGATCTAGTACTGAAAACCTGGGCTCCTCAAAAAACCCCAAATTCATCATTCAAAAAAGTGGCACAGTATTGATGAAACAGCAAATGAAATAAATATACAGCTTTCAATCACCTTTACAAAATTAAAGCAATTTTAATTAAACACTTATTCTCTGTATATATTTATCTGTGTTTTCATTCTCCAACTATAAGAAGAAACTTGCATTTAAATTGGTTTAGAAAACTAAAGTCTTGAAAAGTAAACACAGACTGTTGTGTTTCAAATAAATATTTCATGTTGCTGCAAAATATTTTTTCTGGTCTGTGTTTCATTGTTAGTCTTTTTCAGCTTATCAAGCCCAGAAGATCAATTATCTGACTGGCTTTATACAAAAAGATCAAAGGAGATAACACACCTAGTTTGGGAAAGCAGCAGCAGCAATCCTGATCAGCAGCTTCTGCCATGCTAGATAAGAAACAAGGTCAACAAACTTTCAGAACTGAGCTGAAAAAAAATATAAAAAATAGGTGTTTTCTCACTAAGGGAAGATGCATCAGGCCTACTGCTGTCTGCAGAGAAAGTAAAATATTGCTCTTCAATGACAGTGGAAAAAATGAAAGCTAGCCAATTTAATTCTCCTCTCTTTTTACATGCAAGATCATGGGGTTATCTCTGCTGTTTAAGAGAAACTTTACAGACCCCTAATGCCACTTGCTTGTGTTTCCTGAAAAAAACTCCTGCAACTCAACCCTAGAACTGACAAAGATATTCTTCTTTTTAGCTCATGCAGTGATCCTCTTTTCTCTTTTTGATGGAAATATCTGGTGTCTTCTAGGCCAGAATAACAACCTAGTAATGCTTCAGGATGAGTACCTACAGCCTATGGAGGTCTCTGTGTAAGTCTGTGGACTATTTATACTTTGTGATCAGTCATTAATAAATATTTCATAGTCATCTTTGGGTTTTGTAACTGTAGGTTTTTGTGTCTGCTTTTGTATGCAAACAGACAAAAATTGGTGAAATACAAGAATTCTTCATAAAGAACCTTCAACTTATGATTAGTTTAAATGTAATTACGCCTAATTTCTAGCTGGCCATACATGTTTCCCCTTTAGCCTGGCAATTATGGATCAGCTTGAAAGCAAAAATGGCTGTTTACTTTTTAATGTACGTTTATCATAGACGTGTAATAATAAAGCAAAAATATATTGGAGATATTGGAACAAAGATGAGTTGGCCACGAATGGAATTCAGAAGGGGATGAGGAGCAGTTTAAGGGGAGAGCTGAGTGTCACAGACATTTATTCATAAAAATCTTTTCTTTGGGATTTCTCCTTCTTCTGGGAAGCAAAGGGCCCCAGAAGAAGAATGTAAACAATTGTTATCAGCTGCTGTGAAATGTAGCAGGTGTCCCTGTGATTGGCTCATCTTCCTTGTGTACCATTAAAGGCCAATCACAGGAGCAGCTCAGGGACAGATTCCCTGCACACAGAACTTTGTTATTCATTCTTTTGATTCTATTCTTGGCATAGCTGCTCTCTGCAACTTCTCTTTTTCTTCCTTTTAGTATAGTTATAATGTATTATATATCTTATATGAATAAATCAGCCTTCTGATCAAGAAACAAGATTCTCGTCCTTCTCTCACCACAGTGACCATCTAAAGTCGCTGTAATAGCTGAGCCCTGATAAAGGACGGGCCCTGCAGGACCATCAGAACGTGCTGTCCATAACCCCTGGAGGTTCCATCTCCAGATCACATTACAAATGACTCTCTGGGCTGAGCCAGGGGCGATTGCTCATCCTGAGACAGTCGAATATTGTGTTGGCAAAGATGTCAGGGGCTGGCAGGCCCTGAGCAGACAGAATCCCGTGATGGATGGCCTGGCTGTGCCCTGGCACAGCACTGCACGGACACCCCAAACCAGCCTCCCTGCAATGGGGAGCAAACCCCAAACCCGGGCACAACAAAACTGCCTCAGGAAGCCTCTGATCCACAAAACCTCCCAAACCCTCTGATATCCACCTTGGCCACAGTCAGACCTGAGAGAATTAAATGGGCCTTTAGCCTCATCTGCATTGAAGGTGACTCTGTTACAATGGGGTATGTAGAAATACAAGTGTAGTTACTGTATTTTGACAAGGAAAATTCATCAAATAAAAGTTCCTAGGAAAAGACAGCAAAAAAAAAAAAAAAGAATTCTAGCAAAAGCAGCAATTATCAAAACCACTGGGGCTGTTACATTTGTTCCATCAGAAATGCTGCCTGATGCATTACTGATTTAGTCTGGACTGTGTTTAATCCAAAAGGGTCCCAGCTCTGAGTTCAGGGGTGTGGCAGCCTGGCAGGGGTACAGCTGTGACACCTGCCTGTTTTAGTGCCACCAGCACAGCCCCACATTTGGGTTTTTAATATCCTGTTGCTTGGCTTACTTAAAAAAAAAAACCCATAATATATCAGCCAAGGCACATTTAACCTTCTGTAACAGCCAACTATTTTAGTCCAAGGCAAACAATGAACTGTAAACTTTGGCCTTGTTTGGGTTTTGGCCAAGCACAGGTTCATTTAAATCGCCCTGCACTTGTCCAGCTGAGGCAGGGCTTTACTCAGCACTTGGATTTATGCACTCCTGAGTTTTGCAGTGATGCTGACACCCCTGAAATCTCCATGTGCTTGAAATGCTAAATTGCATTTTTAAAATTTTTTTTTTCACCTTTAGGACTTTCTGAATTAATTTATTGCCTGCAAAGCTAAAAAGATTCTCAGCCAGGGCTGTGTGTGGGACCAGGCCATGAAACACACATTTTTTTTCCACAGACAGATCCACTACAGAAAAGTTCCAAGGGAGGAAGGTGCAAGGATGAAGGAATTCAGATGATGAGCTGATTCAGAATTATTTGAGCACGTTGATGTTATGTTCAGTTAGATAGAGCAGCAATTCCTGCCAGCCTCATCCCAACATTTGTGGGATTGCCATGCCACTGGAATTGGCACTGCTAGAACTGGAACTATTGAAGTTGGAGGGAGACGACCCACCTTGCGTTGGTCAGCATCGACTCCCATTTATTAATCAATCAGTCACCTTTTATAACAGTGTTAATTCACTTCATGCATATTGCAAAATCTGAGCTCACAATAGGTCAGAGATAACACACCAACTCCTCCTTATGTTTCCAATACCAAGATTTGGGTTCTCAAAATTATTCTTGCTTTCCCAAAACAGCCAAAGATAGAACATCCACTTGTTATGAGAAAGCTGCCTGAGAACTCTGATGTGCAAGGCTCTCAAGGCCTTCATGTTTGTCACTTTTACCTGTAGTTAAAAAATAACCTGAGAACCTCTGCTGTTCACAGAAGCAGGCTGTGAGAATCTGCTCCTCACAGCTGCCTTCTAGGCCATCCCTGAAAAAATTTCCAACATGGAACTATTTCAAAGGTAAAAAAAAAAATCAAAAAAATATTTTTTTGATTTTTTTTTTTTACCTTTGAAAGAGAAGACTGAGATGACAAATACACTCAACTCTTTGTGTGATAAACCTGTGAACCACTGCCACATATTCTGTCAGTGGCAGGAGCTTTGCCCACACCAGGATGCTGCTTGTGCAGGCGAAACCCCAGCCTTGGATGAAAGGTGCAGATAAATGTTTGTGATTGCTGCTGCTACTGCTCTTTAGCAGGCCTGGCACCCCTTGCACCACCATTCTAACCAGAGAACCAACCCGATTTTCTGCCTCACATCACATTTACAGCTCCAATTCCACAGCTCTTGCCACATCTGAAAAAGCTGACAATTTCTGTTTGTCTCACAGTGGCAATGTGCAAGTGTTTGTTCCTTTCTCTATTTTAAAGGAAAAAAAAAAAAAAAAAAAAGTGACTTTTGGGCAGACTTCTGTGATAAAGCAGGAGCTTATGAATATTTATTCTGGATGCTACAATTCATTCAGGTGCTGTGTCTGTAGGAAAATAGTGGGACAAATGCAACCATCAAACTGCAGGCACAGAATTTATGGGTTTACTACTTATTAAAAAAAGTGGTAAACATTTAATTTCCAATTCATCATGAAGTCCTAAAAACATTTTATTTCAGATGCTAAAGCAGAGCTCTAAAACCCTTGATTCAGAATTAACCTTGAAGGCTGAACCTGCCCCTCTTTGGTGTTCTTTTTCTGACTAAAGCAATTCTGAATTCTGGTTAAACAAAGGGAAGGTTGACATTACAGACTTGTTTGATCAGCATGATGTTTTTCAATAATAAATAAAAAAAAGATTTATGAATCGCCAGCTATTGTTGACAATTCACTTTTCTTTATTGATTTTGCTTTCAAGCAAAATTGCCCAAATAAGATCTTTCTTGTTTTTTTTTAACCTATCACTTTTATGGAGTTAAACTGAAGACTGTGTCTAACCCATGAAACAGCTTTTAACCCAAAACCAGCTTTCTAACCCATAAACCAGATCACCTTACAGCAAGTGAAAATATTTTAAAAATTAAATCAACAAATTATTCTCCCATTTCAGGAGATGCAGTTTTTTACTGACACCACACTAAGTTTTTCCTTGCTTTACTCCAACCCTCACTTTTTTCCAGAAGATTTATAATATTCCTCTATAAACTGTTAGTCCAGAAGATAGTTTCTACTTTTCAGTGGAATATAAATTGTCACTTTATAGAGTAGGTTTCCTTTATGTAGAAAAACTTTCTTTTAAAAATCAGGCCAGACATTCAAACTAATGACTTGCTATGAGTAATTTTCCATTACCAAGCACAAAAATCGCACTGAAGAATACACTAAGAAACTCTCATACTTTTTTTTTATTGTACCTTCATTTGGAAGAAAAGCACTATGAAAAAAGTTATTTTTAAACTCTGATTTTAGCTATTTTTTTGTTCATTGTTTCAGGTTAAGGGTTTCTTCATATTTGGAGAAAAAGTTCTGAGAAAAAGAGGGGTTTTATATCTGAAATATCTAAACTTGCAAAGTGATACCTGTAATAAATTGGACATGCTAAGGCTGGAGTTTTTCTCTGTGTGTTTATGCAGTTACAACTTGCAGGGCAAGAGTGGAATGTAAAATAAATCCTGGGCAGACATTCAGAAATGGTGAGCACACACAACATCCACAGGTGCAAAATACAACCTGAGCCCAGTCCAAAAATATAGTATATTTCAGGGTGCCATGAAATTTCCTGCCTATTTTAAAGTTATTTTATAAAGGGAAAAATCCTAAATATAAAAATAACAACTAACTTGGTAATAACTCTGATGCGTTTTCCTGCCTATTAAGAAATAAATAAACAAATAAATATTAAATCAAATAAAATCCTGGTTGCTTTTTCCCAATATGTGACTGACCAGTTCTTTATAATATTATAATAAGACATAACCTCAGAACTGGGACAGAATTCAAAAGACAGAAACACCTTTTTGGAGCAGTCCATAAAGATTGCACTTTAAAATTCTAAATGCAAATTTTTTCCATGGATGTTTATTGATTGTCCCTTGGTTTATGCATCATGATTTAAATGTCTCTGCAACAGGGCTGTAAATGTAAATTTATCACAGTTATTTTATTGCCTCAGTTAACTTTAACTGCTTATTTTATGAGGTTTTGGAGAAAAGTAGAAAAATTAGATAATAGAATGCAGGGCATACAGTGTAATTATACAAACTGTTATTTTAATATTTCTTGAACACTGTATGCCATAATTTACAGTTGCATTACAAGCACCACCTCTGGTAAAATACCTCTAAAAGTGGAGTTTTAAATGTTTGCTCCTCTCAAATCATTTGGGGTGGAGGGGAAGGGAATGTAAATGTTATACAGTTCTCTATGGTCACCTAAAACCTCTTCATAAAATGTGTGTTTTATCAACATTTTATGTGTTTCTGGACCAACAGGTCTTTGGATGTGTTCAGTTTCACTGAGAATACATTTGAATAAATTGCAGAGCCTGTGGCACACAGAAATGAGGAATTCTGGATGCTCCAGCTGAGGGATCTTCAGGGTTTAACTAAAAACACGAGATGAGGCAGATGAGCAGTTTAAGCCCTGCTCAAGTTTACATTTTAAACTATGGGAACTTGCTGATATCTGAGGAACTTACAAATAACACCCACCCAAAATTCACACTCTGTCAAAACTAGGGCAGGTCAAATAACCATTTTTACCACACTCTTTTCAAATTTGAATGTTTTTATGGCAAACCTCCTTCAAGAATTCATTGATACCAACTCAAAACTAACTTTAAAGTTGTTTGGCTTCTCTTCCCCTCCCTCAATTAACAGTTGCATGATTTTCGCAAAAAAAAAAATCTGAATATCTATTTTTTAGTCTTGAAAGGAAATTATATAAGTTTTGATATGTTCATTGCGGCATTGGCCAATCTCAGAGACAGAAATCAGAAACAAACAGCCCAACTCTGATAAATTTCCCCACTCCTCAAGCAGATTAAAGAACATTCTCCCTTCCCCCTTACACATGCACTCAGGATAATCAGCCTTGTGTAATACCCAACTTTTTTCATGTTTTCTCACTCTAATGATAACATAAACTACAAATTACATTATCAGTGACTTTCTGAATTGAATGTGCCACTGACATTCTGAATTTAATGTGCAATTGCAGTCACTGATGTACAGATTAACACATTAATATTAAACAGATCTGCAGTAATTAGCACCAATTAATGTAAAGGATAAGTTAATTTACAGAGCATATCATTCAATATGCAATCCAGTATGTGCCAAACAGTGCTATGCTAATTCAATAGCCCTTATTTTTAAATTCCTATTAACTGTGGCTGAATAACTGATAATTTAGGGGCTAAAATCCCTTCAAATATTGTGTTTCCCAAAGCCAGGCAGGTGCACCTACAGTTCCATTGGTGTGTTAGCAAATTGCAAACTTTACACAGAAGACAAAAGACCACAAAGAGAAATATTTCTTTAAAGTTCCTTTTAAAACTTTTTCAATTACAGGTTTGAAGCCTGTAGAGTAAATTTTTGAACTGAGGCTTGTTTACAAAGGTAAATATTTTTGCTGCAGCAGCTTTGGTCTGTTGTTATTTCAATGAGAATTGCTGCAGAGCCCAAAGGGCTGGGCTGGCTCAGACCTCCCTCAGAAGTGGTTGCTGCACATCCCTGCCCAGCAGGTTTGCTCTGGCAATGGACAAATATCACCAAATCTATCAAAAATATCAAATATTTTCCCCACACCTCATTAACATCAGCCAAATATTCTCAAGGTTACACAGAAATGTTTTATGGGATTGTTTCAGCCTCTAATTATTGGCGCAGTTTGTTTATAAACTAGGATATAAACAGGATATGACCAAATAACTCAAATGTTGGTTAAAACTAAGGATAATCTTACAGGGCTGAAGGTTTGCTGTGCCATCAAAGGAGGATTGGACCCAGCTGGAGAGATCACATACAGATAATAGTAATGCTGGGAATGCAATTTGTTTATTTTAATGTTTGAGGATGAGAAATACAGCTGATCATTTGAGCTTGAAGTAAAACAGTGAGGACTATGATGCTTGAAATAATTTCTGGATAATTTCCTGCCTTACTTCAATGATGAGCTTATCTCTATGACACGAAAAGCTCTGGAACAGCAGATGGATGATATATGGGCTAAAAGGCAATTCCACAGCACCTGAAAGGTTTTTGCTCATTAAAAAAGAGGGAGCAAGGGTAGGACAGGTCATTGGAAATTATCTAATTATGTATTTTCCTTCCCTATCTTTACTGAGTTGATATTCTTGCTTGCCTTGTTTGATCTTGAGCCTAGAATGAGAGTTTTGTGCTTCCATACATTATAAATCTTTCTCATCCATCTATCTGATGCTACTTCCTACCTTAATGAGAACTAAACCCCACCAATCCTCCCTCCTGATGCTCTGCTTGCTGATTTTTACCTCATTCAGGATTTGATTCAGTTCTGGAAGCTTTTATGTTTGCAACCATCAGCATCACAGAAACATTCTCAGAAGTAAGCAAAACCAGTGAAAAAATTTGAAAATTAACCAGAAAATTAACTTCAAGAATAAGTTGGCAGAAAAACTTAGCAGCTAAATTAAAAATATCTGGGTGAATCAGAAAATAAGGAAATGGAAAAACATCATGAGAGACTGGATGTTTAAACTGAACAGGAACTATTTTCTTTTCCTAAAGGGGAATTTCATTTGTTAAAATGGAAAAGTTAACTTTTTATGGCACCTTGCTGCTTGTCCCTGAGCAGCTGCTGGGTTTGGGGAAGGGCCCCTGTAATTATCTCATTAACACCACACCTGCAACTGGGCCTGCTCAGCAAAAACAAAACCACATTGCCACTGGGCTCGGGGTGAGAAATACTCAGAGAATATATTCCTGAAGGCAAGGTCTTATCAGCGCACAGTGTTATCTTTGTCCAGGTGAGCCTGAGAAGGTCACAAGGAATAGGAATTAAATGATCAAACCTGCCCTGCTCAACAGAGCAGTCGCTTGTCTGCAATCTGCTCAGGAGCTGCAGCTCAGAGAGAGACTGAGAGCGGCAGGGGAACAAAGGAAAGTCTGCTCCGTGCTATCAAACTTCTATAAAAAGGATTCCTCAATAATTTTATAATAATAGTAGTAAAAATAATAATTATTCTAATCACTGCAACTAGTTCTGGCTGCTTTTTTTCAGATGGAGGCTTCTGCAATGTGATCAAACTCGTCAAAGACACGCATTTAATGGAAGTCTTGAAATGCCAGCAACGTCTCAGAAATATAGAACAATTAGAGATGGTGAAAGAGTTCATTTGTTCTTAATTTATGGGGGGAATGCTCTGAGCTTTGTTAAAAAGGAGATGTCCAGGCTGTGCAGAACTTTATCTTGAAATTCTGAAATTTCAATTCTGAAACTCCTTGCCTTGAAAGCAAGAGGACATCAAACAACTCAAAGCTGTTTTAGGGAAAGGAATAAGAGAGAAAAAGAACCAAATTCAGGAGCCTCTGGGTTTGTGGGAGTTTCTCTTTGTACAGATACATCTGCTGGGGGAGGAACCCAGGATATCCCCTGGGAGGAGCTCCTCAGGTACTGGGTGAATAAAAAGTCAAAATCAGAAATAAAACAAGTGAGTTAAACCCGAAACTCTGCCCTTGCATCAACAGAGCCCAGACCGCAGCACGTTAATGATTCCTATCTTCATAGCCTGCGTATGAAATACTGGCCTGGACTGCTCTGTGTTTAATCTGAGTCACCAGGGAATTAAATAGATGCAAGCCTGAAGATAGTGCTAAATTTAATTAAAATGACCTTTATAATTGCCATTTCCACATTTCAGATGGCATCATATTGATAAATAACTCCTAGGAAAAAAAGTATTCTCTCTGTTTTAAATAATAATTTTTGCAACTTTTCAGACCTCCAACAAGTCACATTTGTGAGGCTGTTTCTTAAAACAAAACAAACAAACCCCAAACAGAACCCATAAAATTCAACACAGTTTTAGACCAAAATTCTGCCTAAAGATTCCTGCTTACAACCACAGTAAAATCTGAAAATTCTGTGGTTAAAAGCTGAAATCAGTTTCCTGGAGTTACAAATCTCTGTGTAGTCCCATTGCTCTTTGCTTTCAGCAGGAGAAAAGAATTTGCCCACTGATTTAAAAATTGAGAATCTGTTTCCTCCTACGAGCCTGAGCCTCCAGCAAAAAGCAGAATTAAAGGACATGGCAGGAAATGCTATCTCCTAAAAATTTGCTCTCAGAGCCACAACAGTTCCTATAAAAGCTTTTTTCTTTTCTCTCCACCACCCCTTAAAAAGGCTGATCCCATTTTCCCTCTTTCCAGTACCAGAAAATCAATTAAATTGATAATTGAGAGCCATATGATTTAATATTAATATGAAATTTCATTTTGGTTTAATTATATTTATTTATTTTCCTCTGCAAAAGTCTGATTAATGAGTACAACTTGTGCCTGTCGCAACTGAGTGAGAATTTCTTTACTATAATTTACTTTCATTGACTGCAATCAATTAAACAGAACAAATAATGTAAGGAGATTTGGGTGGGACAATTTGGAGATTTTATTCTCTGCTGAGCTGAGCCTCATTTTGAGTGCAGTTTTTTAACACTGAACACATGGAAGTTTTTATAAATGAGAGAAGTTATTTCAAATTATCAATACAATTTCTAAACATTCTTACAGACGCTGAGGACTAAACAGGTGCATCATAACAAAATACTCAAAATTTTCCACATTCTGAACCTGCTCCAAGATTTTTAAGTCTTTGAGAAGACATATAGATTGAGAAAGGAATAAAAAAAGCAATTTTACTGTTTTCTTGCTATTATTCCATATTTATTCTTAAAAACAAAGTTGCAGCAAACCCCAAACTTTTCTAACTTGTACCACTCATGATTTCTGAGGGAATATTGATACTCATGACCTCTGACTTCCAGAAAAGTTCTATATCATTACATAAAAGTTATTTTATATAACTTCTAAAAGTTTTAAAGCATAAATTAATCGTAGCCTTGAACATCATGGCCCATATTTGATTTTCCATCTTCATTAAAACCTTAATTTCCTGGAAGACTTTCCAGCCTACTTTTGCCCTGTGTTTCCTACACTAAATAAACCGAGTTTCACAAATTTCTACTTGAGGAGCTCTGTATCTTCTAGAGGCACAGCAGAACCCAGAATTCCTTCCTGACCCACTCATTTCACAATCCCTGGCTCCTCCACCCATCCCCACCCACCCACCTTGTATTCATGATTTTCTCTCCTCCTTGCCACACGTGGCACCTCACACTTGTATTTACTGAACATTATCTGCGCCATCCACATCGTTTCTCCAATTTAGGAAGGTTAATTTAAATTGTAACCGTGTCCTCCAAATTATTTGCAGGCCCTTGCAGGTCATTGCCATCCCCAGGTTTGGGAAGTTTACTTTTTCCTTCCATCATTCAAGGTTAAAAGTGGGAAAGAACAGAAACCAGAGGAACTCCCCTCAGGCTCTACATGGGAGTAAATGTGGAAATTTACAGAAAGTCATTCCAAATGAATGATTTTGGTTCATTTTATAACAATCAAGCATGTAGTGCTAAAAATACCAAGTGAAATAGCAAAATGGTTCATTTCTGAAGCATTTAAGTGCTGGTATTTCCATTTTTTCCTTACAAATTAATCTTTTAGAAAAAAAAAATCAGTATAGTTCTACTGTATAATATTTTAACTTCGAAAGATAAACTGCATGACCAAAAAGGGATTTCTAAAAACTTTACAGCTTTGTATTTATTATAGAGCCAATTCACTCCCTTGACCTTTAATGTGAATATTTTCTTACAATATCTTTAATGTGCACTTGAGTATTTTTTTCTGTTTTTCTCATTTTAGCCTATAACCTTGTTGGGGTCCTGCTTCTGTTTTGTAAGCAGAAACGTCTTTAGTTAGAGTATATTGATTTTTGGAAATCAGATTGTGGAGGGTATAGATAGTAGGCATGAAAGGGTCTGAAACTGGTAATATAGGAATCAATAAATATTCAAGACAACAGAGTATGAAGAAACCAGGGAAAATGACAAGTGTACACAGAATTCATTTCACTGTTCAGAAAACTTCTTTTCTTATCAGATGCCATGAAGCTAAATGAGAAACTGCTGAGCACTGATGTTACTGGGCAAACTTCCCAGAGCTCCTGACTGCATTCCCCCAGGCCTTTCCTCCACACGGGCTCCTGCACCACCCCTACACAGCCACGAGAAAGATTTCAGGCCCTAAGTAGGGAAGAACAAACAAAAAATTAATTCCAATTGCTGGGGAACAATGTTCTGTAGAGTAGTGAGCAATTAATGCCTGCTCTGGATTGCTGCTGATGAGCAATTAGCGCCATTAGCACCGAGCACTTGGAGCACTTCTGGAGCACAGAACCTCAGGTGTGGGCAGTGTGGCAGTGCTGTGGATCAGGTTATCCACATAAAGTTTGGAATAATCGGTTTGATTCCAATAACCCTGCTCTCAGAGCTTGTCTTGGGTTGGGACACAGAAACCCAACGGGGTTGGCTGAAGAGGTGTTTAAAGGATGGTTTATTGCAAAATCACTCTCATGGACAGCGAGACTGTAAGGTTTTACATCCAAAACCATCCCTTTAGAATCCATTATAATTCTAGTTACAATGTCTTTTACAAATGTCTTATCAATCAGCTACTTCCACAGAGCTCACTGATATCTCCATAACCAATTGCTAATTGCTACGTTTTACACAATTTCTCACAATCTGTCTTCTTCTGTCCAACCATAGAACTCTACAGAAACTCATTGCTGTATCTTCTAATTTTTATAATATAAAAGTTCAATTTTTAGTTTTATCAGAACCAGTTCTATTACTAAACTTTCATTGTTTTCTACTATCTTGCTCAGCATATTTGTTCACTTACTTTAGGCCTATTTCTACGTGCTTAAAACAAATTTCTGCTTAAACTACAAATCTTTATTCTTATTTTGTGTCTGTTTCACTATTCTATTCTAAAGCTTCAAGCATTCAAGTCTTAGGTCAAACCCTGTATCCATCTCTATCTCTGAGGCCTTGGGAGCTCTGTGTTTGTATTTCCACACTTTGTGCCATTGGAGTTCACCAGAGGAGTTTTCCATGCTCCTAAGATGCCTCATGCTACCCAACAAGGATTGAGTTTTCTCTTCAGGAGTTTTAAAAAGTTTTATTTCCATATTAGAAGTGATTTTTTCCAAAACTGACTTTGAAACTCTGATATTTGAGGTTTACCAAATTACTGATTAACCGAGATATATTTCAATAAAAATCCAAGTATAAATTAAGAATTTTGTTAAATTCAGAGTGATAGACTTAAGGTCAGAGTGGTTTGCCCTTTGCCCCCAGTCAAAACTGCATTTAACTGATTACCAGAATGCTATAACACCATTAAATAAAAAGGAAAACATTCATTAAAAAATAGTACATTTACAATTGGACATTGAAACTACATTAAAACATTCAATACTCTCTTTGAAATCTGGATTTCTATATATCTAGAATTGGGAAATAAGTATCTTTTACAGGCTTTAAGGATGCCCAAACCATGGTGCCATCCTTGGGGAACTCATGATGAGACTCCACTTGTGGAGGTGGCAATTTCAGGACATTTCTGGTGCCACATGCAGCAAAATTACAAAAATAGAAGGAATCTAACAGATATACTGGCAAGAGAGTCAAATAGAGCAGTGACTGAGTAACACAGATTAATTAAACAGCAGTGAAAATGAGAACTTTCTCCTCTCAGGGTCAGTCCTTCTGCCCTGTGCCTGCTCTGGACTGGTCGTGGAAGAGCTGCCTACATTTCTTATCCATGGGTAAAAATAATTCTATATTCCCTTTTTGTCCTTCAAGTATATTCACTTTACAATCCCTCAGGAAAAATACAGATGGACCATTTCAAACCTGCTGTGAGAAATTAACCCTTTAAGATGGCGTGGTTCTGAAAGTGTTTTTCTGACAGAGTTAAAAAGATGGCGGACTTGTATTAACTCTTTTCCCATGAAATCCAAATTACATTCCAAATGGAGGCAAATTACCGCACCTTCACACACCCTGCAAGCTGCACTGAGGGCAGTTTTAAACCTGACTTGAGGCTGTGCCTTCTCTTGACATTTTTGTGGTGTTATTATGATCAATTAATCATGTCTCCCAATACAAAACAGTCAAAATGTTTACTCAAGCATATGTGCCACTGAATTGATTAAAATAAAAACTAAGAACAACACTTGTTAAATAGATCTCAAATATTATACAACTGTCTGAGCAACTGGTATTGTCCAGTCCCCAGATCCTGCAGGATGGCAAGCAATATGTGCATCTATTTCCAACGCACCCATTGAACATATGTCTGTCAGAGAAAGATGGAAATAGAATGAGGCTCAGATAATTTAAATAAACAGCTGTCACTTTATGCAAGATCGCCTCTGGTGAGCTTTGATTTGTGTGTGTACAAAAGAGGAAAAGCACAACTCCAGAACTGAACAAAATTACAAAACTGAGACTTTTTAAGCAGGAAGGTCATCGTGCTCGGCGCGTTTTTCTGTAGTCCGCAAACAACAACAACAACTCACCAAAGAAAAACTTATTCATCTGTGTTATTTGCTCCTTCATTATACTGCTGGCTGTCAAAGACTTCACCACATTGCCCTAGGCCTGCTAAGATTCCTGCAGAACGTGCCTGTGAGCTGTCTGTGCTTTCAAGAGAGGAAAGAAAGGTTTAAAGCCATCGTCTTTTCCAGGCAAAACAAAACTAAGAGTTTTCCATTGCTTACACAGACCTTTCTCCAGGGAACACAGCTCCACTCCTGCATTTACATTTTGGAATGTGTATAAGATTGTTTAACAGACAGGAATTAAACTTGCACTTTTTTTGTTCTTATTGGATGACTCAGCTGAAGAATGGGGCTCAAAACGCCACCAAGATGGGAAATCTCCACGCCAATAATGTGTTCTCTTTGAAGCTCGGTTTGCCAGAATGAATAAACACAGTTAAACCCCAAGATTTCAAACTCTTGAAGGTCTCAAAGCACAGAAGAGATTCTCGTGGTTTAAGCATACACATAAGCCTTGATGTGAACATAAATGCCAGATCCTGAAAAATGACTATCAATAATGTACAAAGGAAGCAAGAGACAAACCCACAGGGAAGAACCATGCAGGGATTTTCTCCACTTTGGAATGGAGATGAGAAAAATGCGAAAAATTCCAAACTGTCTGACTGTGAATTTTTTCCCTGGATCTAAACCCTCAGAGCAGCATCTTCCTCTGGATTTCTGTGCAGCTGAGGCAGAAGCTGCTCTTTAGAGGACACTTGTGCTCCTGAGTTCTCATTCCATGGTTTTCTACACTGATGCTCCAGAATGGCAGGATGAACTGTAAATTCAAACTCATAAAACCTCTGGAAATTTTCATGAAATCCCCAATCTATTAAATAAAACAGAAATAATTCCAGCATAGGAACACGTGCTTAAGGAACAGTTTGAAACTGAAAAGTGTCAGAAACATTTTTTTATCACCAAGAAAACACAGAATAAAGAGGAGGGAAAATGGAAGAGGTTTATCAGTGATATCTTTTAGTGACAGTTTTGGTTATCAATATTTGCACATTTCATGAGGAAAACCCACTACTTTGTGAGCTGTGATATCCCAAAATTCCTGCTTCCCCCAGCAGTTATAAATATTGACAGCATTATGACTTTTAAATTTGGATAACATTAAAATCAAGAGAATTCACACCAATCTTGCTTCCAAGGCAGTAAAATACTACTCCTGATAAAACTGACTTCTGTGAGACAAGCCTGAGCTTCAGATTCTGCAGAGATTTTTCTGTTATGAACCAAGGAAAATAGTCCAAAAATCTATTTGTTCACTTTATTGGGTACAGAGTCATTTTCCCCTCATAGACCTGACTCTCCAGACCCTCCCTCATCTTTGCCCTTCTCAAATTGAGGGAATTCTTCCAGTCCCTTGTGATCTGTTTAATTCACCTGAAAATAGGGGAAATCACCCATTCCTCTAAAACATGACTGAGCAGTGATTTATTTTACTTATTGGAAATTACCTCAAAGAACCTAAATATGTTTATTTTTGCCATTTCCATTCAATTTCTTTATTTCATCACCCATGTTGCTAAAATAGTCATAAAATAAGCATAAAGAAATAAAATAAACTACTAATGCCTGACCCTAATTATCAACAATTTAATTAGTTTACCAGCAAAATTACCTTGTTGATGCAAAACCAAAAGAATTCCTTAGTGGACTCCCACTGCTAAATAAACATTAGATTCCCATAAAATAAACTTTAATATTTTGCTGCTACAAAGCCCTAACTTTTAAAGCACCTGAGTGTTGGAAAATTTTGGCAAACTTCTTACATTGAAAGTACATTAATTTATTTTCCAGGCCTGAAATAGACAACTTTGCTACTTTAATAAAAGAAGCAAACCTATGCATTAAAGTTTTAAATTTTTAGTAATATGACCTTTTTGAATTCTCTCTTTTAACAGGGTTTGCACCTTTCTGTAAAGCAATTCTGTGCTTCTCTACAGGTGAATTTAGCTTCTAAACTGTTAAAATTTTAATGGCCTCCTGACTTCAGAGAAACAAAAGGTGCTGTGTTTAGGGTTTTCTGATAATAAATCTACCACGTGGATGAAAGGAAAATATAAAAGCATTTAAACTCAGGTTTCAAATTCAATTGAGAAACAATTTCTTTCAGCAGCTTCATGAAAGAAGGACATGAGTTATATCTAAACATAACCAGGAGTACAGGAATTAATGTAGGATTTCTATAAAGGGCAGGTAGATGTGCAGAAAAATAGAGTGTACAATTCCACTTCAGTATAAGCTTTACTTAGTTGTACAAAATTTATCCTAGTATGGAGCGCAAAAAGGAAAGTTTTCATCCCTGTTATTTTTGTCTTACACCTTTTGATTTCAGAAGGACTTTTGAGCAAACAAATCTGCTCATCCAGGGCCTTGGTGCAAAATGTTCGGAACAGGATTCACCTGCAGCCCGGGAGGGGTGAGCCTCACCAATTTCTGTTAATTGATTGAGGATCCTCCTGCAAACAGGAGCGCCCTGGGCAGGGGTTGGACGCTCCAGCTCACAATTCAGGACCTTGCTGGCCACAGCTGGGATATTTCCAGTCTGGGCTGTCTAAAGGGGCTCAGATCGTTGCCTCACATGCAAACAATAACTCCTGTCTTAATTGGCTTTGCTCCCTCCTAATACACAGAATAATATACAGAAACTCCTAATACACAGAAAACCCAGAGCTCCATCCATGCCTGGTGCACATTAAAAGCTGCTCTTCCTCACCACCATCAAGAAGGCAAAAAATACATTGACACATAAAGGGATCATTTTTAAATGAAGATAGGTTGATTTTGATAGTTGACCTTGTTATTTGACGCTATTAATATTTTTCATAGAAATAACCTATTGCGTATTAATATTTCAGAGGAGCATATAGGAGTTCCTCCTCTTTTTCCAAGAATAGAAAGACAAACAACAAAATGATTATTATTTTCTGACAGTTAGACAGCTGTTCCTTGACACTGTGCTCCTGGAAGCAGAGAAATGGCCATCTACTGGAAATCCAGATGTTTTTCCTTGCCTTGGACAGATAAATGAATGCCAGTGCTGCATTTTGCACATGATTAAATAATCCTTGTTAGACCAGCAATCCTCACACCTTAGGTTTAGGCTGAAAAGTTGAAGTAACCTGAGCTGGTTTGTATTCCAGCACAGTGATTTTTAAATTCATTTTGAATCAAGTCTATAACTAACTATCAGTCAAAGCCAACATAAAAGGAGATTGCCCAGGAGTAGAGGCTCTGACAGCCCAGATGTATAATTACTAATGTATTTAGAACCACCCTGCAAATCTGTAATAAAGATCAATGGCTTACAGCATAATTTGGCATCTAAAGCACAGAACTCTGATTGTATTGTGTTTGTAAACACGTTTTAAGCTGTTGATAAGCTCTGTCAAGCAGAGGAAATTGAAGTCACCGTGGCAAAGATCCCTGAGATAGTTAGCATCCGAGGAGAAAATGATGTGCCAGCTTTCCCGAGCCTGGCTGCCATTTGTGACATTTGCAGCTGCACAGAACCAGCTCAGGGGAGATCCCTGAACGAGCCAGGGCAGGCGGTGCCACTCAGAACAAAAACCCCAGAGCTGAGGGGCTGCCAGCAGCGGGAGAATTCTACATGGAGCAAAAAACATATTTCTAAAAGCAATTGTGGTCACCTCGTCACGAGGCCGCTGCAATAGGAAATGTCATTGCAGTCACTGAGTTTAGGGCTGTGGCCACAAGTCATTAATTTGAATTTACTAGCAGTAGTTTGATTGGTGCATAGCACCAAAGACCTGTGGAAATCCCCAGGTGGGGCAGATTTGAAATTACTGATGAGTGTGGATTCTGCTGCTGGTGACGGATGATCAACACTGCAAATATTTGGATTTTTCAGCAGTGGGGAATATTTTCATCTGTGCCCCAAGCCACAGCAATGGAGAGCATCATGGGTGATTAACCCCAGGCAGCAACAACAGCACTCCACCATCATCTACAGAGAAATTTTCCATGGAAGGAAATTTTCCAGAAAACTCTTGAGGTTCTGGATATTTCTCCCATTTGAATGGAACAGTAATGCTGATTTCAATAGATCCAAATTCCATCTGTTTTGTGAATACTACAGAAATTTATATTTGCCTAGTAATACTTACACATGGATTTACAGATAACCTGAAAATAAAGTCTACAGAAGAATATAAAAATAAAGGTAAAATAGGCTAACAGGTGTTTGAAAACTGGGGAAATTATCATTCTTCTGAGGAGTGCTGATCATCAGTACAATAATTGTTTCCATCAGCGATTTACAGAGAAAATCAGAGATACCACGAATTTATCACGCCAAATAAACCACATTTGTTGTAGGTTTGAATCAGATGAGTGCACAAATAAGAACTCGGATATTTTTTAGAATACAATAATAATATTTTCAAGGTAAGAATGGTCCAACTAGCTAAGTCAGAGGGATTGATTTTGAGAAAACAGATTTTTTTTTTTGTTTTGTCTGATAAGAGCATGCTTATTCACACTATTCATTGCACAGGAAATTCAAGTAAAGGAGCAAATAGAAGCCAGCAATGGAGCCCAGAAGAATTGTGTCTAAATTCACAATATTAGTGAGTATTATTAATTTTTCAAGTTCTTAACTTTAGTATCATTAATCAACAAGAATTAACTTCTTTGTCTGTGTCACAACAATTTCTTTTAAAATATTTTTTAAACCAAGGGAAGGCAAACATTCTCCTTTCAAGGATGAAATTTTGACACAATCCTGGAATCATGCTGACAGAAAAACCCCTAGGTGTTCTTTTCCCATATGCTGCCAGAAAAGATAGACTCTTATTTAGCCAAAAAAACCTCTAAGCCTCCCAAATATTATTTTTTTCACAAAGTAAGGGAAGGAAATACAAGCACAGTGCACACAGGGAGAGTGCAGAGGTGCCACAGGCCAAGGCTGCCTTGGTGTCCAGGTGATTCCCTGACAAATTTCCATTTTCCTGTCAGCAGCAGCTCAGGGGTCCCCGGGTGTCACAGCACCGTGGGTGAGGCTGTTCCTCACCCTGGCAGGGACAGACAAACAGCAGCTGGTGCTGAGAGCACCAGACGCGGATTTTTGGGAAACCGCCATAAATTAAACGCAACGTTTCTCATGGCGCTTCACCTGGCCCGGGGACACCCTGGCCACAGGGCAGCTCTGCTGGGACAGAATCTCATCTCTGAGGGGTTTGGAGGTTGGTTACCAATCCCATCCATTTAATTCTGTGCTCCCACAGCCTTCCTGACGATGCTTTGTGAACGCCTATGGAGTGTGCCCGTGGTGGAGCTGTCAGCATCAGAACAGAATCCCAAATTAACTGGGCTCTGAAACTGATGGGAGCAGAAAGGTACCTGAAGGTCTCCTGCTTTTCACTAATTCCCCCAGATCTTAAGGAACTCGTTCCTTGGCATAATTCTCATTCTGTTTGACAGTAACTGACCCCGCAGCTATTCCACCTTTGGAATTCATCAATCAGATTCCTTTTCTTCTCTGTGGTCGCTAATCCCATCTCACACTTATTTCCTGTTCTAGCCAGCCCTCCCCGAGTTTAAAAGCTTAGAGACAGGTCATAAAGCATCAGGTTCTCTAAGAGGTTGCTTCATTCTTTGCATATTAAGAACCAGCATGGGGAAATGCTCCTTGTTCAATGCAAGGGAAGAGAGGAAAAACCCCAAAGTCAGCATGCAAAATGAGATCCCTTCCAACAACTGTGCACTGCAGGCTCCCACATCAGGTTCTGTGGCTAGAAATTAAATATTTGCCATGCAATCACTAATCCCAAACTGGAATCCAATTTTAAGTACTTATATTTAATACAAATAAAACACACTAAATCACAATTCCAGAGTTCTACCAGCTTTCAGTAACAACTTCTTGTGTTTTGGGGGCCATTTAATTTTATTCGAAAGCACTAAATACAAGAGATACCACAACATTGTCAATGCCTTAACAGGAGAAATCCTTTAAAAAGCATCTCCTACTTCTGCATTTTCAATTTCAATGTGCTCCCTTCATGACAGGGTTAAATGTCAGGGTTCTGAGATTAATTCATATCTTTAAATAATACCAAAGGTTCATTCTCCTACTGATAAAATAGCTTTTTTTAAACTGCATTCAACTAAAACCAAATTTGTACATAGAGAATAAAATGATTCATCAAAACAAAATCCATTTTTTTTCTCACCAGCAGGTAATTTACATTCTTCAATTGAGTTATTATAACATTCTGCAGCTCATCTTCTCTGGTTGTAGACAAAGGAATGGACACTTCTGACAATGCAAAGGGTCTTTAATGTCTGCTCTAAGCTTTACCTCTCCCTTTAGTGACATGGAAGACTTCACTCTAAGTGCTCCATATTCAGTTGTTTCTTTCTTTCCACTGTTTTAAATTCTGTTTCTGATCTTAGTTGGAAACACAGGTTAAGGCCATGGGAGAAAAGAGAAATGTATAATTATATTCAGAAAGGAAAATATAACTGAGGGAAATATAGCCAGATATAATTTCTTATTAATCTTGGCCAAAAGGAGAGGGAAAAACAACTGCAGAACAAAATTATAGCCATGATATCACCGCTAACTAACCAAACAGAGCAAATGACCTGGGATTCCAATTAACCCCTCCATGCAATTTATCTATCTGATGAGTCTATTTAGGCATACAGGGAGTTTAACAAGATTTCAGTGTGTGGGAAATGAAAATTGAATGCACAGATTTTTTTCAGTAAAAAATGTCCTTCCCGCCCCCCCCATTACAACTGATTAGTCAATCACAATCCAGATCTTTGATTGTTTTAACACAATGCGGCTGAGTAGCATTTTCCAGAAACTCTCTCATTTGCCCACAACACCTTCCTGTTATACTAGAAATAAATTATTTCTGTTGTCATTACTACCTGTGCTGGTTTGGGCTAAAAACTTCCTCCCCAGTGGCTGCAGTGGGGCTGTGCCCTGGGTTTGTGCTGGAACAGCCTTTATAACACAGGGATGTTATAAAGGATGTTATAAACACAGGTCACTGGACAGGGACTCTCAGGCCCTAAATCCACTCCTGCATCTCACCCTTGGTTTGGCTGCATCCAAACCCCAGAGCTGCTGGAGTCAGAGCCCTCTGCAGCTCCAGGAACAGCCCAGGTAAGTGGGAAGGATCAGGAGGGTCCCTCAAAGGCCCCTCTCAGTCCCTCTGAGAGCTGATTTGGGCGCAGCTGCTCAGTCCATGAGACCAGACTGGACTTGTCAGGGAATGCAGAAAAGCTCAGCTGGTATTTCCTCACACCTCACTCCTGGATCCAGCCCTCCTACACATCCCAGGGTGCATTCCAGGCTGCTGGATGGGAGTGTTCTCCAGCAAGAGAGAACGTGCCAGGGGTCAGCATCACTGAGGTACCAACACAGTGAAGGGGAGCCATTGATTTCCTGGCTGAATGTGCTTTTTATTTTGGCACAGAATTGCACATTGCAATGCTGTTTTGGTCCTGGCTGTTCCCCAGACTTCTCACCAAATGTCTCTTTCCATCTCAGCTCCCCCATGCACAGGGAGAGATGATCCTGCTCGGGAGCTCCAAGGTGATGCCAGGCATTATTTTATTGCCAGTGCTGGGTTTGTATTTGGGGTGGCTGCACGGGCAGAGCAGGGACAGGATATAAAAATGCAGAGGAGTGCCCAGTGCATGCCAAAGTGCAGCTTCACAGGCAGGTCCTGTCTGTCAGGGAGCTGTCAGGCACACGTGTAATAAACCACAATTGTGTTCAAAGCTAATGCTAATATGGCTCAGTGGGAGACTGGTTTTAAATGTCACATTTTCAAGCCCTTCTCTAAACTCTCTTTCCTAGAAACTGCTTCAAGAGAACTGGCATTCTAATGAATTCCTTAGGCCTGATTTCAGAACTATTAAGTGCACCTCTGATCACGAGTGCAAGAGGAGATACTGACAGATATTCAGGCTTATCCTTCCTAGATAGACAGGTTGTATAAATACCTTATTTAAAATATTCCCACCCAAGTGGGGAGGAAGCAAGACAAATCAGCCTGAATTAGGATGAAGATTGCAGGGTGACAACACAACTTCTTATCTACCTAAAGCAAGCTACTTCAAAATTACATGAAAAAAAAAATAATCTGCTTAAGGTATGTAAAACTTTATATCAACACACAGTGCCAACAGATAATAACAGATAAAACAATGAGTTTTGGTTATAATGGACACATTTTGCAATTTATGTTTCATATCTACAGTTGCACATACTTTTGCAGTGTTCTGATTTTGGTGGAAAATAAATTCTCTCCCAGAATTTGGAGAACTTGTCTCCTCTGCACTAGAACAAACAGGGAATTTAGAACAATTCGATCACTTCTGACACATCCATCCTGGTTTTGCCCAGAAAACACGCACACAAAATTAAAATCTCTCTGGCACAAAATAATATTCCTTATGGGCTCACCACCTGTTTATTGATGCCCAGCCAGTCCCTGGGCAGCAATTGGCCCTTCCTGGCCAACTCCCCCAATTTCTGCGCTGGAAATTTCGTTCCATGGCCTGGAATATCCCTCTGGATCATTGTCCTGGCCAGGCTCCCTCTGGGCGCCTCCTGCACCTTACATGGCAAACTGAAAAGATGCAAATACAAAGCTAAAACAACTCAGCAATGACTAAAATATCAATGTCCTACAATGTTATTTTTTTTTCTAAATCCCAAATACAACATGGCAAGAGGTGCTAGGAAGAGAATGAACTCTCTCCCAGCTGAAGCCAGGCCAGCCTGGATGTCTCACTATAACTGATTATATGTATTCTTAATATACATATTATATTATTCCTTCAGTTTACTCCTCTTGGCCATTCGGCAGCTGCAGCAGTGGAAGGTTGTGTGCAATGAAAAATACCTGGTGCTGTGCACTGGGAAAGAAGGAAATGCATCAGCCTGGGATGGAAAAAGGGGGAGATTCACAGCAGAGGAGCAACAACTGAGAGCCCCCGGCCCCAAGTGCTCTGATTTTCCTTTAAGTGGAGTTTGATGGAACAGAAATCCTGCTCAGAGCTGTTCATCACAGCTGGAGAGAACAATTAAACATGAGCCTCCTAGATGTTTAGTCAACAGGGAGCTGTCTGTCTAACATGGCTCTAGCTGAAAAATATGAGATCTCAGAGCCCTAAATACATTTCTGTTCAGATATAGGACACCAGGACAGGCTGACATTTCATGCAGACAGAGCCTATACAAGTTCATTATTTAAATGAAGACCTGGACATGTAAAGACTGTAATTGTCTTATTTAAAGGTCTAAAAGTTATCTAAATAGGAGAGATACAGGTGGTTTTGTGCCCTATCCCTCCTCCACCCCTCAGTATCTCCTAAAGAAAAACAAGAGAACAAAATCAGGGAGACAATGACAATTAGCCTCCTAATTAAAGGATAAGCAAAAGGCTGGGCTGCAAGGCAAGTTATTCAGAGCAGGATATTCCCAGTTGTTCCTCAGTCTAAATAAGACTGTTTTCTCCTCAAATGTCACAGCATATTAAGTGCCAGGAGAGAATTGTTTCAGCACATGATGAACAAAACAACACAAACGAGAGGAATGAAGTCACAAAGCTGTCCATGAAGTGAACTGCAGCTCAAATTGCAGATAATTAGGAGCCAGGACTCCTACAGTGTGAATCCTGCTGCAGAGGCAAACCCCATGACCTTTAATACCTTTCTCATTTGTTTTGATTTACCCAAGCTCTTGGCAAATGAAGGCCAAACAACTTTTCCAAGTTTTCCAAGCACTCCTTTCCTTTTGGGCATCACCAAAAGCTCCCAGTCCAGGTGTGCAGGACCAGGATTCCTTCCTGAGCACGGCCCCACGACTGGTGCTGCCCATCCTTGAGTTTCTCTTCCCACGATGTGAAACCAGGCCTTGCTCTGATAACCAGCCCTCAGCTGATTATCTCACATTATCTTTCCTCTCTTTGGTTTTGTGCTTCAGGATGTCCATGACAGCCAAACCTCAGCTCCTGACAGACCTGCTGAGCTGTTCTGTACCTGCACCAGGGCTTCAAACTGCATTTTCTAAACCCACCCACCAGCTTTGCAAAGAGTGACGGCTTCAGAGTCACTCCTGCATGGATTGAGACTATTTCTAGTGTTCAATATCCACATTATTGCTGCACAAGAGCTTATGAAAACTATTCATTACAATACTTAACTTCTGTGTGAGAAGAAATTAAAATTGCCTTTAGGAGGAGTGAATGGGCCATAGAACTACTAAATGCCTGACTGTAACATTTTCCATATGTTTATTGACCCAAGACCAACAAACTGCAATTCACTTGACATGCCAAGCTTTATTTATTTATTTAACAGCACACTTGTGTCACAATTATTTCCAAAATGTATTTTCAGACTCTCTAATCTCTTCATGAACAAGATTAATCATGATGTGGCTAAGTCCTCAAGTAGTCCAAGCAAGAGATAGAGATAAAATATATTTTAGATGACAAATTAGGAATAAAAGTCTTCTCTGTAATGTACCAAAATAGACTACAAGCACATTTGTTTCTCTCACTGATCATTAATTCTGACTAAATTTAAGTATGAATGCTAATTAAAATTTGTTGGTCTTCACTGTCTCCTGACAGAAACACCACAGAGCCAATGGTTGCACTGAACTAATTTCACTGACAAATGCTTGGCATCATAGTCTTGGAAACTTCAGATTTAGTGAAAAACTAACAGTATTTTGATCAATTCTGAAATATGCCCAAACACTTAATTTTGCAAAGCATCTGTTACATACTGACTCTTCAAACACTAAATATTTCAATGCCTGTTGTTCTTCTGTTGAAAAATCCAATTTATAGTGTTCAAAATCCTGCTTAACATCCAGAGAAATACAGAAGACAGAAGTGAAAATAATTTTGCTATGTTATCCTTAAAGCTAAAGATACCAAAATGCTGAATTATCTTTTACTACAGTTTTACTTATCTGTGCTAAAAGAGTGGGAATTTTTGGATACTATTTTTATATGAACGGGAAATTATGAATTAATTAATTACATCCTTATTTCAGTGTTTCAGATTTGCACTGCCAACTCCCAGACAGAAGTCTGAAGAAGCCAATATTGTGATTTTTGACAGGAAATGAACAGAGGAGCTTTTACCTGCAGGCCTAGCAAAGGTGCAGGGGCTCATGTGATGCCTTAAGTTCCAGCTTTTATATTTTTCAGATTTTGTACTGTGTTGGTGTGTGACTCTGAACTTCATATAGAGTGTTGGCAAGTTCTCCTCACAGCTCAGGCACACAGAACAATCATTTTCCAGCCCAGAACCAAGGATATCATGGCATCTTCAGCCCAAAAAGTGCAAACAGCAGGGGATGGAGGAGAGCAAATTTAGAGGGTGGGAATGCAGAACCTGGGGCTGGAATTGGACAATGAACCCCAATATGGAAATGGACCAAAAGTGATAAAGGGGTGAAAACTCCTGACCCAGGGTGTAGCCCCGGCTGGGCTCTTGCACTGCCTGAGGTGAGTCCTGTGAATCCTTTTAATAAATCCCCACTTTATTCCTTTACCTGTGCCCAGCCTCTGCTCCAGGCCCCTCTTTGGGCACCTCATGGTGTTGCCCGATTGATAAAGGACACAAAACTCTGATAAGTTTTGTGCGGCGCTTTATTGAAGGGCCCGGGGGCCTGCGGACTAACGTCCCAAAATCAGAGCCCCAAAATTCACACTAGGGTGTTTTCCTTTTATATACATGCAATTCATAACAAAGTCTCCAAGAAACAGTGGCCCTTTGCCAAACTACGGACCCTTGTAATACATTCCCTAGTTCACGAGCAAAATCATAAATTTTTTGCTTGTCCTATTGTATGCTACCCCCCCCCAAACCATTTAGTCTTCTTATTCTCCTACCCTGGCTTAATGTTTATTAAGTTCCTAAGGCCACCTGCCAAGGTTACACAGAACTCAACACATAATATCAACAGCTACAAAACTATTTTTAACAAACCAATTCACACAAAACTCATAACTAAACTATAATAAAACATGTTGCTAAATTTCATTTCTTTTCCAACAATGGCACAAAGGGGACAGAGCAGGGGACACACCTGGCGCAGCTCCAGGGCCAGGATGCAGTGGCCCTGCATGCTCCCTGTACTCATGATGACACCACAATTCCTCTCCTGCCCAGACAGGAGGAGAACGCCCGGGATCCTGCCAGGATCTCCCTCCCCAGCCAAGCTCTGAGGATGGCACCAGCCCTGTCTCTCACATGGCTCTGAGCGTGCTTTGTTGAAGATAACACAGGAACCTCCCGGGGCTGTGTAGCCTCCTGTTGTGATTATTATTCAGCAGCAAACGCCTGCCTGGATCCTACTGTGCTCCATTCTAAATCAGTGCAGCTATCTGCTATCTGACACCTCCTGAAATCTGACTGCATCTTAGGGGACGCTCTGTGCTGTAAATTATTTATCCTGACTTACACTGCTTGCTTTTCCCTGCTCAGAAAGAGCCAGAATGGCCAGGCCCTTGTGGCTTGTTGCTTGACTGGATTTAAGATTGTTTCAGCCTCTTGGCTTTATATCTATTATCTTTTCCTATACTCCAAAGGTGTTTTAAAGAAAGAAGAAAAGGGTTTTAAATTTCAAAAAAGTATTCCTTTATGTATTACTAACACCTTAGTAAGAGGCCAAATTTCACCTTATTCACAAGAATAAACAAGCCTTTTAAAATTACTAACTTTTAAAAAATTACTTTAAAAAATTATTAACTTCTAAATAATTTTTTTCCATTTCTGACTATATTGATTAGATCCCAAAGTACTGTGATCCATCATGAACTAACTTAGTAGCAAAGGAAATAATTCTGATCTTACTAAACTTACAAACAATTGCGCGTGTCCTCAGTGGACAACCATTATAAAAACTCTTGTTATTTTTTTAATTGGCTTCTGGTTTTTGGTAGGGTTTTTTTATTTGTTTGGGGTTTTTTTAGTTAAGTTTTGAGACAACCAAATAGATAGAAAGAGGTAAGTGAAGAACTGAGGTCACTGCTGAGCGTTTGACTCAATTCCAGGGTGTCATTATGCTGATGTTTGGTTTGGTGTTTAAATCCAACCCCTCTGGTCCTCAACCTTTTCTCAGCCTCCTCTGGCCCCTCTCCAGATCTCCTGTCCTGAGGATCCAGGGCTGGACACACACCCCAGAGCAGGGACCAGGATCCCCTCCCTAAATCTGACACCATTAAATCTCCACCAGGCAGAAAAACCCCAAATAGCTGCTGCTCCACCAGGCACTTTGATAAGTTAGCCCAGCAGTCCATAAACATGCTTCATATTAGTAAAACAAATTCCTGTTTGCAGCCAAACGTGGCAGTGCATATTGCTGTGAGATGGCCTTTACCAAGGCAATCATAAATCACAAATACCCTTAATAGGATAATACTACCATGAATGTGGAGGGAAATAAGCGTCTGTAACCCACAGATTAAAAGAGGCAGCATATTTAACATGAAACAATGTAATGTAATGCCAACATAAGATGAGAAGATTACAAATTTCTTCAATTAGTCATACAGCCAAAGCATGAATGCAAATACTCACTATCAGCACTCTGAGATATAAAGCACATCAGAAAATAGGTCAAAATAAAGCATATCAGCACTGCTCAAACAAATGACAGTCATGTGAAGATAGTGGTTTGGGGGTTTTTAAGTGTACTATCAGATGTTGAATTCTGGCTAAATTTATCAAATACCTTCACTTTTTGTTACATTCCTTTTAGGATTAGGCTGTGATAAGCCCAATTCTTCCAAGACATCTAAAAGGTTATCCCCTCCCATTCCTCTTTTTGTCTGGGAAAGAATAAGCTAAAACATCTCATAAACCACCTAGACAGAAAAACCCTTAGGAATCTAATACTTTCATTTAATTGCTAGACTCTGATTGGCAACTAAAAAAATAAAAACATCTCTGTCTATGTAGCTCACAGTCTCAGCTAGATAGAAAACCCTCTCTTTAGCCAATCTGATCCGTTTCTCCACGTCCTTTGGGTTCCTCCTGTGGCCATTATCAGGCAATGGCCAAGGGTAGGAGGTTCCCAGGGTAAATATTTTTGATTTAGTGAACACACTGATTGGGAGCAGCTTTTTGAGCCATCTGATTGGCCTCCAGCTGTGTGTCATGGCTGTTCACTCCTCTTGCAGGGATCAGGAATTTCCTGTATTTAAGGCTCGTGAGCAAGTGCAATCTTGTGAATCAAAAACTGTCAGACGTTCTTACCAAAACTGCTCACTTGCATAAACCAAAAGGAAAAAGTCAAATCCACACCAGCAAAGACTGAAGCACCATTCCATGAAAGCAAACCCAATGAGTTTCTATCAATTCTGCCATCTTTCAATTTGTCATTTTTTTCAATTTAGGACTAATATTCTAAATGCAAAGTGCATGCAAGGGAGTGATTCTGACTGCAAACAACACCTCTGCAAAGGAAACTCCAGCCCACACCATCTATTCTCTATCAAAAACTAAATCATCAGTAATTTTTAAAAAATACCCAGGCAGCAGAAGCTGGAACCCAGCAGGTATTTTAGTGACAACTGATGATTATAAACCTTTGCCTTTCTATCAGAAGGGCTTGAAGGACTTTGCTGCACCCACAGAGCAGCACCTGCCAGCTCAGGGGCAGCTTTGGCACTGCTGGCACAAAGATCTCAGCCATTTGTCACCCTCTCTCCTCTCAGCAGCTGCTGCTAATGGAAATGATAACCAGGAGACCTCTGTAAAGGTACAGTGAGGAACCAGGACGACAGTAAAAATTTCAATATTCAAGCTGTGTAAGATCGTTTGGAGCCAATTCATTTGCGGATTATTTTGGAATTAAAGAAATAAATAAAAAAGGAAGCTTGTGGTTTAAAATTCATTGCGTATCAAAAGTTTCAGCTGTGATCTTATGGCATAGTTATGGAACAGGAGAGGCCACAATTAATGATTTTAAATTTTACCTCAATGCTACCAGCATTTATTCTGGACTCTCTCAGTACTTATGCTTCAAAACATCGTGGTTTTTAAAACCTGATTTTGTACATTTTCATTTAAGTAAACCCAAGGGAATGAAGAAGACATTACACATAGATCTTTTAAAAGGACCTTTCTTTCAGTCCAAGACTCTGCATTTTAATGCAAGCCATTTTTGTCTACCATATAATCAATCCTAGTTTTAAACTTTTCCTTCTTCAGTTTAACAAATCACTTTCCACCCATAACCTTGAGATGTATTTCAGAAAATCAGACAAATAATATCTCTGTATTTGCTTAAAAATGCACTTTTCTTATCCAATAAATGCAACTTCGACTGGACACATTAACTTTGTAAACCCATCAATTTTATGCTTTTCCTCATTTGTGCATTTCCATTATATATTTCCATCTCCCAGTTGTTAGTACTCGAATTTGATATGAGATTAGCAATTTCATAGGTCAAAACCCTTTGGATTTGGGAGATACTTAGAATTTTATGTTGTAAATTTTCCAGGTCCCCAAGCAATGGCTCTGCATTAGACAGGTTGGTATTTTTCTCTGTTATATACCAACCAGCCACTTTGTCCAGCATTCAAAATCACCAGCAGTAATGAAAATGGGAATATTTCCTGTTTAATCTTTTTACATGTAGCACTGTTTTCTCCAAATGCCTCCAAGACAGCCTGATAATTAGCATACATCAAATGCATTGCTGGCTATTACCAAAAATAGGGCTCCTTTCAACATGCTGAAGGCAACAGTTGCTGACAGAAATTAAGTAGCTGTTTTAATCTTTGTGATATCTTCCATATTTCAAGAGCTACAGCCCAGTGGAGTTTTTAGCTGCCCTTTTCCAATCTTTCCCCCACCCACCCCGATTCCTATTTATGCCTGATGGTAGAAATGCTTCATACTCAGTCCTGATCTAAAGCCCTTAAAAGAAATTCCCTTAATTCAGTCTCCTTTTTTTCCTCATTAATTTGAAATATCATAAGATGTGATTTAGAAGTGTCTGGAAAGAAAAAAACCTATTTATTGATGCTGTCCCTAATAACCCTCTGAAGTGCTGCTTTTCGTCTTTGGTTCAGCTGTGAAAAATTTCTTTTTCTAAAATCTGATAGAGCCTCAGAAGCACAAGTGCAGAGTAAAAGGCAGACACTCCTCCCAATTCCCAGGCTCCTTGCCCTGGAATGCTGCAGTCACAGGACTCACACGGAGCACGATTCACTCTGTGCTCCAGGAAGAAAATGGAAGTGACTTGAGCTAGATCAGAATTAGAGATTCTCTAAGGAATCTTCTCTGCCCTCTCCTCTGAGAAAAGGTTTATTTTAGTAAAGGCTGGAGAGAATAAGAGCAGCTTTTTCCTCTAAAGGAGCTCATCCCCCAGCCAGAGAGTAACACAAATCCATCCTGACTGCTACGAATTGCTTCTCAGCATTGATTCACTGCTGCTGACCGTTTTATAAAGTGGGCAGCCTCAATTCTGCAGATCAAGTTGGGAGCAAAAGTGTTCCCAGCTGAAGATTAATATTGACATGTATTTCTGCCACAACAGGAGATCTGGGGGAACACTCTCAGTTCGTTATAAACGATCACTTCATTATCCAAATTTGCGTCTTCCAATATTTCCTCAGAAAACCTCGCACAACGGCCTCTGTGTTCCTGCAGAACTCTATTTGTTCTTTTATTGAAATGTTGCCATCAGAAAGCATCATTTGTTCCCATCCATAATTCAGAGTTTCCTTCAGAAAAGGCAGGAGCTGCCTGTTCAGATAGATTGGAGCTCTCATAGCCTGCAGCACCTGCTGCAATGCATTATTGATACTCAGCGGTGGCTGACGCCGTTCTGGGAGCATCTGCTCTCCTCTGGGTGGGAGAGCTCCACAAGGAAACCTTTCCTGTGCCCTCCCTTTTTCTGACACCCTCCCAAGATGGATTCTTAAAAAGAGTGACCTCTGAGTTCTAAGTTCGAGCATCTTGAGGAAGCTTCCACAGTTTGCTTTTTTTTTTTACTAACAATATTTTTATTTTTTTCCCCTCACAACCCATGTTTTGCTTTACTCTGCAGGGGAATGTAGCCAATTTAGAGGGAGTCAGGAAGGCTGGAAGAGCTGTGCCTTCAGTTGGTGCACTCAGGGCCCTGGCAAAGCTCCTGTTAGTCAGTATTTAGGGTAGTTAGTCAGTTGGTACCTCCATGATTAGTCAGTATTTTGGGTAAAGTCTCAATCAACCCCATCCAGCCTCTCTGAGATCAGTTTGGTGCTAAATTCTGGCGCTGAATTCCAAGGCTGCAGATTCACTCCTTGTAAGGCCCATTCAGAAAAGAGCTGGACCTCAGGATCCTTTTGGATCCCTTCTAACTCAGAGTATTTTGTGATTCTGATTCTGGGATTCTCTGAGGTCTGGCCTAGCATCCCCTATTTTTGATGTGTCATTCAAATGAGCTTTATTTTGGGACAAAAAGGAATTTCCTTCTGGCTAGATCAGAATCCAGCACGATTTCCCTCACAAGATAAAGCTCAGTTTTTGCTGTCTGAGGACTCCCACCCTGCTCAAAAGCAGTTCAGGCTCCTGACAGGAGATGAAGGGCAGGGTTGGATCTCATCAAGACTCCATCCGAAGGAATTTTGCTGGCAACCTTCAGTCCTTTGGGTGATTTCACTCATGACATCAACATCACCACAGAAAAAGGCAGGAGCAGAGATGGAGAGGAATGAATCCACAATAGGTAATTTATTGCTGCAATCTTCAGATCCCAAGTGAGTTAATTTTAAAAAGCTGTCAGGTAATTATTTTGTGCTTTGGGTTTTTTTTCTTCCTGACTAGAACAATGAATCATTAAATAAGTGAGAGCTTGAAGACACCATGCTGAGGAGAACTGTCTTAGCATCAGTAAGCAGAGAAAAATCTGATTCTGATAGCAGCCTCATCAGTTACTACATAATTTAAATGGAAGTTGGATAATCCTAAAGGCTTTTAGAATCTCATCTAAACAGTGCTATTACTCATTCTCAAAACATTTTATTGCGGGAAGACCGCTTTTTATGCTCTCAGATAAATTTAACAGGATCTCTGTAATTTTATTTTTATGTAAATATGTACACCCCATATATAATAAAATGGTTCACTGCTGAGCATTTAAAGCACAGGCTTCTACAGTTCTTCTTACATAGAATATGAGCCCTCAGATAAAACCTACACCAATGGGCTACTTTAATTTGGACAGATCCACTCCCTCTCTTTCCTAATCAAGCAGTAATTACCACTTACAAAATTCATACTGCCTGACCCATCGGCTTTCTGATGAAGATCCATCCAATCACTTGACAAAGAAAAAGAATTCTTAATTTTTCTCCCAAGATTTCCATTTTTACAGAGAGGCATGACGTCTCAATCACATGAAGTCAAATATGTGCAGAAAGAATTCTGCTTCATTTTCAGTGCTCACCACATAAGAAAAGGACAAAAAATATGATGCAGCATTAGTTGGCCTTAAGACACTGTGACACAGAGATCCTGAGCCAAGCTCAAGGTAAAATATCTGCTGAAGGTGGCGTGATGAGAGAGATCTCTCAATAAAGGTGAAGAGTTCTCTAGCAGTTCCTGATGCACTCAGGAAATCCTTAATTGGTCATTTAATGCCTTCAGTTCCTGCCCTGATGGTGCTGGCAGGCAAGGCTGGTGCCAGCAATCTGGGCAATGGCCACAAACCAGATGCTTTGAATAAATGAACAGAAGATAACCTGTGAGCAGAGCATCCCTTCCAGAGCCAGGCTTGCACACAAAAAAAGCAATTTTGCAAAATTTCTCCATTTCTATTTCGTAAACCCTTTCTTGTTCAGAAATATCCACAGAACTTCACATCTAGTTATGACTATGTGTCGTGGGGTGACAGCCTTTATCCCAATATCGTGTGTTATGTCTGGCAGCTGTGCCTTTTCCCCCACCCCCCCCCCCCCCGGCAGTCTGGCTGTGGCGGGATGGGGAAGAGAGGAAGGGGGGGGGGGGTGTGACCAGGCACTTTTGGCTTTTGGCTTTGGCTGCTTGGCTTTGGCTAGCTGCTGCTTGCTTGCTTGCTTGCTTGCTTGCTTTTTGCTTTTGCGCTGTTTTTTTTTCTTTTTCTTTTGTTCTCTCTCTCTCTTTCTTACCCTCCCCCAAGATACTGGACCGGCTCCGGATCGGACCTGCGAGCTCCAGGACACCCGAAGCCTGCTAGAGAAAATTCGGCGCCCTCCACAACACAGTCTGGTCCCTTTTCTTTTCTTGTGTTGGGGAGTGTTCTTTTGTTACTTGTAAATAAATAGGTTTTGTTTTCCACTTTGCTCCTCCGAGAAATTTCTTCCCGAACCCGGTGTTGGGGGAGGGGTGGTTGGAGGTTTGTTTTGTTCTGGGGGGCTCCCTCTTGGAGATTTCCCCTAATTTGTCCTAAACCAGGACAATAAATTTTTGGTGCGTTGGCCGGGAATACGGAGGCCAAAAACAGTGGAAAAAAAACCTATAACAATAATATTTTGGTTTTGGTTGTTTTGTGGGCATATTGGTGATTCATAATGTCATTTGGAGTGGAAGCTTGCCGGTTTTTCTGGTCCCTAGGGGCTTTTGAAGTTTTAATACCTTTGTGGTCCCTAGGGTTATTTCCTTACCCCAAAATAGCTCTGATGTTGTCCCTAATAAGTAGCTTTTGTAAGCGGGGGGCACTAACCAGAATAATCATTGTGCTGGCCTTATGTGTGATGATGTGTCGGATAACAGTGCTGGACTTTATTTCAGGAATGTATGGATTGTTGTCATGGCTGTGTACTCAGTTTGTTTGGGGAGAAGAAGAGGAAGGGGCTTTTCAGCCTTTGTCTTCCTTCTTCTCCTACAAATTGTTGACATCTCTATTAGAAAATACTGACTTTCCCCTGAGTTTGAAAGAAACCATCTTTCTGGCATTTAATTTATTAAGCCTTGTCTATACTGTCTGGAGTGTATATAAAATGAAAGCTGAGATTTCTAGAGGGGTTAGAGAGACTCCTGATTCAGGAGTAAAACAAAGCAGGAAAAATCTTGACTGGAGTGGGAAATGGGAAGATATGGGCCACACTTTAAAGGAATTTTCTGATCCTATAGACTGGGACTTTCCATCTGATCAAATTCAGAATCCAGTCGAGGTGGCAAAGTATTTGAGGGAGAAGTGCCATGGTAATACTAAGGAAGAAAGGATTACTGTAGTGAGCTGGGCCTTGGCGTTTGTTTACCGTACTCTGCTAGATACTGTGGAGCAGCAGATAGCAGAAAGGGAACAGGGAGATAAGTTGGTTACTATCCCAGTGACCCAGGCTGCAGCTAACATCCCAGGCTCCAGGCTAGCAGCTGAATCAGACAATAGGCCCCAAACCATGGCTGTTGCAGCTAATACAAGAGGTGGAAAGTGTAAAGACAAGACCGATCGGAAGGTGGAGGATGATGACGATGATGCAGAAGAAGGACCCTCACCAAAATCAGAGGCCACATCAAGGGGCACAGAATCTGGAGCCAATATTGACTCCTTTTCTCTGAAGGACCTCAGAGGCCTAAGAAAGGATTACAGCCGACAACCTGACGAATCTATTATTAGTTGGTTAGTCCGCCTTTGGGATGCTGCAGGGGAGGTTACGATTTTGGATGGTACTGAAGTGAGGCATTTGGGATCCCTGTCACATGATCCTGCCATCGATCAAGGTGTGATGAGGGGGGCTAACCCTCACAGCCTCTGGGAACGGGTCCTAAGAAGCGTAGCAGAACGGTACCTGTGTACTGATGATCTCTATATGCAGCAGACACGGTGGAAGACCATAGAACAGGGGATCCAACGCCTGAGAGAGATGGCGGTCGCAGAGCTCGTTTTCTCAGATGACACAACAACTAGGAATCCGGACCTGGTACCATGCACTCCGATAATGTGGAGGAAACTTGTGCGACTTGGGCCACCTGAATACGCTTCCGCCCTAGCAATAATGAAGCGAGATGATACATATGAGACTGTGCTCGATATGGCAAAGAAGCTTCGAGCGTACGCAGATGCTGTGCATGGCCCAACTCATGCCAGAATTGCAGCAGTGGAAACCCGACTGCAGAAACTAGAAGACAAAATAGAGGAGAATCATAAGAAACTCCGGGAAGAGATTAAGGAGGACCTTATTGAAATCTCAGCCGTACAAATTAGAAGCCCTGGTGTCCAACGCCGGCGCTCCTTTGATGGGGAGAGAAGGTACATCCCACGGGCTGAGTTATGGTTTTTCCTGCGTGAGTCTGGAGAAGACATGAGAAGATGGGATGGAAAACCCACCGCTGCTTTGGCACAACGGGTGCGTGATTTGAAGAAAAGAGAAAGTATAACCAAAAAGATAGCAGCTCCGGTCGCTCGTAGCCGAGATGTTAAGTATGACGATGACGATGACATGTCCGATCCCCTTGAAGGAACTTCCAAGGCATATGCCCAAGGAAAGAAGGACAATCTGGCTTAGAGGGGCCCTGCCTCCAGCCAGGAAGAGGCACGGGAGAACCGGGTTTTTTGGAAGGTGTGGATCAGATGGCCTGGCACATCAGAGCCACAAGACTATGAAGCATTGGTTGACACTGGATCACAATGTACTTTAATGCCATCGGAACACGTGGGGACAGAACCTGTTTCCATTGCTGGAGTGACGGGGGGATCACAACAGTTGACGTTGTTGGAAGCTGAGGTGAGCTTGACTGGGAAGGAGTGGCAGGAACATCCAATTGTGACTGGTCCAGAGGCTCCGTGTATTTTGGGCATAGACTTTCTCCGGAATGGCTATTACAAAGATCCTAAGGGATTCAGGTGGGCTTTTGGAATAGCCGCAGTTGAGATAGAGGGTATTAAACAATTGAATACCTTGCCTGGACTATCAGAGGACCCATCTGCAGTAGGACTTTTGAAGGTAGAGGAGCAGCGAGTGCCAGTTGCCACCTCAACAGTGCACCGCAGGCAGTACCGGACGAATCGAGATGCTGTGATCCCCATCCACAAGATGATTCGAGAGCTGGAGAGCCAAGGGGTGGTCAGTAAAACCCACTCACCCTTTAACAGCCCTATCTGGCCCGTGCGAAAATCTGACGGAGAGTGGAGATTGACTGTGGACTATCGTGCCTTGAATGAAGTGACTCCACCACTGAGTGCAGCTGTACCGGACATACTGGAACTGCAGTACGAGCTGGAGTCCAAGGCAGCAAAGTGGTACGCGACCATTGATATAGCTAACGCGTTTTTCTCCATCCCTCTGGCAGTAGAATGCAGGCCTCAGTTTGCTTTTACATGGAGGGGAGTGCAGTACACCTGGAACCGATTGCCCCAGGGGTGGAAACACAGTCCTACCATCTGTCATGGACTGATCCAGGCTGCACTAGAAGAGGGTGAGGCTCCAGAACATTTACAATATATTGACGATATCATTGTTTGGGGGAACACGGCAATAGAAGTGTTTGAGAAAGCAGAGAAGATAATTCATATTCTCCTGGACGCCGGATTTGCCATTAAGAAGAGCAAAGTCAAGGGACCTGCCCGAGAAATTCAGTTCTTGGGGGTGAAGTGGCAAGATGGACGGCGTCAGATTCCTGCGGATGTTATTAACAAAATCACTGCCATGTCCCCACCAACTGATAAGAAGGAGACACAGGCTTTCTTAGGTGCTATAGGTTTCTGGAGGATGCACATCCCTGAGTATAGTCAGATTGTGAGACCCCTTTATTTGGTTACCCGCAAGAAGAACGACTTCCATTGGGGCCCTGAGCAGCAGCAAGCTTTTGTCCAGATCAAGCAGGAGATCGCTCATGCTGTAGCCCTTGGTCCAGTCAGGACAGGACCAGATGTGAAGAATGTGCTCTACTCTGCAGCCGGGAGCCATGGTCTGTCCTGGAGCCTTTGGCAAAAGCTACCTGGCGAGACCCGAGGCCGACCATTGGGATTTTGGAGTCGGAGCTACAGGGGGTCTGAAGATAACTATACTCCAACAGAAAAGGAAATCTTGGCCGCCTATGAAGGAGTCCAAGCCGCCTCAGAGGTGATTGGTACAGAGGCACAACTCCTTCTGGCACCCCGACTACCGGTGCTGGGATGGATGTTCAGAGGAAAGGTTCCCTCTACCCACCATGCCACCAGTGCTACTTGGAGTAAGTGGATTGCCCTCATTACGCAGCGCGCTCGGATTGGGAAGTTAAATCGCCCTGGGATTCTAGAAATAATTACAAATTGGCCCGAAGGTGAAAGCTTTAGTGTCGCAGATGAGGAGCAAGAGCCAGTGACCCGGGTTGAGGAAGCTCCGCCATACAATCAGTTGCCAGTAGAAGAAACACGTTACGCCCTATTCACTGATGGTTCTTGTCGTGTCATAGGGATGAAACGGAGGTGGAAAGCAGCTGTATGGAGTCCCACTCGACGGGTTGCAGAGGCTACTGAAGGAGAGGGTGAATCCAGTCAATTTGCTGAAATCAAAGCTATTCAACTGGCCCTAGGTATTGCAGAGAGAGAGAGGTGGCCAAGGCTCTATTTGTATACCGATTCTTGGATGGCAGCCAACGCTCTATGGGGATGGCTGAAGAGATGGAAAGAGGCCAACTGGCAGCGCAGAGGAAAACCAATTTGGGCTGCGGAAGAGTGGAAAGATATCGCTACTCGGTTAGAGAAATTACCTGTGAAGGTTCGCCATGTAGATGCCCATGTCCCCAGAAGTAGAGCTAATGAAGAGCAGCAAAACAACCAGCAAGTACATCAGGCTGCAAAGATAGGGGAGTTGAAGATAGATCTCGACTGGGAGCATAAGGGAGAGTTATTCTTAGCACGATGGGCCCATGATGCCTCAGGCCACCAGGGTAGAGATGCCACCTATAAGTGGGCACGAGACCGAGGGGTGGATCTAACCATGGACAGTATCTCTCAGGTTATTCGTGACTGTGAGACGTGCGCTGCCATTAAGCAGGCCAAGCGACTGAAGCCCCTCTGGTATGGGGGGCGGTGGTCTAAGTACAAATACGGGGAGGCCTGGCAGATTGATTACATCACACTGCCCCAGACACGCCAGGGCAAGCGCTATGTACTAACCATGGTAGAAGCCACCACAGGATGGTTGGAAACCTACCCTGTGTCCCATGCTACAGCCCGTAACACTATCTTGGGCCTTGAGAAGCAGGTCCTTTGGAGGCACGGTACTCCCGAAAGAATTGAGTCGGATAATGGAACTCATTTTAAAAACAATCTTATTAATACTTGGGCTAGGGAACATGGCATCGAGTGGGTATACCATATCCCCTATCATGCACCAGCTGCAGGGAAGGTGGAAAGGTACAATGGATTGTTAAAAACCACCTTAAAGGCATTGGGAGGGGGGTCTTTTAAAAACTGGGAGCAGCATTTGGCAAAGGCTACCTGGTTAGTTAACACTCGAGGTTCCACCAACCGAGCGGGTCCTGCTCAGTCTGAGCTCCTTAATATAGTAGATGGGGATAAAGCCCCAGTGGCCCATGTCAGAGGTTTGTTGGGAAAGACAGTATGGATCAACCCTGCCTCGAGTACAGACAAACCCATCCGTGGGATTGTCTTTGCTCAAGGACCAGGTAATACATGGTGGATAATGCAGAAAGATGGAACAACACGGTGTGTACCTCAGGGAGACCTGATTGTGGGATGAGACTCATATATGAATGTCATTGTTTGTTGAATGTGAGACAGAAGGAAACTGTAAGTGTCAAAGGTTTGAGCAAGTAAGATGAGAGGAATGCGTAAGTGTCAAAAGGTGTGAGTAAGTGAAATGAATGTTTTTTTATTGTATGTTCACGATATGGGATAAGGGGTGGAGTGTCGTGGGGTGACAGCCTTTATCCCAATATCGTGTGTTATGTCTGGCAGCTGTGCCTTTTCCCCCACCCCCCCCCCCCCCCGGCAGTCTGGCTGTGGCGGGATGGGGAAGAGAGGAGGGGGGGGGGGGGGGGGGTGTGACCAGGCACTTTTGGCTTTTGGCTTTGGCTGCTTGGCTTTGGCTAGCTGCTGCTTGCTTGCTTGCTTGCTTGCTTGCTTTTTGCTTTTGCGCTGTTTTTTTTTCTTTTTCTTTTGTTCTCTCTCTCTCTTTCTTACCCTCCCCCAAGATACTGGACCGGCTCCGGATCGGACCTGCGAGCTCCAGGACACCCGAAGCCTGCTAGAGAAGATTCGGCGCCCTCCACAACACAGTCTGGTCCCTTTTCTTTTCTTGTGTTGGGGAGTGTTCTTTTGTTACTTGTAAATAAATAGGTTTTGTTTTCCACTTTGCTCCTCCGAGAAATTTCTTCCCGAACCCGGTGTTGGGGGAGGGGTGGTTGGAGGTTTGTTTTGTTCTGGGGGGCTCCCTCTTGGAGATTTCCCCTAATTTGTCCTAAACCAGGACACTATGTATGGATGTCCTGCTCATTTCCATAAAACTGCTCATTATTTTTCATTAATGAATGGAATAAAAAACACATTTTAAAGCAGAGAGATCACTTGTCCCATAAAATTTGGCAATATAAAATTGGGCAACATCTCTATGTACATTAGTCATTTATCTCAGGGCATGGGAGGAAGAAAAGAAAGAGAACTCCAGCCCTGTACTGGAACTCTGTGATGTCCTACATGATCCAGAGTTATCCCGAGTTTGTCATTGATGGCCTTTTGAACAGTACATATCACACAAATCTTGTATGCTTGGTCATCCATGACTTCTAAAACATGAATTATTAAATCTGAAATTGCCAGAGAATCTTCCCTCCCTTGTAGTCTCTGCACTCTCATTCCTTCAGTTTAAAGTCATCATTTCTGCTTCCTCAGCTCTTTTTTCACAGCTGATTTGCAGACGGGCAGACTGAGGAGCTACACTGCACTACAAAGCAAAGTACGTTTTTGGAAGAGCTTCTATGCAAATTAGTAAAACCTAAAAAAAACAAAAAAAACCCCCAAAAATAAAAAAAAAAAAAAACAAAAAAAAAAAAAAAAACAAACCCAACTAAATCAAGACAAAGCAACAAGCCCCCAGAAATATTTTCTGTGACAAAGACATCTGTGCCAGAGCAACCCCTGCACAACCAAGCGACGGCCCTGCAAACCTCTACTCCAGGAGGAGCGACAGAAACACAAGAGAGCAAAATCTGTGTTTAATTCCAGATCCCTGCTCCAGCCAGAGGCGACACAGACAACAGGTAGTCCCCGGGCTCCTGTTTTCCTGAGGAGCTGACAACCATCAATAATTCATCCCCTAAATCGCGTTTGGGTGTCACCGTGAGCGGTGTCACCTTCAGAGGCGCCACGGCGAGCGCCCTGCACCCCATCCTTGGCAAGGCCTCATTCTGTCTTGGTTTGCGCTGGTGATGCGCTGTCAAACCCGATTTCCTGCCAGCTCCTTGTCAGAGCCGCGCTTGATGTCAGATATCAAACAACGCCCTTGACGCCTCTCCCTCCGCTGAGGGTGACATTTGTGGGTTTGCATCAAACAAGGAGAGCTAATCCACCAACTGCTTCTTTAAACAGTCTGTTTACAAACGAATCCCCAATGATTAAGTGCTAAATAAATCTGCAAACAGCAGAAATTCCTGCTCTTTCCGCCCTTGAAGGACTTTGCAGGAGCTCGGTAATCAGCGGCGGTTTTGTTCTGATTATAAGTTATTGAATGAGATCCTTTTGCATATCAATTCCTCCCTACTTCGGCATTTAAATATCCTTTAAATGGCGTATTCAGCGAGGCAGACTCCTACATTTGCCATCAGTATTGCTGACAAAAAAAATGCCTTTTAGAATAGCAGTCTGACATATTTTCTAGAAAGTGAAAGTACACTTTAGAAAAAGTGCACTTTTCCATGAATTATGCCAAAACCCTCGTGATATTCCAACTAATCCCATCCTCTCTGAACGATGACCAAGACATGCCATTAAAAAACCCCAGCAGCCCTACCTGATGCTCAAGATGCCCAAGGGGACAGATTAATCCTACAAACAAATCCACCCTGTGTCTGTGAAACACAATTTTCAGCCCTGCAATCATCCAGTGAGGCACATGCACAGACCTGCCTCTGGAAGCTCCCATGAAAAACGGGATATGCACAGCTCACCTGTGCCCTGCAAAGCCCTGTGCCCACTGCTTTCGCATTTCTTTCATTCCAGCTTCCAGGATATAAATTGTTATGTCTTTATTTCTGTGTTTACCTAAGCTTTTATGAGAATCTAGGAATAAAGATGCAAAAAAATTCCCCCAAAAACCACTAAACCACATTATTTTGTGCACTCTCCCATTAATGCTGCTTAAGATTAACGGAAGAAGATGGGTTACATTAATTTTTAAGTGTATTTAAGTGATTTTTTAAAATCAGACTAATGAACCAGTTTCTACTGCAATTGATTTACAAAAAGAACAAATAAAAAGCTTTACAAATTTCACGTAATTAACTGAAAATACCATGCTTATAATTACAACTTCAGAAAAGATCTTCAGAATGAAAAAAAAAAAATAGAGTCAAAGGTCCCCAAATTCACTGGAATTCTTAATTTCAGAGGCATTAAAAGTTTATCTGTTGAAGAATTGATCCCTTTGGCTCCTGCTGCTCCATGGACCTCATGGTAAATCCAAAAAGGCAGCGGCAGCACAGTCCCTGCCAACCCCACACTCCAGCCCAAGGTCACACTGCACTTGCACAGAGCAGTTCCCAAAGAAGCACCCCAAAAGTGGTAGGAAAAAGAGGAATTGTTTGGGATAATGGAGCAGTGATGCCAGCACACATCTCCCTGCAGGGAGCAGCAGGGAGCTCTGCCAGGGATGCCTGGATTGGAACTTTGTTCTGGCCCCAAAACTCTTCTCCTTTTATTTGCATCTCCCTTGGTGAAGGGGCTTTGATGTCTACAAGAAAGTTCTGAGAGGGTTCTGTTCTAAATAGGGAAGGGAAGAACTGAGTCAGCCTTGACCCATGAGTTTCTTGAACAAAAGGAAGAGAAAAAAAAAAGGGGAGGGGAGAAAAAAAGGGGAGGGGCGATAAAAAGGGGAGGAGCAATAAAAAAGGGGAGGGGCAATAAAAAGGGGAGGGGCGAAAAAAAGGGGAGGGGCGAAAAAAAAGGGGAGGGGCGAAAAAAGGGGAGGGGCAAAAAAAAGGGGAGGGGCGAAAAAAGGGGAGGGGCAGAAAAAAAGGGGAGGGGCGAAAAAAGGGGAGGGGCGAAAAAAAGGGGAGGGGCAAAAAAGGGGAGGGGCAAAAAAAGGGGAGGGGCAAAAAAGGGGAGGGGCAAAAAAAGGGGGAGGGGCAAAAAAGGGGAGGGGCAAAAAAAAGGGGAGGGGCAAAAAAAAGGGGAGGGGCAAAAAAGGGGAGGGGCAAAAAAGGGGAGGGGCAAAAAAGGGGAGGGGCAAAAAAGGGGAGGGGCAAAAAAGGGGAGGGGCAAAAAAGGGGAGGGGGAAAAAAAGGGGAGGGGGAAAAAAAGGGGAGGGGGAAAAAAAGGGGAGGGGGAAAAAAAGGGGAGGGGGAAAAAAAGGGGAGGGGGAAAAAAAGGGGAGGGGGAAAAAAAGGGGAGCAGGAAAAAAAGGGGAGCAGGAAAAAAGGGGCGGGGAAGAAAAAAGGGGCGGGGAAGAAAAAAGGGGCGGGGAAGAAAAAAGGGGTGGGGAAGAAAAAAGGGGCGGGGAAGAAAAAAGGGGCAGGGAAGAAAAAAAGGGGAGGGAAGAAAAAAAGGGGAGGGAAGAAAAAAAGGGGAGGGAAGAAAAAAAGGAGAGGGAAGAAAAAAAGGGGAGGGAAGAAAAAAAGGGGAGAAAAAATTGTAGAAGTACAAAAAAGGAAAGAATGAGGAATCAATGGCTTTAGGTGAAGATCTCCCTGATTCTGCTGGAACAAAGGAGGCATCACCACAAATTTCACCCCGAGGACTCCTCTGTGCCACATTGCAGCCCTGGAGCTGCCCCGTGCCCCCTCAGCCCTGTGCTGGGGCCGATCTGCCAGCCCAGAGCAGATCCCACCTCCCTGCCAGGGCAGCTGAGGCAATTCCCAGCACTGAGAGCCCAGCCCAGGCTTAGAGCACTCCCAATGAATCACTTCCAACACAGTGCACATGTGGCAGATGCAGCTCTGCAGGATTTCACACCAGACTTTGGGTACAGAGAATTAGTTACATTTCATAATGACATTATTTCCAGATGTCTGCAAGAGATCAGAAGAAAACTAACATCTGTTGAGGGACCAAAAATACTGTGTGCTTTTAAATATGCAGCGAGAAATAGATCAAGTTTCAGAAAAGGAAACATGCTATGGTTCTAAAATACAAAAGGTTTTCGAGAAAATGTTTCTAGAACAAAGTTGTTCTACCTTTCAGAGGCAAATATAAAGTTTACTTTAAAAATTAGGTTGGCACTTTATAATAGCCAACCTAAAAAACCACACCCCTACATAAAATCCCTTCCTGGAACACCTGGAATGACACTGGAATACAACAGGACAAAGACACAAAAACCCTTTCCATTTCAGTGAGAGCAATTACAGGTAACACCAAGCTCCTCCTGACCCAAATAACCAAACACCAAAATGGAATTTTGTGCTTCTCCACTGCACTCTGAGGACCATGCTCAGGACAATGTTGATCATTCCACTTGTCTGAGGCAACAGGAATTCAAAAACATTTGGAAACTGAACAGAAAAACATAAAAAACCCTTGAGAAGTCTAATTAAAAGATAACAATACAATCCTCTTGGAATTCATTTATGGACAGATCCAGAGTACTGAAAAATAGGCTAAGTCAAGTTTTCCTGTGGAAGAGAATCCTATTAAATCAATAATTAAGGAGCCTTTCATACTTTCATGCCTCCATGGTGCTAATAAGAACTGGTTTCATGTACTAACTCCAGAGGGACTCACATGCTGACAACAGCTAAAAGCTTCATAAATACCAGTTGTAACACTTCCCGTCACAGTTTTGATCTGAAACAGCTCAGAAGAGCAGGAAAACAATGATGGATGTGCACTTGGAAAGTTAAGGGGTAAGATTAGAAAGAACTTTTTTCTTCAAGTGAGATGAACCAAGAGTCAAATGCTGGATGTAGCTTCGGCTTTACTGTGAATTCTCTAAAGCAAACCTAAGCAAGCTTTGCCTTTGTTTTAATCCTATTTCCAGATGATGCCCCTGAGCTGTTTCTGGGTGGCCTTTGCTGCAGAGATTTTGAGGCTTGAAAAGTTCTCCCAGGTATGTCCAACATGAGCTTTAAGCAAATAACCAGCTGACATATTTTAAGAGGTGACCTAATTTAAGATCCCTTGTGAGCCATTAATTAATTCATCATGTTGATTTATTCCATCCATTGCCTGCTTTGTCTATTCCCATTACTTCCTAAGAAAATTAAAAATTCTTTTAATTATTAAAGACTAAGGAAGACTTATGAAGCCTTTAATTTATTAAACTATTTCTCATGGATTACAAATACAGCACACACAAGTGACTTCTCTATAAGAGTTCCAGCAGTAAGGAAATATTCCAGGATGATCCTCTCAAAGACTGACTGAGAAAACCTCTATTACCAATTCACACCACTGCTCATGAGTTGCCAGCTGCAGCTTTTTCCTCTGACTGCAGCTGAGAAATCAAGTTTATTCCACAGCTCTGTGATGCTTTAAACAAGGTCCAGCATGTTGCAGAACAAAACAGATATTTCTGACTTTTCCCTAACCATGATACATTACCAACACTTCAAGAAAACAACTTTATGAGCAGGCTGGATTTTGAAAGCACAGCTCACATCTGCTGCCGGCACTCCCAACCTCAGCATGCTCCAAATTTCACTCACTTGGACAGAAAGTGCAGCTTGAGGGGTCTCTCAAAGGAGTGAAAATGGGGCTGGGATTTCTCTGAGCTGCTCTGGAAAAGCTCCCAGAGGTGAAGAATTCAATTCTTGTGCTGTGGCAGCTGCTCCAGGCAGGAGAGAGCAGAAAGCCAGGGCAGGGCAGGAGAGCCCACTGAGCTGGGCAGGTTGTTCTGCTTCCCTCAATGTCTCTGCAGAGACACAGCGCAAAAAAAAAAAGATCTGCTCTGAATTTACCCAGCTGTGAGGCTTCCAAATCCGAGATTAATGAGATTTCAACTTTATAAAGCAGCCACAGCATGCAACGAACATTTTTTCAGAAATTACAGGTTTGCTTGTTCAACGCCTTTCATATGGCAAATATAACTCCTGAGATAAATTTTAGATCAAGGGAGTTATATCATTTTTTTTAAACCAAAATGCTCAATAGATTAAATTATGGTCACCATTCTATCAATTTGGCTTTCCTCTGTGCTTCAAATTTGGATTCAGATACTTGGATTATAAAAGTTACAGCAACCCAAAAATTGAGGTGCCATCATAAATGGAAAGATTCAGACTATCAGGAAATCAGGTAAAGTTTCTAGCAAACTGAAATAAAGTTAATATTCATCAAAGAGCTTATTTTAACGCATAACAAAGTTCACACTTGTGAGATAATTTTTTAAAAGACCCAAAAAACCCCAATGCTCTTTTCCCTTACAGCTCCCATGGCACTTAAATGCTGGAAGTTTATGAAACATTTGTGGTCTAAGACTGTGTGCATATAGATATATAGATATATAGATATATTTATACATTTGTCTGCATTTTCCCACCTAAATTAACATGAGATGATCCTGTGTGGTTTGGAAACAAATTTGGGTTTCAAAATAACATTATTTCTATATAACCCCCCTTATTTTAAATAACAAGCATTGCTTGGAGCTGCCTTGTTCAACTTTCCTCCCACTTTTGCAAAACCTGGCAGCTGCTATCAATAAATGAGATATTTTCACAAGACACCAGGCAGATTTCTTACATGCAGCTGCCTTTGGGCTGGGTTTCAGATATTCCAGCCACCCCCTGGACTGGGGCAGTATTAAATAAGAGATGTTTGTAGAACAAACCCTTCTGTGACCCAGATCAAATCCAAGTTTTTAGATCAAACATTTCCCACTTTATTCACTTCAGACCAATCTGCAGCGCTGCAGATGTGGGGGTTTCATTGTCAAACGCTGACATTCATTTTAATAACTTCAAAATGATGCTCTTGTTTCTTGGGGAAAGGGAATAATGCTCCCCAGCCTTATTCAGTTATTGTTAATTTAGAGCTGGAGTAAATCTTTGTAGCGTGGAAATGGATGTCTGTATTTTTATTTTATTACGCACATTAAAAAAATGAAAATATCATGATCTGTTCCAAGATTTTATCTGGAATATCTTCAAAAGTCTGTTCTGTGGTGGAATTAGTCCTAAAGCTTCCCAATGACTTTAAGTTTGTTTTTCCCCTGCGTGCCATGCTGGCACTCTGCCATCCTTTCCAGTCTGGGCTTTTTTTCCAGCTTCGCTTTTTTGAGCAAAATAAAGAGATGTGAATGCAAAGAAAGCAAATAAACTCTTTTCATCCAAAGTTCAGCCATTCTGCAATGACAGAAATCATAAAATATAAAATATTTGTTCATCACAGGAATTTTACATTCTATGGTTAATGTTTTTCTAGCTCAGCAATTCATTTTGCTGATTAAAAAAAATTCTTATTGGTCTGGTAAAAGTTAAATAAAATCCAGAATTAAGTATTTAAAATATGAGTCCCTAAAACCTTAATTTGTATTAATGCTCCCTTCTTAAAGTTTTTGACAGAATTCCATTCATAATGAAATGTTCAGAGGTAATTATTTCTCTTTCTTCTGTGTGAATTATGAGAATTATTTATATACTCAATCTTAATATCACAGCTTCATTGCCTAATAGGAAAAATCCACAGGGTATGAATCATTCTGAGAAAGAATTAATTTTTTTTCTTTTCTGTTTAAAGTAAAAAAAAAAAAAATAAAATAAAATAAAAAGAGAGGGAGAAAGATGAAAAGATTTCTAATGGCATAAAATTCAGAGTGCTGCAGGCTCTGCTTGGTTCCTCTGGTTCCTCCCCTTTCCTTGCCTGCAAAGCCATAAAATGCAATCCTGTCATGATTAGTTAATGAAATGGGGGGGTGATAATGAGGCCATCAAAAATGCAAGTTCAATAATTAATTAATTAAAAAAGGTAAAGGATCAGTGGTGAGAGCAGCGAGTTCCAGGGCCCCGTCCGGAGGCAGGAGCTGCTGGAATTCCTGACATCCCCAGTGCCGGTTGTTCCCCTCATACAATGATGGGCCGTGCACAAAGCTTATTACAAATCGCAGATAAGCTGTAAAAAGCCATAAAAATTCCTCCTGACATTTATTGCCAGCCAGTAGCTCGAGGATGTTGATATATATTGATAACAGTCTGCTTTGTGACATTTTCAAAGTTTACTCCTAATTCACTTGCAGAATATGCAAATAGATTTTTTTTTTTTCTTCCAAGTCATTAAGTCACAGCAATATCCACCTGTATTTTTAATGGGTTTTTACCTATTTAACAGATATTCTTCCATGTGTTTTATAGGCTTATTCTCCCCAAAATAGCTTTTTTTTTTTGGTAGATTCTTACAAACTTTCAAGTTAATAACTGCAACAAGTGTTTACAGATATTTTTTATGGTAAGCAATAAATAAAAGTTACTACATAAAACACCTTGAGACAGAAGGGAATTTTATGCACAGCACTACATATATTTACATGTGCATGCAGATATTTGTGATATTTTTCAAACAATATCATGACAAGCTCTTTCAAATACCCTTTACAAAGAATTACGGCTGGAGTGGGTTTTATTCCTTCTGAGCTGTCAAACAAGGAGACTGAACAAAGGTGTTTCTTTCAAGTATCATTGAAAATACTGAGGGCAAGGTTTTATCTGTGTCACACACGAAAATTCTGCATTTACAATGGGCCTCATTGTACTAATCCAGTCACAGGTTTATTATCTACAGCTCCTTTAGGAAATGTCACAAATCCACAGAATGTCCTTGAGCTTTAAATCTTGCATTTTGATCTTTGATTTCACAGATAAAAGATATAAACCTACATTTATCCAGGCAATTCCTCGGTGGCTATACATCTGTATTAGCCCAGAAATAACTTATTCTAGTCAGCATATTGTATAAATTAGGATCAGTAACTTTTAGTTCAAAAGAAAATTTTTTTTTAGGCATAGAGACAAAAATACTTGGTCTCAGAATATTCACTGGGGTGCCACACTCCATTTCAGAAGCACACACTTGCAATACGTGTGTTTATTTCTAAACACAAATATAATGCCCCTAAATTATATTTTTTGATCATCAGTAGAAGATGGAGAAACTTCTGAGCAGCAAATGTATATTTAAAACAATTGCTCCTGAGGTAACAGAGAACTGAAACTAGAAACAATGAAACCCAAAGTGTGACAATGTGAAATATAAAATATCTGTAAGGTTTTGTCCAACATCTTGTTAAAAAACAGATTTCCTCTCTGTAATTTATATTCCACGTGGATCTGATATGTAACCAAAAGTGAGGGAGAACAGTTTGTTCCCATAAAGCCAGAAAGGCAAAAATAACAAATCCATTTACCTACATCCTTGTCTCTCCAGAAAAATCACTCTGTGCCAGACCAAAGGACCAAATATATTTATAAAATGTTTATTTTTGCAATAAATGTCTTAGCAATGTCTCAAAAAAAAATCTTCCTCTGGGAAGAAGAGCAGCTAAAAGTTGAATACTGACTGGATTCAAAGGGAACATGAGTCACTCAGCAGCACCAAATCTGCATTAATTAGGACTTTTTAGTACTTCACTCCACTGGGAGCTATCAAACACATTTGCTACTCATAATCCAAAAATAAAATCCAGTAAAATGAACATAGGTGCCAAGAACGGGAAATGAAAACAGAGCACTCTGCCCCCAATGAATTAACCCCAGATTCAGAAAACCAAGTTTCAATTTAGGATAACACCAAGAAGCAAAAAGTTTCTTTGAACTCCCCATTCCAGGAGAGGAACAAATCCTAGGAACTGCAAACAGGCCAGGCTGAAATAACTCAGAATGCTAATAGAGATAACAATTATGTGTTTGCTTTTTATTTCAATCTCACCATAAAACCCCTGACTCTGAACACTGCCCAGCAATGCCTGGAGCTGGGGATAGAACAAACACCCCAAACAACCAAAATGAACCTCCACAAGGTGTAATTTCAGTAGAAAACGGGAACAAAATGGAGCAAAAAGTCCAAGTTGCAGTGATAGAGGTAAACATTTGCTGCAGTCAATTGCTGGGCCTTTCAGAGCAGCAATTTCCAGGCTGCAGAAGGACAATGTTTGTTCTTTCAGATACAAGTGTTGGAGAAAAATGCCTTTTTTTGCCATTTTTGTTTTGTTAGAGAGGCAGGGGAGGCATCCCCAGCCCCAGGCACTGCTCTGGGACATTTCTGCACCCACAGCCTTTAATCAGCTGCTTTTCCATCTTCACACCCAGGACACAACATCACTGAGAACCAAGCCTGAAAAAGTACTTCTATTTCAAAGGCACAGCTTAAAAAAAATACTTTCAAGAAAATGTCCTCATTGTTTCACATTTTGCTTCCAAAATACTGAAATATATAAAAACTGTTTTAATTTGAATGATTCCAGGTTGTTCATTCTGTCCTCTGTGTCTGCAGACTTCGCTAAAGTTCAATAAGTAAATATTATAAAATTAAATAAGTAAATATTATAAAATTAGAAAGCAAATATTATAAAATACCCACCAAATAAAATTGTTGGTGGGTATTTTATAATATTTACTACTGCCACTAAAGACTAAACTGGACCACCTGAATAACTTTATTTATGAACACAGAAAATTTTCAGCAAGACATCAGCGCTAATTCTTTGATTACAGAATTGTGTGTTCCAGGAACTTTTCAGGCTTAAGGTTATGGGAAGAAAGCATATCCAGACTACAAATAAACCCAGAAAAGGGATGGGACAAAAATCCCACACAATCTGCACATAAAGAGACCAAACTATTCAGCTCATGCACCCAACCCATGGTGAGGGATTCTGTCTGGGGAACTGCAATAATTAAAGCTGGAAGTTCTTGTTTTCTGGTTATCTCAGCTGACAAATATTGAATTCCTCATTTCCCTGGTCTTTAACTTCAGATATGTGTGAAATAAAGGAAGAAATCAACCTTTTACTAATTTAAACATGAAGTTGATTGCGGAGAGGGGATCGATTGCACTGTGGAATTAATTAAAAATTGCTTTGTTTAGGGGAAGCCACCACAAGACAGACTTGGGTTTGAAAAAACCAAGCAAGTTTAAGGCACTTTGTAGAGCAAATGCACAATTTACCCCATTGCTGGAGGCAAAATGCAGTGAAATCATGGACCAAGCATAACTCATTCTTCTTTAGCTCAAATGAATCAACAGAAAAATAAAAAAAAAAATCCATTTTCAATGGGTCTGGCTCAATGTAATTCTGAGGCAAACCCACCCTTTTCCCCCTTCATATTCACTATGTAATGCTGCCATATTTGCCTTTTTTCTTTTTAGAATCATACCTTATTCTACTATTATTTTAGCATTAACTCTGATATTTGATCATATTATAAGCCTCTTTTTTTTCCATTTATGCTGATAAAAAATGGCAAAAGCAGAGGAATTATGTACCCTTGGCAATGAGAGCTGGCTCTCCCAGCAGAACATCACCCCACTGCAACCCTGAAAGCAGAATCAGTGTATTTGGGCTCTGATTGCAACTCCAAACAGAGCTTAGAATATATCCAACAAAACAAGAAACATAATTAAAATTTCAAGAAAAAGCAAAGCCCAACAAAATACGCACAGAGGAACTTGTAAAACCTGTGCTTTCTGCCTGTAGTCCAGCAAAACCGGAAAAGAAGTGGCAAATGGCACTTTTTCTTACTATCTGAGATATAATCTTCCAAATTATTTGTGGTTTAAGCTGTTTGACAGCTGAAGAGCCAAGGAAAAGATTCCTGGGCAGGTACACTGCAGTGTTTGGAGGGGAGTGGGGATTGTGTTTATAAAGTAACCACAGCACTCACAGACTGCACTATTCCTGTAATTTTTCATTAAGGCGTTTATTCCATTAAGGTATTTAAAGCTTTCTGCACCTACTGAGAAGAATTTAAAAGAAACACAAAGACAGCAGAGTTGGTGCTGCTACTGTAAATGTGAGCAAAGCTTTGTGAAGGTTTAGGCTGATTTTCATTGCGTGCAGAAGGCACCAAAGGTCAGGATGGATTGCCTTGGGGCAGCACAAATTGTGTGCCATCACAGGGCTCGCCAAGTGTGTCTGCTCAAGAGCTGAGCACCTTCTCTGCCTTCAAAAACCCCACAAAATGGGAATATTGCCCCAACAGGCAGAGGACAAGGCTGAGCTGCAGCTTTCCCCTCCACGTTATTCTGGTTTCTGATGGTGGGCATGGGCACGTGAATCTCCAGAGATGTGACCCAGTTCAGTGCTCAAAGATCTTTACTTTGTTCTGTGCAATATCTGTGTTAGAACACTTGGATTTTAGAACTGCTGTGTCTAACCCGACATTGATAGCACAGACTAAAGCACCACTGCATCCTTTCTTTGAAATGAAATTTATTTAGTGAGGACAGAGACCAGAGGAAATTGGAAATGCTGGTTATAGAGCCGCCCCACAATAGCTGTTAACATCTCATGCTCATTGAAGAAAAGCTGTAGTCATGTGGAATTAATGCACAGCATTAATAACAATGTGGATTTGTGAAAGCAAAGATGCAGGAGAAAGGATCTCCATTCATTTCCTTTTCTAATGTCCTCACTTTGGAAGTGTGGTATTTTTTTATTTCAGTGATAAATCTAGAAACACTTAAGCTATTACAAAGAATTACATCCTATTGATGAAATGCTGCAGAGCTGTTCTATTGCAGTCTAATGGGAAAAAGACACAGTGAAGAATAAGAAATGATATCAAGACAAACATCTTAATTAGCTAGATTCTATTCTAATTCTATTGTAAATTTTGTAGCACTATTACAAACTGTTTCACTTAACATAAGAATTCAAAATACAGCCATCCAGTATCTGCTAGAATATTTCAAAATGCAGAACCCTGATCCTCTTCCCCTTAAATTCTCATTTACTACAGAAAGAACACAGTATGAAAATCAGCTTTGATTATTCTTTGTACCTTCACCTCTGGGAGATGAGGAATATCTGGGAATCTGCCATGCATAACAAAATTTACCTCTCATTCACCTCATTTCCCTATTTCACTTTGCCCCATCCCTTCTTAACAGTCAGCAATAAAACCTGTGGAAGATATCTTAAGCAATACATTTTTGAGATTTTCTGGAGCAATCAGTATCTCTGCCTGTCTCTTGGCTAAAGATTTCATAGACTTGTTTCCATGCCTGCATTTTTTAAAATTTCCACATTCAGAAATGCCCATAGCACTGAGCAGCTGGAAGAAGAGAAGTAGACAGTCCATTAACTTAATTTTAATAATTCTAAGAACAGTCTGTGATCTAGGCAGATAAGAAAAGCTGCATTTTTTTGTTTTTCTTGACTGAGTAGCACAGTCCCGTAACAGGTAAATTTTTCTCTACTACAAGTAATATCTTTACATGCTTGTTTTCTTCTAAGACTTGAACTACTAAAAAAAAATCCCTTTCTAAAATATCTACAAGATATTTTAATATCTCCCAGCTCCCAGTCCTTGAATCCTCAAATCTCCCAATCCTTAAATTTGGCTACAGCTGAATTTACAGCACATCAAGACTACCCAAAAGATGAGTTTTCCCAAAAGGTGATTGTTCTTTTGGGCAAACCAGAGCTCCCAGCCACAGCAGCTCTGGCAAGAGAAGAAGAAAATTCTGTTCAAGAACGAAGCCTGGAGAGGAAAATTCTCATGTCCTTGTGTCCCTGTTCACGAAGTGATTGAAGTGCCATGATACCAGAATATATAATGCTGTTAAAAAGTATTTTTGGTTTAAAATCCACATTTAAAATTAATATTTAATAATTATTCACTTCAGTAACATATTAATTCTTACTAAATGTATCTTATGCATCCATATAAATCTGAAGCTGCATTTTGGGGCCTTGTCCCTGTGGCAGGGGAGGTTTCCATGCACACAACCTGTGACCCACCAGACCTCAAGTATTGGGAGAATTGTGGGCCAAGAGCAGGCCAGGATCTGTAACAGAACCCCTTCCAGATTCCTACTGCATCTTTTTTAATTCATATTTAATGGATTCAGCACCTTAGGTTTTGGTAAATAGTTCTGTTACTTGTAGGAAGAGAAATGATGACCCTCATTGCTGTTTGGTTATGGAGAGTTCATCTTAGCTCCACGTGGTACAGAGATGCCACAAAGGTGAATTTTTCTCTTTCTGCCACTGATCAATGGAGAAAACATTCACAGCTGGGAGAGGAGAGTTTCCAGTAAAACCTGTGATCTCTGAGTGACCTCCAGCAAGAAAGGGGGGGGGAAAGGAAAAAAAGAGGAAAGACAAAAAGGGGGAAAAAAAAGAAAGGGGAGGTAAAAAAAACCCAGGAAAACAAAACAAGAAAAAAAACAAGAAAAAAAACAAGAAAAAAAACAAGAAAAAAAACAAGAAAAAAAAACAAGAAAAAAAACAAGAAAAAAAACAAGAAAAAAAAAAACAAGAAAAAAAACAAGAAAAAAAAACAAGAAAAAAAAACAAGAAAAAAAAACAAGAAAAAAAAACAAGAAAAAAAACCAAGAAAAAAAAAAACCAAGAAAAAAAACCAAGAAAAAAAACCAAGAAAAAAAACCAAGAAAAAAACCAAGAAAAAAAACCAAGAAAAAAAACCAAGAAAAAAAAAAAGAAAAAAAAAAAGAAAAAAAAACAAGAAAAAAAACAAGAAAAAAAACCAAGAAAAAAACCAAGAAAAAAAAACAAAACAAGAAAAAAAACAAAACAAGAAAAAAAAAAACAAAACAAGAAAAAAAAACAAAACAAGAAAAAAAACAAGAAAAAAACAAGAAAAAAAAAAACAAGAAAAAAAACAAGAAAAAAAAAACAAGAAAAAAAAAACAAGAAAAAAAAAAAAAGAAAAAAAAAACAAGAAAAAAAAACAAGAAAAAAAAACAAGAAAAAAAAAACAAGAAAAAAAAAACAAGAAAAAAACCAAGAAAAAAAACCAAGAAAAAAAACCAAGAAAAAAAACCAAGAAAAAAAACCAAGAAAAAAAACCAAGAAAAAAAACCAAGAAAAAAAACCAAGAAAGAAAAAACAAGAAAAAAACCAAGAAAAAAAACAAGAAAAAAAACCAAGAAAAAAACCAAGAAAAAAAACAAAACAAGAAAAAAAACAAAACAAGAAAAAAAACAAAACAAGAAAAAAAACAAAACAAGAAAAAAAACAAAACAAGAAAAAAAAACAAAACAAGAAAAAAAAACAAAACAAGAAAAAAAAAACAAAAGAAAAAAAAAACAAAACAAGAAAAAAAACAAGAAAAAAAACAAGAAAAAAAAACAAGAAAAAAAAACAAGAAAAAAAAACAAGAAAAAAAAACAAGAAAAAAAAACAAGAAAAAAAAACAAGAAAAAAAAACAAGAAAAAAAAACAAGAAAAAAAAACAAGAAAAAAAAACAAGAAAAAAAAACAAGAAAAAAAAACAAGAAAAAAAACAAGAAAAAAAAACAAGAAAAAAAACAAGAAAAAAAAACAAGAAAAAAAAAACAAGAAAAAAAACAAGAAAAAAAAACAAGAAAAAAAACAAGAAAAAAAACAAGAAAAAAAAACAAGAAAAAAAACAAAACAAGAAAAAAACAAAACAAGGAAAAAAACAAAACAAGGAAAAAAAAACAAAACAAGGAAAAAAAACAAAACAAGAAAAAAAAACAAAACAAGAAAAAAAAACAAGAAAAAAAAACAAGAAAAAAAAACAAGAAAAAAAACAAGAAAAAAAACAAGAAAAAAAAAAAACAAGAAAAAAAACAAGAAAAAAAAAACAAGAAAAAAAAACAAGAAAAAAAACAAGAAAAAAAACAAGAAAAAAAAACAAGAAAAAAAACAAAACAAGAAAAAAACAAAACAAGGAAAAAAACAAAACAAGGAAAAAAAAACAAAACAAGAAAAAAAAACAAAACAAGAAAAAAAAACAAAACAAGAAAAAAAAACAAAACAAGAAAAAAAAACAAAACAAGAAAAAAAAACAAAACAAGAAAAAAACAAAACAAGGAAAAAAACAAAACAAGGAAAAAAACAACAAAACAAGGAAAAAAACAAGAAAAAAAAAAGAAAAGAAAAAAAAACAAGAATAAAAACAAAACAAGAAAAAAACAAAACAAGAAAAAAAAACAAAACAAGGAAAAAAAACAAAACAAGGAAAAAAACAAAACAAAAAAAACAAAACAAGGAAAAAAAAACAAAACAAAAAAACAAAACAAGGAAAAAAAACAAAACAAAAAAACAAAACAAGAAAAAAAAAAACAAAAAAAAAAAACAAAAAAAAAACAAAAAAAAAAAAAAAAACAAAAAAAAAAAAAAAAAAAAGAAAAAAAAACAAAACAAAAAAAGAAAAAAAAAAAAACCAAAACAAGAAAAAAAACCAAAAACCAGGAAAAAAAAACAAAACAGGAAAAAAAAAAGAAAAAAAAAATGGAAAAAAAATAGAAAAAAAACCCCAAACAAACAAAAAAAACAGGAAAAAAAACCCAGGAAAAAAAAAACAGGAATAAAAAAAGAAGGGAAAAAAAAAAGAAGGGAAAAAAAAGAAGGGAAAAAAAAAGAAGGGAAAAAAAAAGACGGGAAAAAAAAAAGAAGGGAAAAAAAAAAAAGAAGGGAAAAAAAGACAGGGCAGTGGAGTGAAGGAGTGAACACATTTATGTGAAACTTCCACAGCTCTGCCTAAAAGTCACGGAATTCCAGGAGAAAATTCACACCTTAGGAAAGGGACCCAGAAGATAAAATATCCTTCTTTATGATGATAAAACACCTCCTACTACAGGAAAACCAAAATACAGCCCATGGCTGAGAGGAGAAATGTGACCTGAGCAGAGATCTCAGCACTGGAATAGAGACTGCATGAGGAACATCAGGGAGTGTCTCATTCACACAAAACCTTCTTTTACTCTCTGAAAACACTAAAAGATTGTCTTATTGAAAACAGGTATTTTCCCCTGTGGTTAACACAAAATAAGAAGGGCATGCATTGCAGCAATTTCATTTTCAGCTACCAGAACACCCCAGGGAAACACTGAAAGGTCCCAAAGACAGAAGCAACATTGAATTCCTGGGCTTGGTTTTAACTGGGGGGTTTCTATGGGAGCAGGACAATGGGCTGGAAAAGTAGCATTTGGGGTTGGTTGGGAGTTGAGAATTATTTTTTTGGCTCTGAATTTTTGGTGAAATTTAAAGCTCTATAAAAATTACATACTTTTCCTGAGTTCTACCAATTTCCAACATGAAATCCAGAATGTGCTGGAAAGCCCAGAGCACACATCAAACCAGATTTTAGCCTTTCTTATCAATGACATGATTTTTTTTTCCTTTTTTTTTTTTTTTTTTGAGAGGTGTTGTCCTTTTAGCATCCACAGAAACATCAAATACTGGTTTGATACTTTTGTTAGGATTGTTTTATTCAACAACATTATTATCCAGGCAGTGATGTACAGAAATCAATACCACAAAGTGGAGGTGTTAAACAGGAAATTGTCAGATCAAACAGAATATTTCATTACCTTTCCCAGATGCATGTTTTTGTTTTGTTTTTAATCTGCTCCACTAATGATCAAAAATATCAGAATCACAGTCTGTGGCTTGAATTTTAAAATACAATTATCAAAGAGTGCTTTCTTGAACATCATTATTTTCCTGTACTTTGTAGGAATTTGCAGCCTGTCACGTCTGTGGATTAAGTATTTCCCAATATGCGAGGTGAATCACAGAAATACCATTAAGGTAAATAAAATAAACCCAGAATTTTCCTTGTCTTTAAGAGGATTTTGGCATCTCCCATCCATTTCTGAAACAATCTTTCTGCCTTCAGAAGTGAAGGGAAAATAGACTCAAAACATTGGTAAATTTACCTGTAAACAGGTAATGAGGAAATAAATATCTGATTTCTCTGCTCAAAAATTAAAGTCCACAGCAAAGTAAAGGGGTGACCCCTGGAAATGTGAGGTGGAAGTCAAACCTCCAGTGAAATTAAATTTCCAACCCTATCTAACCACAGGTATCATTCTGTGAACTGATATTTTTACCCAAAACCAGAATATAATAAAGGTAAAATAAAGGGAAGTTTCACTCAGAGACTTCATCTGAATTACTTTTTACTGTCTTAAATGTAAATACTGAAGAAAGAGCACTCTTAGGCAAAATTTCCTTGGAGGGAAAAGAAAAAAAAAAAAAACCAGATAAAGGAAGACATGGGGCCTTCTAGGTTATTTTTACTCCTCAGTTAACTAAAAGCCACTCTCAATGAAAGTTTCTCCCCTAGAAAGCACCAATTACAACAGAGAAACTACAGCTCCTTTCAAACCACAGCACTGCAGAACTCTTGCCTCCTGCATATTAACATTTCTTAGAAATTCTATTGCATTTTTTAACTTTTCAGGGAGTTTAAATGTCTAAGTTAGATTATATGAATAATGTAGGATTGCTAAATTGTCCTTCTCTCTCTATACTGACTGGAGAGGAAATCTAAATGAATTACACATCAGTGATTTATCCGGAGACCATGGTCTGAATATCCAACCATTGAAGCGCTGCTTTGGTTCATAAAGATGTGAGGATGTCTGCTTTCAGTTTGTTAGGAGAACGAGATCCTGAGGAAATTCTGCCTTTATTTTCACCACAGAAACGGATTGAAAGCTCAGTGAAAGCACATGTACGTTTAAATCTGACCTCCTTTGGCTGCTCCACTTGTCAGATATTTACTTACAGAGCACAACACCCACGTGCCCTGGAGCTGGGAGGGCACAGTGAGGGAATAACCAGCCATAAATCCCACATGCACAGGGTTTGTGTGAGGGGCAGCAGGACAGCCATGCAGGATTAGCCAGAATCACTGCAAATAAACGCAAATAACTGCAAATAACTGCTTCAGGGTGGTGGAAGGTGAGGCACTGGGGGTATGCAGCTGTTGGGGTGTTGTTGTAGGGGTGTTGGTGGCAGGGGCTGTTGCAAGGGAAGTTTTTCACTAAAAGAATGATAAAACACTGGAATTGTCTGCCTCAGGAGGTGGTGGTGATGCCTTGTGAAGGCTGATCTAGAATAGAGGCTAGATGGAGCTAAAGAATACAGCAGGGATTTATTAAAAGGCCCCCATGGATCCACCTTGGGCAGCACCAGAGCCCAGCCAGGGCTGCACCAAGATGAACCAAAATGGCCCCAAAATGAACCCAAGATGAACCAAAATGGCCCCAAAATGAACCCAAGATGAACCAAAATGGCCCCAAAACGCACAACCACTTACAGGGTCTCTCACTTTGGTCAGTTCTGTTCCATTTGCATGTTGAAGTTAATTGTCCAATTACAGTTTTAGGTCAAGCCTGCTTGTTTTTCTCTCTCCAGCCCACGGGGTTTGTGCTCCTGGCCCTGAGATTTGGATCATTTGTCCTTGGTGCCCAGCTGGAGCAGGAATTGTTTTGTCTCCCTGCTCTGTGCACAGAGCTCACCATCCCTTATTATAAAGGCCAGACCCACACAGTAAAGCAGCACAGAATCTAAAAAATATAAAAGCCAAAACCTGAGGCATGAGTGGAGTCCCCATCCCTGGTGGTGTTTAACAAAGCCTGGATGTGGCACTGGTGCCAGGGTTTAGTTGAGCTGTTGGGGCTGGGTTGGGCTCAATGATCTTAAAGGACTGTTCCAACCCAGTGATTCTGTTCTGAAGGGCCAGAGAGGCTCAGAGCAGGGGCTGACAGGTCCCTGCCACACAGCCCTGCTGCCCAAGACACCAAGCAGATGCACTTTTGATGTGCCATCAGAGTCTCTTTTGCATTTACTCATTGGAGATCAAAGCATCGACACAGGGGATGAGAAATTGCTGGATCTGTTCCATCATGGGGGTTCTTTGATCAGAGGCTACATTCCAAAAAGAACTAAAAATTGATTTCTTTTTGGTGCCTCAGTACACTTACTGGGTCCAAAACCCTCTGGATGGAGGCTTTGCCAGCTGCCACAAGCAGAGCTGGATCCTTGTTTGCACCTTGATTAGATTTTCTCTGGCCATTGTCATGGATCACTGGCCGTGGAAATTGCTGCTGCTGTAACTAAATTTGCACAGGTGGTAAATGTGGTGTCTGTAAAACAGCAGTCAGAAGAATTCCTCAGCCTGCTTCAGCAGGTCTGTGCAAATTCAAGAGTTCATGCTCTCACCACTCCTGGCCTGTAATGGTCAGATTGGAGTTTTAGCCGAATGCATTGGGAGGGAAGTTCCCAGTGCTTCACAAGAACAATGCCTAAAAAATGGGCAACACTTCTAGAAACCCCAATTTATTAAGATTTTCCATCAACAGATATGGCTTAAAGCAGACAAAAATCAACAGGTGGAAATGCTTCCTGCCCTTCAAGAAACACCGATTCCTGCCCTTTCAGCCAAGGTGGCTCAATATTAATGACAAAGAACTCAAAAATATTTGCAAATTCCTAACTTAAATTTTAAATTTCAGTTCTGGTCCAAAACCTACTTATTTTTAACAATACCAGGAAAAAAAAATAAAGATACAACACTTAATTTAAAAAGAGAAATTAAAATCACTAACTGCAGCTTGCCCCCTCCACTGCCCTGGTCATAGCATTGGGAAGTGGTATGAGATATAAAATTATTGGGAAAGTTTGGTTTCAGCCTCCAAGTACTCCTAGTTGTAGGAAGTACAACCAGTTCTATCTGCATCCTCAGTCCCTCACTCTTTTTAATCTTTTTTTGTCCCTCCAGATCTGTGACTCAGGAGAGTCCTTTCATTAAGCAGTGCTTAGATGTAGGTGGCTTAGTGCTTAACAAGTAAATTCATGGTGCTGGTGTGATCTGTGCCACTGATCAATAAAAGAACAAGAGAATCTTTATTAATAAACCCTGGTGCATCTCTGAAAGTACTTCAAACCAGGATCAAACTGGAGGGTATTGACAGTGCCAGCATACCCCACTCTGTCTGACACTGAACTGAGTTCAAAAGTGACCTGACTTCAATATCACAGGTTCCAGCAAGATTACAGCACTCACATCCTAATTTTTACTTACTTCAAACTCACACTGAATTGCTTTGGCATGGGGGAAAAAAAAAAAATCAATATACATAAGTGGTAGAACAGTTTTAAGGAAATTATGCTGCTTATGTTTATAACTACCTGATAGTTCACGTGTTAAAGGCAAGTTCCACAGAATCACAGAATGGTTTGGGTTAGAAAGGACCTTAAAGATGATCTTGCTTCCACCCCTGCAATGGGCATGGACACTTTCCACTCCCACTAGAACAGATTGATCCAACCCCACCCAAGGGTGCTGTTTCTTCCTTTTTCTCCCCCTTTCCCCCTCCTGAGAACAATTTCACCACTGTTCCTGTGCTCCTGGGTCACACCAACCAAACCTGAAGCCTTTTGAGCTACAAGCACACACAACGCTGCTGTGCAAATAATAATCCACAGCTTTCTTCCCTTTGGTTTCTGTGCCTGTACTGCTCTCCAGCTCTGCTTATGGCCATGATGTTGAGAGAGAGACAAGCTAAGGGACAAGAAAGGCAGGAATCCTGCTGCATTTAACTCTAAACCCCACAGAAATGACTGTTTTCCCGACAAACTTACTAGATATAAACGGTGCCAGGCAGAGATGACAAGCCACTGTAGCCAAACATTATCATTTAGAAAATATTCTACTTTTTTAGGATTCTGTGTCTGTTTGAGTTGCAAAAAAAAAAAAAAAAAAAAAAAATTCAGAAACTTGTCCACTTTTATTCAATCCTGACTGGATTGAATAAAGTTCTAAGCTTTAAATTAACACAGGTTTATAAAGTAAGCAGCCCAAAGGCCAAACCCTGACTGCACTTGGACAGGCAAATGAAGCCAATGAGAGTGTCTGAATCCAAGTGTAATTGTATTCAGGGGTGGCATTAATAGCTCCTGTAATATGGTGTTGAGAAAATGTAAGAGGATTTGAGACCACATCCAAATATTTAATATCAATTTTAATCCAGATGGCAAACAACACAGATGATGATAAGAATAAACCCAAACTGATGCTCAGGGCACAGGCACCCTCAGATGAGCCCCAGCTGGGCAGTCTGGGCTCCTTTGGAGCTCTCCTGCCTGTGAAGAACATGGACCACGAGGCCTTTTACTGTCAGGTAGGGGCTGCAAATTCCACGAGGATGTTTAATTTAATGTGTCATCACTTAAAAGGAAATACAGCCATACATGCATAGAACATGTGCACTAAAACTCCAACAGCAGTGCAGTGACAAATACCATTGCTGACTTCATTCATTACGTTTTTCTATTGCAAATTCCACGTGGGCTGTGAATCAGACCCACAGAGCCAATGCACAAGGCTCAATTTCCTAAACAGTTTTCTGTTCCTAAGTCAGGGCTAAAAAAGTGTTTAATCATTTATGAGGAGCAGAGCAGCTCTAACAAGGGAAGCTATTAGCAAGAATCCCTGTCAATCCTGAAATGAGCAAAAATAAAGTGTTTGGGAAAGCCTCCTGGGAAATGCTCAAGTCTGAGGTGGAAAAGTGAGGCAAACTTACACATGAGATACTCAAGTGGAACACAGGAATATTCACCACAAACAGCAGTAAATTAAAAATATCCATTGTCCAAACTGCCAACTACTGTTCAAAAATATTTTTCTTTGCCAATATCAGTGACTTTCAAAAGCAAAACATCATATTATTGGATCTACCAAAAAAAAAAAGATGCAGTTCAGTGTATGTTAAATAAATTAGACATCAGTAATGAAAGGACTGTCTTATCCCACAATTATTTACATTATTATTGTCAAGGCTCATCCAAACTACCAGAAAATCTCCTTTACTGACATAGTGCCCAACCCTCCACAGTATTTTAAGTATTCATAAGGTTATAAACTTGACAAACTTGTAAAAATACTCCTTCCTCTTAAAGGAATTCACAGTCATCTTTCCACATTTTGAAACATTGTTGTATCTTCAGTGATTGTGAAATTATATAAATAAGAAATGCATTAGGAAGGCTTGGTGCTTTCTAAGGACCAGATTTTAATTTATAGACTCTCATGAAGCTTTGACATGGAAGCTTTCATGTCAGCCTGGTTTAAATCCCATGTAATTAATATCTTATCTGCCATTAGTGTTATTTTATTGTTTAACTCTTCACCTTGCCTTTTGTTCAGAACTTTCATGTCCCCAGAGAAAAGGCTTTGATTGGTAAAAGTAAATTTTTAATTTCCCCAGGCAAAACAATCTTTGGACAAAGTGAAAATGGCACAGGCAATATTATATTTTAGTAAATACTATAATCTTATTTACAATGAAAATATCCTTTCAAGAATAATTCAGCTCAATGTTAATATGAAGATTACTGCACAAGCTCCAGCCTGAGCCACAAAATGAAGAAATGTGTCACTAAGCTGGAAATGACTAACTTGTAAGTGGTCCAAAAACTAGTAAGAAATAGGAACCTTATTTGTGTATTATAGACACAGAACAGGTGCAGAGAATAAACAGAGTTTTTCTAAAAGCTGTAATTCTTAAAATATGGGGTTGGTACAACATAATGTAATATAATATAATATATCACACCTTCATATGTAATAGCCAACCTGATAACAAATTATCAGTAAGATCCTCAACAGAAATAAAAAATCAGCTCCCTCTCAGCACTCAGCAAGATTGCATCACTTAAACTGTTTATTTCTGACACACTGGGGAAGTTCTGCAGCTGGAACACAACATCACAGGCAGATTCATAATGGGAACCCTGGAGTTCTTTAGATTGTGAAATGTTCTACAGTGCCCTTTCCTTTCCAGAGCATTCTCAGACTTGGCTCTGCACATTCTGGCCGTCCCTGCCACAATTCAGTGAGTTACAGCACAGTAGGTCTTATGCATAAAACCCTCAGTTATAGACATTTTCTGCTGTGCAGGAGTTTGGTTTTATGATCTAGACTCCTTTTAGACACAATTTATATAAAAAATAGCAGTTACTTTTAATGTTATTTATATTACAACTCCCACCCATTGTATTTTTTGGTCCCAACTCACCTGTAAAGCAGGATTTTATGTGGGGGGAAAAAATCCTAAGATTCCCTCTCTGGGCCGCCTGTTCCTACTGGCCATCATTTTGATGATATATAATAGTAACCTGTCTTGAGAGAAGGGTCCCTAATGATGTATAACACTAAAACAGCTTCTCACAGCACACTGATGGCAGGTTGCAGCCATCCATCACCAGAGAAGCAGTCAGCAAGATGAGGAGCTCAGGGGATACACGTGGGCAGAGCACAACCATAAAGAAAATATCAAATAGAACCACAAAGCCAGTTCTGGTGCTTCTGCCTGCCTGGGGCTGAAGGCATCCCCAGAGCCAGAGCTTTAAACACCTCAAGAATTCTGGAACAAGCCTAAGTGACAGATTAGTGCTGATAAAAAAGCCCAGCAACCAAAATATTTCCTTCTTGGTAGCTCCACTGAGTTAATTCTCCTCTTATTGCAGAGGCAACTTTCCCTCACCAGCACACACAACACATTTTTAAGTGCAAGAATTCCAGTGAAGTGCTCAGGTTACGTGTAGGAAGATAAACAGAGAGCTTTTAGTTATTCTATCCCAAAACTGAACCAGAGCAAGGAGAATTTCCATGAAAACAAAATCTGGGCTTGCATGGTGCACATGAGGGGGCACAAAGTCCTGCAGGGGTGCAGGAAATGGTGCTTGCTGGAGGAATTCATTAATTCTGCAGAGCATGGAACAGAGTTCTCAATTGATTGTTCTCTGTTCCACTATTTGTAAGAATTTGCAGATTCCTGCAGTATCATAGGGAAGGTGAGAAGTGATAAATACATCAGCAAGAGAGAAAGAAATTCAAAGACTGTGCTGTTTATGTAGTGTATATTTATGGACACACAAACCTGTACATGCTTTATATGCAGATATTTAAATATAAAGAGACAAAAATAGATAATATGATCTTATCTGAAGGGACACAACCCTGCTAAAAACCTGGGATCTCACACTGGGTTTTAATCAATAGTAAATACTCCTGTAACAGTATCTGGCTTTCCACATTTCAAAAAAGAGGCAAAGACCTTAAATTTCTTGCAAACAGAAGTCAAAAGCTCATCATTTCATGCAACCAGGAGACCATTATTTAGACCTCTCCAAAGAGAATATAGTTAAGTTTTGTTTTTGATTAAGAGTTATTTGTTTGCACATGGCACAGACTCTGTACTGACAGTCAATGTGGATTGTATTAAACAGCAAACTGCATTTTTCCCTTTTTTCTCTTTGGGACCAGAAGGAGTAAAGGAAATCAACAAATCTACAAGACACAATTGACCCAATTCTGTGATTATCTGAGTGAAATTTTTTTCCAAGCCATTCTTACTTAATGATAATGATCCTTTCATGTGATTTTCTGCTCTAGTTGCATAATGAAATTTGGTGTTGATATGACTCTTCCTACATAGATCTGATTTCAGAAGAAAATTTTAAGGACTTAAAAGTGGTTTCTTTTTCAAAGAAAAACATCATTCACCATTCTCTCTGAAGTTAAAGACTGCAAGTAACTCAACTAAAATGAGTTTTTATTGAAGAAATGAGGATGTTTAGATACCTTTCTCACTCTGATACTTTCCACCATCTTCATAAGCTTGCACTTGGCAAACCATTATGATAAAATTTGAGATATCATTTCAAATTAAAAACTAATTATCAGTGAGGATCAACATCTTGTTACTACAATATTTCATTTTGTGCTCATTTCTTGAAAGCATTTGATTTCAGTACAACAAAAGTAGAGGATATTTTCTTTTACGTAGGAAATTATTTTCTCCTAGTTACTTTTCTCTCTGTGTCTCTATTGTTCTTCTACTTAAAGGATGACTCCACTTATAGAAGTTAGAATAAAACTGCTTATAACGTTATATATATAAACACATATATATATCACATATATTTAACAGTACACTGTTCCAGAGGTATTGGCAAGTCACTGACAGAAGGAGCAACCAAATTCTGATTTAAGTTCTTTTTCTTTCCTTTTTTCACCTAAATAACATGATCAAATATTCTTCTTTATTTGACCTACACTAGGAGTACTGACTATAATAATATCTAATTTATTAATATATTATTGTTATATCACTGTTGAAAATATTATTTCCCCTAACAAGTTGGTTCCAGTCACAATCAAGATTCAGAAAACACCAGTACTTGGAGGAAAATTATGTCATCAAGTAATAGATAGCTCAAAATATGGATGTATTTGAAGTTAGAATAAGTTTCATTATTGAATTAAAGACAAAAAATGATTCAATAAAGCGATTCCCCCCCCACTGCTCATTTCTTAATCAAATCTAAAGATCTCTATCTACATGTAAATATTTCTGTTCTCTCACCTCCACAGTGACATTTTTTCCTGTACAGCCATAATTTCTAGTTTCTCAAAGAATAATTGGAAACAATTTTCAAGGTCCAAAAGAAAGAATTCTGTCAAATGACCAAAAGCCTCACACCACACCCAAGTAAATTTCTTTTCCAAATTTATCATACTTAAGAACTCTATCCCAATGCATTCTAAAGAATGTTAACTGAAATATAACAGAAATTAAGAATAATTGGTCTTTTCAATTCAGCCAGGTCTATTATTCACTGATTATTTTCTTTTCACATAGCCCTTTGTGCTTTACATTTCTAACTGAACACACCATAACATAACATCAGACTGCATTAAACTCATCATTGCCTCAAGACAACTCTGCTACCCCAAACAGCTGGAAAAATCAAAGTCTTTACATACCAGGACAGAATTTCTGCCCACACAACCAAAATCCAAACTCTCCATCCACCTTGGGCTGAACCTGCTGGGCAAACATTCCTCTGACAACAGCACCACACTAAAACCTGCATTTTCCACAACATCTCTAAAACACTTTATATATTTAATTTTTTTTTAATAAAGTAGCATACATAAAATTCCAGGAAAACATTGCTTTCAGAAAAACAACCAAAAAACCAAGTGTAGGAAATTAAATTTCCTACAGAATTTCATTTATACCTCGTGTGGCATCACCTTTAAAGCAGTTCACTTTCCAAAGCAATCCAAGCCCTTTGTGTGCCAGAATAAAGGAACAGATAAATGAGCACAGACAGCTCTGCCTTACCTGGGCCAGGATGGGGACACAGCACCCTCGGGTTTGGACACAGAAATTCTGCCCTGAATGAGAGCTGGCTCCCTCCCAGCTGCTGGCAGCACCTCTGAGGGCAGATCCTGAGGATTAAAAGGAGAAAAAATACATTAAAAAGAAATCAGGATGTTAAAGCCATCCAACAGTCTTTGATCTAAGATGCTGTAATTTCAAGCAGTTAAAATATCTGATATTTCAGGTATTTCAGCCATGTCACAGCATTTTAAAGAAGATGGGATTATTGAGCCTGGAATTTCAGGAGGCCAAGCACAACCCAAGACTTTCCATATTGCTTTGAAAATTTTCAACAAGAACTTCTACCTGCATCACACACTAAAGGAACTTCAGGTTTTTCTTTGTGAATCACTCTGCATTCCAGAAATCTAGCAGAAATTTCAAATTTCTTAGACAATTGTGAAGAATCTTGCCAAATAAACCACTATAAATTAGTCAAAGGATTTTTCAAATTTTTCAAAGAATTACAGTCCTTCCCCTTTTTCCTTGTTTTCAGATCAGTGGCAGTATCAGAAACCTAGACCTCCTGAAACATTCAGATCTCTGAGTAATTAACTATTTATTGCCCTTTCCAGTGAGTTAAATTTCATTTATGGCTATTGTGAAACACATGAACATGATGAGAAGCCATTCCTCATCAGCCAAGTTTCATTCTTCTATTGATGTCTGAAATATTTTTGCCTCATAAAACCCAAACCAAACACACACTTTATGAAATCAATGAAACATATCTTATTCAAAAGCCACTTCACACCCAAATCACATCAACAGGTTTAATTTGAAACCTATTAACATAAAGGACAACCTGGTAATTTTTATTTTTTTTGTTGTACAGAAGTTCTTTTAAAAGAAGTGTTAAAGCATTTAGGTAAAGAACCAAGAACAACTGTGGACATCAGAAAAAAAATGTTCAGCTGACTGGTTTTATGACTGTGAACCTTGTTTAATCTGACTTATTAACTATAATTTGTTAAATCCAGCTGCAAGCTGAGCTCACACCAAGATCAGCCTTCAGTAAAAGGGAATCTCTAACCTCTGTATGGACAATGACTGCTCCTCTTGCAGCAAAAACCAGGCAGAATAAAAAAAAAAAATAAAAAGTGGAGCTGTCATTAATTGCTTGCCCGAATTTTTTCTCCACTAGATCCAAAGCAGAGAGGCTGCTCCCATCTATCCCGCAGTTCATTTGGGGTAATAAATGAATAAATAAACTGTACAAATTGTTCTGAGATAGTGCAGCTACATTTAAGACTAGTGACAAGTTGAAAACCTGGAAGCATTGCGCTTCCTATATTTCCACATTTCCAGTGCAGCTTTGTTGTGGATAAACAAGTTTATTTCCCTAAACAGAGAAAAAAAACACTTAATTCCCCCCCCTTTACCTTTGGGATCACCCAAAAGCACAATTAAGCTGCCTGTTCACAGCACACCAGTGTCAAATTAAAAATACACTGCACAGTTACAAAAGGGTGTTTATGGTCTACCAGGTTATCTTTGATTTATACCACTGTGGCCACATTCCAGCTCAAACAAATTACTTCCACCTACCAACACCACCAAGCATATTTTCCCACAGGGCACAGCATTTTAAACACTTGACCTCTAAATTTGACAGGATTTGCACTGCACATTGTTATCTTCCAGGAGAAAGCTTGGCTTGCTCTGCTCTTTTTCTAGCAGCTCTTTAAAGAAAAGGGAAATATATTGAAATGTCTGGTTTGGTTTTTTTTTTTTTTTTATTCTGCAAATTTATTCTGTATGAAAGTGACGGAATTTTGTCTCTAGATGAAGCCACAATTCTGATAATTTGAATATTTGCAGAAAAATATTACACAGTCCAAGTACAACCAAGTACAACTCAGATCTCATGAAAATGTTCACTTCTATTCCTGCCTGGCCTAGAATTCAACCTTAATATTTCACAGCAGAATCTGGTTCTGGAGCCCAGAATGATTGCCCTGATCATAGCACTGCCATATTTCCATTCCCTGGGATACCAAAGCTTAAAAGACAAAAAAAAATTGAAGTTCTGAAGCTGAAGTCTTTGGTTTAGACAGGGTTCAAGGCACATTTCATTTTGCTGCACTGGGTTGTTTGATAAGGACAGGAAGAGACCATGTCCCTTTATTCAGTCACTGCATCTGTCAGAAGGGAGGTTGAGCCTCTAAGTTGCCAGGCAACTTTCATTTCAGTGAGAAGACAAATAGGAAATAAAGATATTAATTGCTACATAGACACAATGGGAAAAGTCACATGATAAGAAGGATGGCTGATTAGGAGCTGGGATTTGGGATTTTTATGTGAAATAGGTTCAGTGAAAGCTCTCAGTTACCAATCTCAGCAAGAGGCTGAACCATGTAACATTTAATAATAATTAACAAGCATTGATAATAATTTTATTATTATAATAATATTAGGTCACACAAATGGAGTTTGGTGTGGAAGGCAAAGACCACTATGTAACATTTAATAATAATTAACAAGCATTGATAATAATTTCATTATTATAATAATATTAGGTCACACAAATGGAGTTTGGTGTGGAAGGCAAAGGCCACTATATCTGCAAAGAATAATTTCCATAATGTTCTCAGGGTTTGGAGTCTCTCTCTCCTTTCTTCATTCACATGGCACACTACCACAAATATGCACAAAACCCTAACACTATATTTTCTAAATTATTGAAATGAAACTTTGCAGAAAGAACATAGACCTTCCCGAGGAAATAGCTACTTAATTCCTAATACATTTAAGCTGCTTCAATTTACAGCAGACACTAGAGCACATGTGTGATGGAAACCTCCAGCAAAGCTGTGAGCTCAGTGCCAGCTCAGTTTAAACCAGCTCAGGAGAGGTGTGAAGAAAGCAGCACACCCTCCTCAATCCTCAGCTCTGGAGCTCTGATAAATGCAGTATTTAATAGAATTACTTCCTTTTTGTGTTCTCAATGAAATGAAAGATATCCAGCGACTCGGGGGCTGATTCTCAACGTCCCCACTGACAGGTTCAGTGTAAACCAGCTTGGGAGAGATGTGAAGAAAGCAGCACAACCTCCTCAATGCTCAACTCTGCAGCAGTAAGGCCACACTGCCTCCACAGCCTTCTCTTCTTCAGCTTCCAAATTACCAAAATAAAGTGAAAGTAGGTGCCAAGTGAGTAATTGTGCCCTGCCTGTGATGTGAGCACACAACTGGCAGTGCTCGTCAGCACGGGGCTGCTCTGCTGATTTCTACAACAGGAAACTGTGCCACACATCAGGGGCACGCAGTGACTTACAGAGCACTCCAGTGTCACTCCTCCTGTCCCACAAGCCATAATCCACGTGAAGGAGTCAGAGAAATACCCTCATTGTGCAGCAGTTCATTATAAACAGCTCCTGTATAACCCATGCCTTGTGGAGCACACAAATCCCCAAATTCAGCGAGCAGCTCAGGGAATGGGGACCTGCAGAGGACTCCCAGCAGCAATTCCTGTGATTGCCAACCTGGATCACCATCAGACACCAGCAGCACCAACCCTGGAGCAATTTCCCATCTATTACTGGGCATTGCAGCAGCTCTCCCTCCCAGGGTGTCACAGGGACGTGCAGGATGCACGGTGGGAGGATGAGAATGTGCTTAATGAACCTGTCCTCATTTCCTGCACAAAACATTTAGCTTCAAACTCATGACAGATCAAGCTAAAAGGCTGGTTTGCTCAAATCATCTAAAGTGGTAAATAACTTCCAAATCCATTCTATTTTACCTCATCATGCTTTTCTCTCACATTTTTTAAGGCAAAGCTGTTTTCCTTTCACCATTGGAGGAAACCATTCTCTTTTTTCTACTTTGACATATTAATGCTCCTAAGTAGGTGTTGTTTTCATAAAAACCTTTTGCTTCTTCTTTGCCACCTCTGATTTCCACTGTGGAATTAGAAACCCATCACCAGAGACCCCAGGCTGCTCCTCTTGCAGGATTTACTTCCATTCCTTCTTGAGGAGAGGAATAGCAATAATGCTTTAGCAGGACCCGTTAATTTGATAATATCTCTGATAATCTATATTAAGCACTGCTTTCCATTTGAGTTTTTCTTTATATCTTTGTATTGGAAAATTTTAAATTCCACATTAGAGTCTCACAATAAGTGAAAAGAGAGCTGATAAATCAGCCCACAATTAAAGAGGGATTCTTCGGATAAATTCTCCTGGTAATTCCTACCAAGAACCAGTAAATATCTTTAAAGATGGGAAATTACTCTGAATTTTGGGGGCATATAGGGATTTTCCAGTAGAGTAATGGCAGAAGTTCCTGTGCTTCTGATAGATACCAGAAGAGAGAGATCACAGATCTGATACAAAAATATATCATAGAGGGGAGATATAAATGATTGATGCCTGATTGCTGCAATATCAATTAACGCAAAAAGGCATTAATTAATCAATGCTTTTCCCATCACCAGGCAGCTGCAAGTTTCCTCTGTGGGTTCCCCACTGGCCAAGGACCAGGAATTCCCATTAGGTTTTTTCCACTGGAATGAAAATTAACTCATCTGTTCTTCCCTCTTCTCCTCCAGCCCTGGGAACTTTTCCAAATGTGACTCTGAGCAATTCTCTGAGATTTCTGCCAAGATCTGCAGAGAACCCAGAGGGATGTGCAGGAAAACCCTGGAACACACGAGGGCCCAGCACAAAGAGTGGATATTTGCATTCCCCATTCAGGAAGAAAACAACAGCATCAGACTAAAATTATAAAAATCAAACATTCCTTGCTGAGAGTGTGCAGGACAAGCTCTAACTGAGCCCTGTGGTATTAGAGAGAAATTCCAGCTAAGAAATGCACATAAACATTATTTGTTCTTTTTCTTTCTTTCTCTTTCCTTCTTTTTCTCTCTTGGTGTCTCCTGAAAGTGCAATGTGGAATTTGTGTGTGTTTGATGGTTTTTGATCTCCAGCTCCATGCCAACATGAAAACTCTCTCTGAACATTTAAATATTCCACTTTAGTAGCTGGGTCCAAATCTGGATGCACATCTATGGCTCAGCCCCCTGCTGCTTAAAGTAATTTGCACTCAGATCAAATTGTGACCCCCAGAAATAGAAGTATTTATATTGAAAGAGAGCTGAATATTTACAAAGGTATTGTTACAGACCAGAAAATTATGATATAAATATGATTACACTGTGTGAGATAACATCTACACAATCTTTTTTTTAAAGAACCCTGAAATGATTTTGTTTCTGAAGTACACATAAAAAGAATTTCAATAGCATTGTATTTTCAGACCTTATTGTTAAAGGATCCAAGGGAAGTTTTTCCCTGTTTCTAGTATTTTCTTTATAAAAGCTGTATTTCAGACAAAGTGAGCTTGGATCATTTAAAGTCCCCACAAGGGACTGGCACTTTGTGAATGGTATTTTGAATAGTTTTGATATCCCAGGTTTTGAGATCCCTGTGTGGATTTATTTTCTGGACAATTCAGTTATTCTCTCATGCTCTGACCTTATTATGATATTGTTTTTCCCTTCTCTTCACTACCCTGTTCTCTGAGAAAGCTCTCTATAAATTTGATATAAATATAATTCACATACAATATCTGTAACTTAGTCAACTTCACAAAGCATAAAAAAATAGCAATTTCTTTTCTTTACTCCTCAGTTTTTGGGGTTTTTGCACAATAATATCCATTTGCTGTGAATTCCCTACAGCAAACTTAAAAAAACCCAACCAAACCAAACTGTAACAACAAATAAGCCCTTGAAATCCATTCTATCCGCATCAACTACAGGATAATTTTTTTGTTTCCTGGGTTGACTTGTGCTCTTTCATATAATGCATCAATTTAAATGCAGATGGCCAAGGAGAAAATAAATTTCTCCTCACACTGCTCATGTGCCCAGGGTGCTGAGATGGATGAGCCAAGGGGGACTCTGGGCTGGTTCCTTCTTTGCCAAGGGCAAAGCGCCCAAAGGTGCTGAGGGCAGGGACAGTTTGCACCAGAGCAGGGTGCTCAGAGCTCCATCCAAGCTGGGCTCAAACAGAAATACCAGAAATGCTTCTCTCAGGAGGAAATTGCCGGCACAAAGTCAGGATGCTGCAGCCCTGGGTAGGGTGAGTGTCCTGCTGCCATGCCTTGGTTAGAGCAGAACTGCACTGGCTGAGTCTGGGGATGAAATTTGTTAAATTCTGTGGGGAATTTAATTTGTTCCCTGTCTCCCTTTTTGGCAGGAGTCAGTTCAAACTCTCAAGGTTTTGGCAGAACTCCCTGACCTGCACACCTTGGCAGTAACTCATCATCATGATGTGATGGACAGAGGGGGATGAATGCCCTAAAACCAGAGGGGGGATAGAGAAATCTCTCCAGAAACCCAAAATTGATATTTTCAGTGATCCCAGACAGTTGAGCAAAGCTGCTTACAGGACTTTGCTGCCCATAGCATTGTGATCAATGCTTATAGCCTTGCATTATTCTACACCTAAGAGTTCAAACAAAGCTCAAAGAATTCCAAGAGAGCCTTGATGAGAGGGCTTCTCCATAACCTCACCCTGCTGGTTTTACCACTAGGAGAGGGGATTTACCCTTCACAAAGCCCTGACAATAAGATGCAGCAGGGCTGAACACAAGTGACACTGTGAGTGCATTAGTATTTCCAGCAGGTCTCTCCCATGTGAGGAGGAAGATGACGACAACCCCAAGCCATTAACAGTCTAAATTAGACAGACAATGTGGCTGGAAAAATGGAATATCTTACATAAAACAGGGGAGGTCAAAACTCAGCATGGTGATGATAACTTATCACACTTGGCTGGTAGACTTCATGGAAGAAATAAGTTTATGTATGGGCTGCCTCCTCTAATTCTGAATTCTCAGAGCTTAGGAATGATTGTTTATCTGCTAACAGCCTGCAGGGATTTGGGAAAATAGCTACAGCATAAAACTGAAAAATAATTGAAATAAATAAAGTGCTACCTGGCACCATCCTTGTTTATTCTGTGCATCTGATATTAACATTCGGATGTCTTATGCTCGTAATACATAATAAGAAATGAAAATGTCATAAAATCAATACCTTCTAACAGCAGAGGGAAATGTCACAAATTATCTCATTCTCATTATAGTTTTCAGACAGTAATTTCACAAGCCTCCAAGGGATTAGGAAAGCTGAGCATATTTTTGCTCTACCCTCAGATGTCAGTTTTATTGTACATGATCTAGGCAGTGCAGGTTCTCTGCTCCAGAAGTTAGAAATCAATTGTTTTGCCAATGAGATTCTTTTGCAAGGCTGTTAGCTGCCTTTGTAAGTGTGAAACTACCAAATTCTGTGTCCCTGCTTAAATTACCTTGCAGTACAGAATTACACTGCAAGCCCTGATGTGGTACAGGCTCCTGCTGGGTGCGCATACGGAACGGAGAGCTGCGCTCCTCGTAAATAAACCTTGCACTTCCTAAAGAAAAGAGATTTATGGAATCTGCTCTAGGTATTTAATTACCCTCCCATGTTTTACTAGGAGGGTTTTTTTTAATGAGGGAATAAAGCCTGCTTGACCCTGCCTGGATAAGAATGAGCTGGTCTGTCAGTCCCAGTGATGGCCTGGCTGAGGGCAGCGGGTGCTCCAGGTGGATTAAGGTGAACCTCAGACCTGTGGTGCCATCTGTGCATATTTCACCAAGCTGATTCATTTTGCTACTGATCATAACCCTCTGATCAATCACTCTGCAGATGTGGCAGCCTGAACTCAAACTGCCCTGGAGACGCCAGGTACAAAGCACCAAGGAACTGAGCGCCACGGGCAGAGCGTGGCTCCTGCATCGCCTGAATTAACAAACCCTCACTCCTCACAGCACATCATAACCCAGGAGAGACCATTCCTGCCACAGCAGCCAGAACCACGGGATATTTTCACAGAATTCCCAGGCTGGAAGAGCCCACTGGGATCCAAGCCCATCCCTGACCCTCAAGGACAGCCCAGGAGTCTCCATCCAGTGAGCACTCCCCAAACACTTCTGGAGCTCTGCTGGGCTCAGGGCTCTCAACTTCCATCCTCTAACAAACCTTGGGAAAGACATTTTGTAGGAATACCCCAAAAATGGATATTTTGGGAGCACCACGCACATCAAAGTTTCTTGCACCAGAAAAGTGAGTAACACCAATTAAAAAAACAAAGAAATACCACACAAAAACCCCACCAGCAACAACAGAGGTCCCAGGCTTTGGGAATAGTTCCAGTTATGGCTGTACTTCAAATATAACCTGTCATTGCAGGGGTCTGGGAGAAGACAACACCTTCTGCCTAAACCTGAAATGTCTTTCATTGTGAAACCTCTCCAGCTTTGACAGACATTGCAAAGCAGGAAATGTTGCCAATACAAATGTTATCCCAGACCTCCTCATCAAAATCTAAACCATTGTACAATAGCTAAGGGAACAGAACTCATGCAAATATGAAAGGGCTGTGATTTATAATGGAATCTCTTTCCCAACAAAACTTTAAGCAGAGAATTTAGTATTTATTAGACTGTAGGACTCAGGAAGTTCAGATGGTTATGTGCTGTTAAAAAAAAAAAAAAAGAAAAAAAAAGAAAAAAGTGGCTGGGATCAAAGAGTGTCTGCAAGGGAAAGGCTCAATGTGTTACTACAGAGATAATTCACAATTTATCTGAGACCTCTAAGTACCTCTGAAGCTCAACACAGCATATCATTCCTTTGAAAAGCCCAGTTTTCAAATAAAGCCTATATTAATAAAATATACATTAGATTATATAATTTAAAAACCCCAAAAAACCAACATTGAAGTAGTTTGGAAACTCGAGCCAAATTTAATACCAGGTCCTTATGGTGCATTATCTTTTTATTACAAAGGCTCAGAATTTTAACTATGGAAAGAGCAGCAAAGGCCAATTAATTAATGTTCCAGTAGTTAATATACTCATTTTTCAGCACAGAATATTGTGGAACCAAATTCTAATCTCACTTCAGCCACTCTGAGGTCCTAAGATGAAAAACATCGTAGTCAATATCTTGGACTTCAAATATGAGAGTAAAGAATAAACTCTCCCCCTGCACTCAAAGAGCTGAGCTTCTCCAACCCCCAAAATAAAAAAAAAAATAGGTTTTTTTCCCCAGTAACAGATGTGAAAAATATATTCTTCAATCCTTTCTGGCATAATGCATTTTGAATGCACGAAAGAGAAACATGTTAGCTAAACATAGACAACTATAGCAGAGAGCAGAATGGCTCACAAGATGAATATCAGATGAAAATGGCAGCTGTTACAATTAAATTTAGAATTTATGTTTTCCTAGTTGAGAATGAGAACTTATTTACAAACAAAACTATCTCACCATCTGATTGAAAAAAAAAATAAACTACTTTTTCTTTCTAGACAACATTTTTCTTTAAAATAACTATTATAGGAAAACCTTTTTTCAATTTCAGATTCTTCTTTCTTTTTATTGGTTCCAGATAACTTTCTTTTGTTTAATTTCTACACAAGTTCATTCCAGACTCATGTGTTTGCCAGGATTTCTGTGCATAATACATAACTATACATAAATATAATTATAGATCATATACATAATATAACTCTGCATGAAAAGGTCAATGGGTGTACTCCAACCCAGCCCTATGGTTTTTCTCTGAGATGATTCTGTGCTGTTGAAAGCAGCCCAGGAGGGGCCCCAGCTGTTGGTGCTGTTCAGGATTTTTGTGTAGGTGCCTCCTGTTGAGCATTTGATCCATCAAAACCCTGCTGGGCAGTGGCACAGGGATTCCCATTCCCCTCCCTCTCCCACTGTGGATATCTCCTGGATGCAGGGGATGGAACCCAGACCGTGCCAGAGCTTTGCCATGGCTGTGATTTCACACCCTGATCCTGATCCTGCCCTGGATTTGCGCTGCAGGAGAATTCAGCGCTGTGGATGTGATTGCAGGGATGTGGCACACAACAGAGCTGGCCTGCACTTCAAGGACATTTTTATGCCATAAATTCCTTCTGAGTGTGGCAGAGCTACCCCAGGGCAATGCTGTTCCATCCTTCAGGACTGCTGGATTTTTAAATAAATATTTTTTTTTCTTTAATCTCAGGCTTTGGGTTGCTTAGGGATTTGTTTTCCCCTCTCTCAGGCACTAGGCAGCACATCAGCTCCAGAAATCACACCATTTCCTGACCTTTAGACTCTAAACTAAGTAAAGTTTGAATCTCTTGGTTTTCTCATTTCTCTGTATTAGCTTCTTTCCCTTCTTTTGATTGTATTAGAGCTATTAGAGTTTTCCTTTCACACTATAACCCCTGGATTTATCAAATTAAATGCTATTTGGAGGGTTTGGGATTTGAGTTCTGAATCTTGTTGTTGATGCTTTCCAGCTGAAAGCTCAGTTATGAATCATTAGGAATCACTTAAGTCTTAATGATGTCAAGCAATTAATGAACAAAAAGATAGAGCACAACACTTCAGTAGATGCACACAGTAATGATAAGGAAAATGTGCTTTCCTCAAGGTAGGAGAACTTGATATCCCAAAAGTGACTTTGAATAAACTCCTCATTGTTTCCACTGATTTTGCTTTTGAATATGACTTCTGTTGCACATTAAAATAAGTAATTAGTGTTTATTTTCAATGTGACTGACACCTGTAGAACATGGACAGACTGGCTGTGCAATTATGTCAACACTGTGCATTGACCTTGAATTTTGAGAGAGCCAGCTGCCAGAAAGAGGGATCTTTAATTTCATTGACTCATTAAATTAAAATCATTTTTAGCAAAAAATAATCATGGGTGAATTGCCATATGTTCTTGAAACTTAGGAGACCGGGGAGATTTTTAAATAATCAGACTGCAGAGCTGTTCTTTTGAACTAAAATGCTTTCAGCATTTCTATTTCAGCTACATTTACAATCCAGTTGAACATAAAGTTCTGGAACAGCAGGCAAAACTAAGTAAAGAAATGAATGATGCTGCAAGTTGCATGCTATTCACCTAGAGATATAAGTGAGAAGTCGGTAGATGAATATAATATTAAGATACTAATGTAAATCTGTAAGAAAATTGCAACAGATTGCAGAAATGTTTTTGGTTTGGTTTTTTTTTCTTTCATACTGATGATGTTTCCCTGAATTAAACGTAATGCAAGTTTTAGAGCTGTTGAATGAGATTCAAGATGGAAAAATGAACAACAGAATCTGTTACAAGAGTACAAAATCTTGCTTGGAAGAAAACCCAAATGAACAGGGGCACCATCTGCTCTCTCCCAGTTGTTCATCACCACACAAATTATGGCCACTGAGGCACAGACACAGCAACCCCAGCACTGGGGGAAATGAGGCACCTTCGCCCCAAACCAGAATGTTTTCCTGTGCACAAATCCTCCTTTTTCTCCTCTATCCATCCTCCCTTGAAGCTCCTAAAACACAGCAACAGACTCATTGGATTTAAGCTGGCTGTAACATTATTTGTGGATCTCTGTCAAAGTGAGTTCATATAATGGTGGTGAGACTGAGACTACAATTTAATGAAATTATAAAAATTTGATGACACTTAGATAACAAAAATGAAAAGCTTACTCTCTTATTTTGAGATAAAAAGAGTTATATCAAATAGACAATGGGACTCTCAGAAAGTTCAGCATTTTCTTCTGCTTTTACTACCCACTAAATTATTCTTTTGCATGAATTTGTATCATAAGCAACTATATTGTATCAACTGCTAGGACACATCCATCCCTGCTTGGAGTTCTGCATTCAAATCTTGCTTTTTGCCTCATCCAAAGACAATTAGTGATCTATAATTAGCAAAGTTTCCTGAAAGCCTGTCACAACGCTCTTTTAAAAGAGTACTAAAGAGTTGACTTAGACGTCAAATGTGGTGTCACTGTTGATGTCCTGGGGAAAACCTAAACCCAGATGCTTCATTCATTCCTAATCAGAACCATTTCTGATCACAACCTCTCTCTGAACTCTATTTTCTGGGGACTCTTTCTGCTGTTATTCCAAGACATTGCCTTGAACAGCTCTTGGGAAGCACCAGCCAGGTCAGTTTGTGATTCCCAGCAGAGGAGCCCGTGGTGAGGCAGTGCCTGCCCAGCACAGACCCTCTGCCCACCAGGGCTGAGCTCAGGGACTGGTTTTGCTTCATTCAAACCCCGAGTTTGAGGGGGCTCTGGCTTTGCACACCCATTGCTCCTTGGAGGGGAATCTCCAGGGCTGCCCATTGATCTCCTGCTTTTTGTTATGATCACTGGAAGCTCCCCTGAGTGCATTGCAACCCTACTGCTGGCTGATTTCTGATAAAACCACAGAGAGCTACACTGGGAGAAAGAGAATAGGTGATAAAGAAAGTGTTATGTTTCATTAGATGGTAAGAAGATATGTCAGCTTCAAAGATGAAACCAAGATTATTATGTGAGCTTCTTTTGTTGAATAAATGATATTTAGAAGAACAGAAATGGGAATCAGAATTTTAAAGTAGATAATAGAAAAATACAGTAATTTGTTACAGAAATATATTATACAAAACTCTATATTATTTATGTCTTTAAAAACTCAAACTGGGTTATCAGGATATTTTGGGAAAATAAATTGTGCTCCTAGATTGAAGTCCATGTGCAGATTATTGGCTTGAGCTTCTTTGATCTACCCTCACCCAGCACCTTTGTTTTAAGTCAGAGGTTATCAACTTCAACTGTATTGCTGTATGGATTTTTAATTTCCTTTTCAAAAGCAAAAATTGCCTACACAGATATTTGCAAAATAGCATAAAATTTAAAGCTGACCTATTGACAGCTTCTCTTTCATTGTGTTGGGGAGTTTCTGACAGAGTGAGTGACTGAGGACAGCAATGACTGAGCACAAGGGAGGTCAGCAAATCCACACTGTTCTTTTAATGAAAACCACCTAAATCTCACTATGAGTTAATAAAAAAAACTATGTATGTTGTATATGCACATTGCTGTACATGCAAATATACAGGTAAAATTAGGTTAAATAGATGAAAGCAACACCTGGCACTGTAGTGTTTCATTTGACTTAAATTTCTTGTATGAATTTGCGTCTTAAAGGAAATATAAATTTGGTGTTTAAAATTCCAGCAGTATCCAGAACTCCAGGATGCTCAGGATAAGCTGAGTTGTGTTCCTCCTGCACAGGGATAGGGAAGGTAGGAATTCATCACACCGACAAAAACAAAAACAACCAATGTTTTTGTCCTGCTGAGCTCGGGGTGAGCTGGAAGGATGAGAGTGTCCCCAATTAATTTTGTCCTTCGTTCCCTGACAGAAGGTCCCGGGCTCCCATTCCAGCTGATCAGCTGCTTAATGTTCTGCATCAGAACCTGGAGCTGCCATCAGCACCACGGAGGGCCTCGAATAGCTTTGGTCAATCAATGTAAAACATGACCAGATATTAATTACTGCAGTTAGCCTGCCTAAAATGTACAAAAATGAGGGAAAAAATTGTTTTTTTGCAATTATTATTGATGTGCTGGTTTAGAGTTCTCAAAGGCTAATGCAGTAATTTTAAAACCAGATTGAATTCTTGTACACAACTCTCATTACTATCCCAGATTTCTCTCTTTGGGAACTGGATTCACCTAAAATACAAACCCACAGGTATGTCCTCAATCACTTAAAAATTATTTTTAAAAGCATCTTGAAAACCAAGTTATAGCATACCAGATTTTCTGTTAGAACAAATCCAAACTAAACCCCAGAACTACAACAAAAATCAGAACAAGCCTGTGGACAGATCAGGTTCAGTAGAGCAAAACTTAATCTAAAGAAGCATCTGCTTACCCTGACAGTTTCTTTCTTCTCTTGCTGTTTTTTTTCCCTATTTTTCTATTATTTTAGAAGCTCTATCTTGCTCAGTCTTGTCAGAAAAGCCACTCATATCAAAGCAGTATTTCTGTGCCTGAATATTCCTGTGTAGTTTTATTTGGTACCTCTCCATACGACAGCTGGTATTTCATCATTAATAAAAATGTAATAAGAATTGTAACTGACTTGTTAATTAGTTGTTGCTGAAGTTCAGTACAGCATTTTATTATATTTGAGAGTCACACCTCTCACACTCAGCACCATTCTGCACCAAGTTTGGCAAATGGGAAAATGGGATCACCTCTCCCCACCTTTGCACTAATTATCTTCTGTTTAATACCATCTAATCCCCGGGAAGGTTTTTAATAGTTTCCTACTTTATTTGGAGTCAGGTACAGGTAATTAGGAGTATAATTGTGCCTTGATTTCTTTTCTGTGTTGGCCAAAAATTCCAGGGAAAACACATACAAAAAAATGTTATTTGAAACCAGACAATTTCTGTTGGGTAGTGATGTCCTGAGTAACATCTCCAAATTATTCAGAACTCAGGATCTGCTGGATATGGCTGAATGCAACCAAAGATTAAGGGGAAAAATTTAATGCAAGGTGCTGATAAAATGCAAAATGTAAATGGCCAAAGGATCCTTTCCCTCTGATGTGAGACATGTAAGGGCAAATTTTGTAAATTTTTCTTGAATTAAGGAAGAGAATGGAAGGTGAAGCAGCTGGAACGATTCTTTGTGCCAGCAAACTCCTAAATCCCACCCACTTCAGCACAGACAATGCACTCTGCTATCCCTGAATAATACACATTACAGCTGTAGTACAGAAAAATCCACAGCAAGCAACAAAAGCAGCAGAACAATGCTTGAAATCTTTATCTACATGTGCCAGGGATTTCACAAAAATGAAGCAGATCCATAGATTTTAAAAAGGGTTTCTTACTGGTTGTAAAATAGTCACAGAAACAGTGAGAATTTTAGAACAATTTGTCCCTTCAAGAAGAAAACCAAAACCAACCACCAAAACTAAGGTAGGCTTAGGCTGATTTAGAATGGATTTGGAAATATTGGAAGAATTCAAGCACAGGTGCACAGATTCATGGTATACTGCACATATTTCAGGGATATTTGGTTTGCAGAAAGGAATTAGAAACCTATGGGATGAGTGAAATGGAGAATTCACTTAACTGTTGTAATCTGTTAACTCTTGCCTTTATAAATTGGCAGAAAGCTTTATATGAAGCCATTAGTTTATTAAAGTTAGCTAGTCCAGCCTAGTGACTGAGAAATCACTGGGCAAACCGAGTTTCTGTGCTTTTCAGAGACCAAAGAAAATAAAATCCCTTCTCATAAACAATTCAGCAGGAACAGAACATTTTCCTGTTGCCTCAAGTTACCAACAGAACAAAACCACACTCTGTGACTTCTTTAACACATCTCAGCTCTGGTGTTTGCCTTCAGAAAACAACAGATAAGATGCTTGTATATTTTTCAGAAGCTGAGTCTTGTTATCATTTTTATAAGGTCACAAACTGAACACAGGAAATTGAAATCCCTGCAGAGGAAAATATTGTTGCAGGTGTGCTTATTCTAATGTAGTTTTTGTTTGGTTCTTTTATTTTTGTTATTTTAGAATTGATTTGACATTCTCCTTATACTTTATTCTTGAAAATATAACCTTTTTCTTTAGAGCTGTTTGAGTTGCTTAATATCTTAAAAACAACACAGTTTTGTTTCATCTGATGTTCAAACTCAATAGAGAGAATGTTATCTTACTCTGAGCCCTGTAATGTCTGATACAAAATGTCTTCACGGCTAAAACTGGATGAGACTCAGGATTATAATTTTCTCCAAAGTTCATCAAAACACAAAGAATATTTTAATATTTTTTTACTTAGTTTTATTGTTTCACTGCTTCTTTTTCCTCTTCACTACTTCAAAAATTACGGTGCTGTGATAGAGCTTCAGTTTTCTGCAAAATGGGCTTGCTATATAGATCCTGAAAAACTATTTACATTCATTTATAATCGCTGAGGAGATTTGATAAGTGTGTTTCACTTACAATCAGGAACCATGCATTTCCCCCAAAATAGCAGTGGCTGCTTGGACAATTTTGTTAGCCATATTTCAGCCATAGTATTTCAACTACCACAGGTAAAGTCATGTCCTTAATGTGATTGAACATGCACAGGTCACCAAAGATAGAAGGACACAGTTCTTAAGCAAAAAGAATTAAACAAATAAGCATTAATAATTAAACACTTCTAACTTTAAATGGAGTGCTTTTTTTTCCTGTTATAAATGAAAATTAACTTCTTTCTGGAATGGGATGTCATCTTTTCATCTTGGGCTCAGGCCTGGAGAATGAGGATTTTCCATTTTCCAGCACCTAAAGAGACTGAGGGAACTGAGCACATCCTCTACCCCTTCCAAACAACACAAAATTGGTCAACCTAATATAATGTCCATTTCTCACCCCTCTCCATAACTCTGTCCAAGGAGTGTGAACTCACAGAAAGAGTATTTATAATGGATGATAAAGCTATGATCAATACTAATGCAAAATTTAGCATCTGATTTAAAACTGATAGAATGCAAAAAAAGGTGAATAATACATGAAGTTCCTCCTCCACGAGTGCAGCTTCACACCCTTGAAGATGTAAAATGTGCTCATTTAAAATACAACCCACAAGTACTGCAAAGATTTTTATGCTTAGAGTTCAGATAAAGGGAGAACCCAGCCAGCCCAGCAGCAGAGTTAAAAGCAATTAGAATCCCACACCAGAAGGAAAAATGTTGATGCTCTTTGGGTTTAAATACATAGGATGGGAACAGGGAGCACTGAAAACAGGAACCCTGCTCTGCTACAGGTTCTGAAATTATTGATGAGCTGGAGGACTCAGTCTGTTGTTGAATTAATTAAAATTAATCAAATTTGCCTGACTCCAGTAAAAGGCAACCAATATCTGGATGGGCACAGTTTTTTATCACTTTGATGTGCAGTTTGGGTTTTTGACTCCTTTGGGACATTCAGTTGACCCAATCCTAATCAACTAACTCTTAGAAAGATATTTTTGGGCATATTTAGATCTTTTCTCTAGTTACCGAAGAAAAACAGACCTCTCTAGAAGCCAGGTTTTCTCCCTGCATTAGATTTTTCACTTTGGACCTTCTGGGATGAGTTCTTCTCTAGATTTTCAACAGTTCTACCTGAGATATTAAGAAGGAGCTGAGACAACAGTCTCAGACTAGTTCAGGTGATTTGTATGAGGTGAGATAATTCAACAGAGTGTTAGACATCTGAAACAAATAGAATTTGTCAAGGTGTTTTAAACAAAACCTTTTCTCACGCTTTAATTCTAAAAAATAAGCTGCATTCATTATAAATCTCACAATGTTCCTAAAATATTAATTGGATAATTCCAGGGGTTTTTCCTTTAGTTTTTCAGAGTCATTTATGAACAGCAATCATTTGAAAAAACAGGAAGTAAAAATAAAACAACTGAGACAATAAGGGAACTGGTCTTGATTTAAGCACTGCCTTGGAGAAAGTTCCTCAAACACTCACAGACTGTCAGAAAATACATCCTGTAAGTGGTTTTTCAGGTTAGACAGAATAAGTCCATTTTATCCTTTCAATATAATGCTATTTCTTCCAATAATGATAGCTGTGGCCATTTTTATCTTCCATCCTGTTATTGAAGGAGGATTAAGATATTTCTAATGCCATACAAGTACTCTTTGGGAAAGAGTGATGGTTATTAAAAAAAGTGCTCTAAAATTAGATGATTCAAAGGTGTCAGGATCCACGTCTAACAGACAAGGACTGGGGGATGCTGAGCTGCTACTGGTCCAGACAACTCCTCAAATGGAAGCAATTTTCTTTGAGGACAGAAAAAAAGAAATAATCATGGAACAAAAATACCACAGAATATTGACCTTCAGCTTTCTGTCAGGTTTACTTGATTGGATGAATTTAGTCCAGGAAAGGCTTAACAAAATCCTACACTCCATATTCTTTACCACAGGAAAGTGATAATTTCACCACTTTACCAATTTTTGCAGTTGTAATATGTTGGATTTTGGGTTTTTTTTTTTTTGTATGTAAATGAAGCAGGCTTATTATTTTTAGTTTCTAATTTGCTTTTCACTCCTTACAGATTTATGGCATTAAAGTGAAAGCTGGTGCATCTTCCTGAAGGTGGATGACATTACAGTGATGTAAAAACAAAGTTGCTTGGTACTTCAAATGCTAAATAAATGGCATTTGTATGAGTGCAGTGAACGTTGAGCTGTCTGCCAGGCACCACTCAGCTTTCATTACTGTAAATCATCTCTGGAAAGGCTGCTGAGAAATTCAATTGTCTTCTGAGGGCTGGGAGGGGCATCTGGGGAAGGTGACAATGCCAAGGTTGCTGTCAACACCACTGAAAGCACATTTTGAAGAACGTGCCTCACCTCAGGGCAGGACAGGGCCGCTGCTTTTCCACGGCCCAAAAGCTGAGAGAGGAAGGCAGGAGCTCTCCTGGCTGCCCCCTCCTATTGCATTTGCTGGCTCTCGAATGATGAATTTGATTCTATGCTTTCACAAGGTTGATTTATTATTTTATGATACTATATTATATAAAATATTAATCTAAGCTACACTAAAGAATACAGAAAGGCTATTCATAGAAGGTTAAAAAGATATAATGCAAATTTGTGACTCTTTCCAGAGTTTAACCCTGAGTAACTATTGAGACAAAACAACTCACAGAAACCCAATGAAACAACCACCTGGTAAACAAGTTCTAAACACATTCTAAAAGAGCAAAACACAGGAGAAACAAATCAAATAATTATTGTTTTCCTTTTTCTCTGAAGCTTCTCCACTTCCCAGGAGAAAAACCCTGAGCAAAGGGATTTTTCAACAAATGTAAATAAAAAAACCCTCCTAGGTTGGAAATCCAGAGGAGGCAGGAAAAGGTGAGCACACCCAGCCTGGTGTGCTGAATGAGAAACCACCAGGGCTGGTTTGCTTTTCACAGAGAGAGCAGGAGGGAGAGTCCCTGGGTCCCAAGGGCAGGGCTTGTCCCTCGTGTTTAACCGAGCTTCGACATTTCTGAGAGGGACAATTCTCCTGGAGCTCTGCCCTGAAGGGCTGGGCCATTCGCTAATTCCAGTTTTCACCTCTCCCACCTGCAGCTCCTCTCTGCGGCCCAGGGTGATTATCACACACCCCACCAGGCACTTCACACTTATAATATGTTATAAATTCACATTTATAATAAAGTGTTATCACCTGCCTGTAGAAATAAAGCAACCCCCCAGCAGGTCACACACAGGTCCCACTCACAGAACAACACCCCAGGATTCACAGAAATTTCTGTTTCACGGGCACAGAATAATGGAATATCAACAGCCACAGTGGAAATATGTGCATAATGATGTTTTATCTTTTGTGTACAGCAAGGCTTCGTTCATTATCTCCTCACAAACATTTCTGATTATACAGCCTGGCTAACACATTTCTCCAGCGCTGCTGCAGAAGGTTTGCATAAGTTTGTGTTTCTTGCAGAAACAGAATCTCTCAGGCTTTTTCAAATGCAAAAGACTCACTTCAATTCACTAGAAGCAGCTAACTCAGGTTTAATAAACACTTAGATACCTGAGACTGGGTTCAGTTCAAGTTCTCCGTAGCTACAGCCTGAAATATTTATAGCTCATATTCAGAGTTTTCCCCACATTTATATCCTGCCATTTGAAAGATGTTTGCATTTTCAAAGAAAACAGTACTACCTGTGTTGAAGATCTATTCAACACATAAAAGAATAAATTTCCCAAGCTGCTGCTGGAAATGTGACTGACAGAAGAACAAGTACATTGTGGAAATCTAAAGAGGCAAATTTTCATAGAACTACTCAAGAAGCAAAATGAGTGACTAGAACTATATAGACTTTTACTTTTTTAACAGAGAATCTTTGCAAACTTTTCTTAGCTACAAATGAAATAGCAGAATACCAAGACCAATAGAGGTATATAGGATTAGATAATGGATCCTTAGATTCTTTAAAACCATGTTTTTTACATGTTGCTCAGACAAATTGAAACTATGAATTCCATACTTTCTCTCTTGTAAAGTCTTAGATATTATACATTGAGATTCACAATGAGAATGTGGACTTTCAAATCAGAGATAGGATAAAAAAACCCCAAGAAACAAGATTTATCCTCTCCTATTCTTCATTCACCAAAAATTTGCTTTGTGATGGTTTTGTGGCATTAAGGGAATCCACACAAGGGTGGAACTGCAATCATGCACAAGCAGTCCTGGCAGATATAAAGCTTTGCCTTTCTCCATCTCTCTTTCCCTACAACACCCTCTGTTCTCCCCAGAATTAATTCAATTTCCCCATGTCCTGTGTCAATCACAGCTCTTCATTGTACATTGGATTTTTTACCCTTCCAACCACACAAGTCCATAAATACCCTCAATGTTTCTGCCTCCCATTGTCCCTGCAATTTGATTAAAAGCATTGAATTTTTGCCTCATAGGATCAATGGGATCAGATCCTTTTATTCCTCCTCTACTGAAATCAACTCCTATCATTCCAGAGCCTCTCAGTTTCTCTCAGAAATTTTGTCTTCTTTCCAGCTAAATCAGCATTTACTACTCGTTTCCTGATTCTCAAACAGCCACATGACATTGGCTAATAAGTAGTATTTTAACTTCTGCTAAGTAGGGGGAAAAACACCTTGTACAAATATCTGTTTTCTGATGAGTTTGGTTTGAACTACTTTGTCCCATTGCAGCAATGAGAAATCCTAAAAAATCAAATATTTTTCTTTATAGGACAGTTGCAGAAGTGGGCTTGATGTTTTGTCCCATCTCCATGCAGAATGTATGATGAATTGCACTTTACATTTAATATAAACTACATTTTTAAAGCAATTAGAGCATTTTTAAGGAATTGCTTATTAATCAAATAACTTGTTAATCTTCTTTCATAAACACTAAGCAGTGTTTGTTAATCAGTACAAGTGAACGCAGTCACATTGTATGTTAAACATCATTTAAAAAATAAATGCTTTCAAAACATTTGATTTAGTAAGAGGAATCCTCACGAGTCTGTTGGGACATTTCCTGTGTAATCTGAACTTCAAGCTAAAGGAAGCAGGAAAGTAAACTTAGATGAAAGAATATTTTATAAGCCGTGAACATCAGCATCTCCAGCCTGGCAGAGCCTGCCCTTCACACCCATTTACGAGGGTTTGGGGCTGTACCCACAGGAGAAAAGGGCTGGTGGGTCTCACAGGAGCAGCAGGATTCTCTGGAGGGACTGATATATATAAATACACGTGTTTAACAAACCAAAAATGTCACAATCTATAGTAAAACAAACAGCAAAATCAGTGCCACAGACTACTCATGCAATATGTTTTTAAGAACAGATAAGCAACACATTTACTCACTCCACTAACAAAACTAAAATTGAAATTTACTGTATGAATCCTAGGTGTAAAACTCTCATGCTAAGATTTTTCAGCAGCTTTCCTAAAGTAACAGCTATCAAGAATTTCAATCCATTTTGAATCCCAATTCCATTTCCCCCCAATTTATCTTTCTTCACCTACTTCTTTATTCCTCATGCTCCCAATTAGTGAACTTCCCCTAAAAGTTGCTCATCCAGAAAAACACACAAAACAAAACACACATCTTAACTTACAAGTTCACTCAGCTGGAAATTTTTCAGGTTTAAAAGGCAAAAAACAAATTCAACAATTAACTTTCCATTTTCCCCTAGAACTTAGTCTATTCTGAGCTGAGCCATTATCAGATAAACACAGCCAGGTCCTGGTCAGTCAGCCCTAGCACAGAACACTCAGATTTAAGAAATCCTTAGTAAAAAATAAGGTGTGATGAAATCAGAGTCCTAAAAGCAGAGGAAATGCCCATTCTCTTATAAAATAGGATTGCTACAGCAGGGAATACTTCCATTAATTTTAAACAGGAATAAGAACTCGTTATTTGAATATAGAATTTAAAAAAATATCTGAAGAAGGACCACTGGAAACTCACCTGCCTATCCAGGAACTGCAGAGAGTATTTCCCAGCCCACTTCCCCTCCATTTGGGGTTTTATGGGATTTGAAGGTGTGTTTGTGGTTGGGCTGGGGCCACTCTATTGAGGTTTTTATAGGATTGGAGCAGGTGTTTGGATTTGGGGCACTCCATTGGGTTTTTACAGGATTGGAGCAGGTGTTTGGGTTTGGGGCACTCCATTGGGTTTTTATAGGATTTGAGCAGGTGTTTGGGTTTGGGGCACTCCATTGGGTTTTTATAGGATTGGAGCAGGTGTTTGTGGTTGGGCTGGGGACCCTCAGGTGAGGGGAATATTCTGGCACTGCTGTGAAATCAGTGCAGTCATGGAGATTGTGAGAGCCTGGAGCTCCCAGAAACTGCAGCCTAATAATTATTGAAATTAACATCATTATTTCATATTAAGAAGCATTAAAATAATATTACACTGGCAAATAGGTGGCCCAGTGAAATGAAAAGAAAACTGCATGGAGCTACTTTCAATAAAGTCAATATTAAAAGAGATTTCTTCTAAAACTTCCCTAAGCCATCGCCCCCTTCACTAACTTAATTATTGGAGCAGATGTGGAGAAATGTTATTAGAAAAAAGAAAAGTGAGCACTTTAGATAGTCTAAAGCCCTTTAGATAGTCTTCTTTCTCTTTTCTTTTTTCCTTGCTTTTTTTAAAAAATCTAGAATTGTTTGGCTCTACAAATGAATTTAGGCGGTAGAAAGCTTTTAATTTCTTTCACAATATATCTAAATGAAGCAGATCAATATCCTAAAAATAAAATAAAATACAATAAATAAAATTTTGCTAGCCATCTCTGCATTGCTGTAAGTAGATCTCAGAAGCTGCAGTGAGCTTTCCCCTCTGAACTGAAATATTCACTTTTAGGGTTTGCACTGTCAAGCATCAGATCTTGTGGTAAAAATTTGTTATGAGAGAAATAATGTGGATCCCTTCTGACAAGGAACAAACAGCCCAGACACAGAACATGGTATCACATCCCAAAGGGAGGAAAAAATTTTTCTCTGTATGTTTCCTTCTTTAATTTAATTCTATCAAGAATTGCAATTTCCAAATCTTTTATCCGAACAGATAAATTAATAAAAAACCAACATAATGTGAAATTAATATTAAAAAACCTTACTAAAAATCACCAAAAAAAAGAGATGTTTAATTTTGTCTCATATGTAATACTTTTGGATGCCAGGGCAAAGGAATGGAATATGTTCTGGGGGGAAAAACAACAGTGTGAATAAAACATTCTGAATAAGAGAAAAGGCCATGGAGCCCAAAGAGGATTGGCAGTGCCAGGATGGTTCCTGAGGGATGGAGCCTCTCCCTGTGACCCCTGCACCTCCCAGCCCCGCTCATGGCCAGGCTGAGCCAGGCACAGCTCAGGGATCCTGAAATTCCCATTCCTCAATTCCTCAATTCCTCAATTCCTCAATTCCTCAATTCCTCAATTCCTCAATTCCTCAATTCCTAGCCCTGCTCATGGCCAGGCTGAACAGGGCACAGCTCAGGGTTCCTGAAATTCCAATTCCTCAATTCCTCAATTCCTCAATACCTCAATTCCCAGCCCTGCTCATGGCCAGGCTGAGCCAGGCACAGGGATCCTGAAATTCCAATTCCTCAATGCCCAGCCCTGCTCATGGCCAGGCTGAACAGGGCACAGCTCAGGGATCCTGAAATTCCAATTCCTCAATTCCTCAATTCCCAGCCCTGCTCATGGCCAGGCTGAGCCAGGCACAGGGATCCTGAAATTCCAATTCCTCAATTCCTCAATGCCCAGCCCTGCTCATGGCCAGGCTGAACAGGGCACAGCTCAGGGATCCTGAAATTCCAATTCCTCAATTCCTCAATTCCTAGCCCTGCTCATGGCCAGGCTGAACAGGCATCCTGAAATTCCAATTCCTCAATTCCTCAATTCCTCAATTCCTCAACTCCTCAATTCCTCAATTCCTCAATTCCTCAATGCCCAGCCCTGCTCATGGTCAGGCTGAACCGGGCACAGCTCAGGGATCCTGAAATCCCATTTCCTCAATTCCTCAATTCCTCAATTCTTCCATTCCTCAATTCCTCAATTCCTCAATGCCCAGCCCTGCTCATGGCCAGGCTGAACCTGGCACAGGGATCCTGAAATTCCAATTCCTCAATTCCTCAATTCCTCAATTCTTCCATTCCTCAATTCCTCAATTCCTCAATTCCTCAATGCCCAGCCCTGCTCTTGGCCAGGCTGAACAGGGCACAGCTCAGTGCCCTGAAATTCCAATTCCTCAATTCCCCAATTCCTCAATTCCCAGCCCATCCCTCCAGGTTCCAGCATGGTTATTTCACTGACACTGCTCAGACTTTATTAAACTGCAATCGCCTCCCTGATTCCTGCCCAGCTCTATTGAAAATTCATCTTGTCACTGCTTTCCCCTCTAAATTTTATCCATCTGCTTGAATAATTCAGGAGTTACTCAAGAACAATCCAGCTGCTCTTTCTTGGGGTCATAATGGACCTTGGCTCCCCTTCAGCTCTCCTTAGGTGCTGCTGGAGCTAAAATGGGAATAATCCCAGTGCCTGGGAGTGGAACAGGAAATCAGGGAATTTATTCAGGGTGTTCCTGCAGGTCCCTACCCTGAAATGCAGTGAAACCACTGGATTTTAGCAGATATTTTCCACAAGAAAAGAAGCTGCTGCATTTCCCCATCTCCACGGCACAGATTGCTTTCTTCTGTGGGAGCACATACCAGTGCAGCTCCTTTTTTATTTTATAATAACTCATTTGTAGAGCTAAGTCTGAAATGGTCAAAACATTACACATAAATATAAGGGAGATACATAAAATTACTTTTCCCTATCTGCTTCAGCTGGGAATTTCATGCCAATCTGCTGCTGGCCAATATCCTCCCACAGATTGCATTTGTGGTAAAGTGGATCTTATATTTCCACAGCTGCAATAAATTGGTTTTGTCCAAGCCATTTTCTATATCTTTAAACTCTCCCTAAACATCCCAACCAACTATATCTGTGGTTTGCCCTTGCAATTTAAAAAAAAAAAAAATCTAAAAAAAGATCTGAGTAACTGTCTGAACTAAAAAAAGGACAGAATTTTCATCTAAACAGGTGTTTTTTGAATTATAAACTGTGAAAGAAAACTTAGGAATGCAATTAAATCCAAATTATCCAATTTCATGCCTATTAATACTATGAAGTCGAATTGTTTCTTAATCCACTTTGAAGGGTTGTTTTGATATTCAAATTGCCACTACAGAAAAAATGTGGGTGTTTAGTGAGATATCAAGTGGACTTTGCTGAGCCACCAGAATTCACAGGATCTTGTGGCTGAACGTGGAACACTCAGCATTTCTCAGGGAGCTTGCATTCCTGAAAGCACTTCTCAGCTGATGAGACTTTAATGAAAATAATAAATATTTAGAACATGCACAGAGGAAGGGTTTTTATAAATAGAGCCCCAGTGATTAAAGGCAAAATGTTTGTTCTTATTTGAGAGCTGAAACTTCCTGCTCTGTGTGAGCCTTTGGAAGTCAGACATGGCAGTAATGGCAAGAGTCACTGGATTATTTTAGAAATAGCAGAGGCTAATTAGGCTGCAATAGCAGTTTAATCACATCTTTAAATGTGGATTTTAACTTAGCAAAAATGTCTTGAAAGAGAAATAACTGGATAAAATTTGTGAAGGACAGAAAGAGGATTTTATGGCCTTTGGCCATATTATGTGAAACTTTCTAATAATAAACATGATGCAATGAGTCCCCCTGTGCAGGTACCAAAGGGTGCAGGAACCCTGACCTCCTTTTAAACTCAGTTCTCCTTAAATTGTAAATGATTGAATTGTTCACCTTTGATCATCTTGAAAATTCTGTGTAATAAACAAATTTTTGTTTATTTTGTTTATTTTGCTTTATACCCACAGCATCCACTACAAGTTCTCAACACCAGCTCACATTTTCTGTGTGCAGGGAATTCCATATGTACTACGAAAACCTGGCCTAGCAATTTTAATTCTTCAAAAATCTTTTATTTTATTCCTACAGAGGAAACAAATTTTCAGTTGTAAAATGAAAGATGCTGCAAGAGTGAGATCCATCATCTTGGTAAACTACACCTGACCAAGATTAACTTCTGAGTTCATTTAAGATTTGCAGCTTGAGACAAGTGCAATACCTTATCTGCAGGTTATATCTGGTACTTTTACTGAGGGATTCAGTCAACTCAACACCTCCAGAAAGGTAAGCCCAAATTTACATTCTCAGCTGGGCTATGTCTAAGGAAAGCAAACATCCTTGCCTGAATAATTTGACTTTTTGTTCTTCATTTTTCAAGTCTCAAAGGTTATTCATATTCTATTTATCTTCAGAATATCTTCAGAATATCCATCTAGATGGGTAAAATATAAATGTTTAATTTATTGTGCTGTCATTTCATAACAGTACCAAAGTTGACAGTACTGGAGAAGCACAAGTCTGGAGCAGATGAGCAAGCAGGAAAAATAAAGATTTATTGCTTTAACCAAAGTAAGACTCATAAGGTTAAAAGGAGAATAACGGAGCATGACAAGAGGCACACAGTGAGGAGAAAGTTACATGGTAAGTTTTCACAATACTTTGAAAGTGATGCTGTCACTTTTTCTGTCCTTTTTTGATGTGTGGCTGAGGGCACCGGGCAGACAGGGAATGTCAGGCCACACCTTTGCTCCCCCAGCCCTGCCAGCACCAATAATTCCATGTACAGAGGGAAATCCCAGCACCCTGGTGCTGCTCAGGACAGCTCTGATTCTACATTCTCGCAGGAAAACCAGCTTACTCTGGCTTCAAACTCTCTATCAACATGCTAGTCACTTACACCTGCATTGAAATTAATCACAAGCCTTATTTTTAGAAACCACTTTGCTTGAAAACCAAAAAAAAACCATCCTAAAAACCACTCCTAGCACAAGTGCTGTCACAGGAGAAACTCATCAGGGAAAGGAAATGAAATAAAGAGGGACAGAGGGACATGGCACTGCTGTCAGGATCCACCTGATATCTCCAGAATTATTCCATGGCAGGGGCAATTAAACCACTATCACTGATGTAATTTACAGCCTCTGGAGTGTTCAACTCCTCCTTGGATTTACAGAGACAGTTGTACATTAAACTACATTCAGCTTTACCTCTGTGTTTTCCTTCTGATTTTTGGCTGCAGCAGAGTTTAAAGCGCTGTCTCAGTGTTTCTAAGCTGCTTTGGAAATGGCTGAATTAAATGGGAGCTGTGGCTTGGACACAATTGCACAGTGGCACTCAGGGAGCTGCACAGAGGATGTTTGGGATGGAAACAAGATCCTCAAATGCCTCGTGTAACTCAGCTGGAGCATCCTGCATTCCTGTGGGCTCCCAGCTACATCACAAAATTTCCTGGCTGGTGAACAACATCCAGCCCTCAGAGAAGGTGGGTTATTGTGAATTTCACATCTCTGTGAAGTGTTTTGGGAAGGGGGAATTTCAGGTGAGGGGTGGGGACACTGAACCCCCCTGGAACCCCCTGCCCTGCCCCAGCCCAGAGCGGCATCTCCCCCTCTCCATCTCCCTCCCATCCCGAGCTTTAGTGGCTTTACAGCACCCATGTTTCAACAGGAAAAAAAAAAAGGAGATTCTGAGGAATAAACAAGGGAAGATCTACAGCACATTGTCTGGGACCAGATAAATTTCATTGAGCAGAGTTACAGCACTGCAGAGACCAGGGGAATATATTCAAATGTTCTGCAGGTTACATGATAAAAGCTGGATTTAAAATTCTTCAGAGATGAAACTGTTCCTACTTAGTGAATAGCAGCTGCTCTAAATTAATCTATATTGATTAAATTTCCTCTTGCTTCACCAAAAAAAAAAAAAAAAGAAAAAAAAAAGCTTTTAATTTAGAACATCGCTGTAACATCTCAGTTGAAACAATTGCAAGATGAAAGCAACAGGATGATGTCAGCAAATATTATCACCTCCCTAAATCACACTGAAATTACTCTTCTAGGAGCCCAAATGTTCTCTCTCCATCACCTCCTCTGGTGGCTCTGGATGTTCCCTGATCTACGTCTCAAAGCCAAGCCTGTTTTCAGTTTTGCTGTCCCTGTGACACACAGAGCCCTCCTGGCCCACTCCTCATCTTCCTCACACCCTGCCCTTCCTCAGTCTGCTTTTGTGAGGGTCAGAAAAGGCTCAGGATGAGCTGTGCCCACCACAAATAATGGGATGGATTATTCAGGATGCAATCCCAGAGCACACTGCAGGGAAATGATGGAATTCCTGAGCTGGAAATGGCTATGGGAGGCCACTGGGCCTGAATCTGAGAAAAATCTGAGCAGAATCTGAACAAAATCTGAGATGAATCTGAGCTGGATCTGAGCAGAATCTGAACAAAATCTGAGCTGAATCTGAACAGAATCTGAGCTGGATCTGAGCAGAATCTGAGCAGAATCTGAACAGAATCTGAACAGAATCTGAGCAGAATCTGAGCTGAATCTGAGCTGAGTCTGAGCAGAATTGATCTGAATCTGAGCTGAATCTGAGCTGAAACTCAGCAAAATCTGAGCAGAATCTGAACAAAAGCTGAGCTGAATTTGAGCAGAATCTGAGCTGAGTCTGAGCTGAATCTGAGCAGAATCTGAACAGAATCTGAGCTGAATTTGAGCATAATCCGAGCAGAATCTGAGAAAAATCTGAGCTGAATCTGAACTGAATTTGAGCAGAATCTGAGCAAAATCTGAGCAGAATCTGAGCAGAATCTGAGCTGAATTTGAGCTGGCACACAACCCTAAAAGTAGATTTATCTTATTTTTAGAAATTGTTCTAACAACTTGAACAATAAGTGTGTCAGCACAGAAATTATTTTGACTACAGTCTAATGGAAAGTTAGCGGGTAGTTGCTTTTATATTCAAATATAATTTATATTTTGGATGGCATCAACGATATTTTGGGCTTATATTTGATTTTTAAAGAGATTTGCTCACCTGAGTAAAGCAAAGAGGATTTGGCTGCTCAATTCTTAGGCCCCCAGAATGGAGGGAAATGCAGGAAGATGAGTTTTCATCCTACAAAACGGAGACATTTTCCTCTAGAACTGAATTATCCTATTTTTATAGTCCCATTCATAAGCTTTTGTTTACAGATAATACAGCACTTTGAAATTGAAGATGTTGATTATTCTCGTTTTGCATTCAGATGTTCTTAATGTTTTATTTTGCAGTATCTGGGGAGAGTTGATGTATATATTCTAAATGTGAAATAAATAAACAAGCAGGCTTGCAGAATTTTCTTTTTATTGCTTTTTGCTTTTATTTGTTGATATTTTGTTATGTATAATTCTGTATATTTGACATCAAACTGTACTTGATATCTCTTTGAAGCTTTAATTGTCAGCTTTTTTTTTCCCCCTCCAGTTTTTCTGTTTTTCTGGATTTTTTTTCCCTGTAGTTTTTACTTCACATAGAGTTCATTTTTCTAAACCAGGAACTCTCACGTGCTGAATTTAATATTGTTTTCTTGAGACATAAAACCATGTCCCATTTACCCCCTTTCAACAATATACAGTGCTATTTTCCTATCATCTGCAATAAAACAGTGAGAGATAACACATAAATAACTATATTAACACTAACCATGTTCATTAAGTGCCTCATTCTGAAAATGTGTTACAGCTGGCCACTTACACTTGGCTGGAAATCAAATACTACAGGACCAGCAGAAAATAAATAGCTGACTCCGAGATGATACTTGGATAAATTATTGCAGGGTAATTTTTGGACTATTTATGGGCCTGAATCGGGTGAGGCAAAGTCCTCAGGGCAGAGTATTAAAAATATTATGGAAAATTGAACAATTGGTGAGGAACTGAATGCTCAAAGTGGACAAAGCAGCAGTTTGTGTTTGTCCTGGGACGGTGACAGATCTGCACCACACAATGCAGGTACCACTGCTCCTGGAGCTGAATTTTCCAGCTAAACCCAAATGCTGACAAAAACTCATTTCTTTCAGTCCTGCACTGGCACTTGGGCTGTGGCAGCAGCAGAGAAAATCACTCCTCACTGTGGCAATTTGAAACTTATTTACCCAAGATTTCACAGCTCAATGCTCTATGTTTTTGTTTTAAAATTAAGAAAGCTTCATAATGATTTTCCAGTTTAGGAGACTTAGAGTAGAATAAGAATGTTTAAAGAGGGGGATAAATTCCAGAGGAACAGGTAGAAGAAAAATTATCTAGAGGCTTCCAAGCCTGTGATTGTAATGTTTAGTTTGCTTATTCTGACTTAGCTTGCAGGTACAATACAGTCAATACTGTTCTTATATTACTGTTTTTAACCATTTTTTTTTAATTCCAATCTACATTTTTTTGTATTTATGTAGCACTGTTTTCACTTCTTTCTTTCAGATTATAGTGCTGTAGTTCCTTCTTGGCCTACTTATTAGTCAAATTGAACAATTTATTAATTATTTTGTCCTTTCAGAATGTAACAAAGTTCCATTTCTGGAGCAGACCCCAAACTCTGAAGCTGAAGCATCAGATACAGATAATTCTCACATTTTAGCCTTTGTGCACCATGTAGTGCCAACTAATTGATGTTTCCATGGGTCTAGATTTATTTGTAGCTTTCATGCATTGCATAATTAGCAAGTTGGGGCCTCATTTTTTATTCATTTTAATCTAATTTTAGTACAATTTTTTTCATTGGCATCCATGGTGTTACTTCCTCACATATCAATATTAGACTCTGTATTATTAATACATATATAAATATTGCAAGGATTATTTAATGTATCCAGGGCTGGTTTCAGATGTGTGTTTCTCATTTGCATGAGAGAAAAATCACTCTTCAAGTGTTTTCAGCATCTCTGTTTTTATTGCTTTAAGGTGAAAACATTTTGTTGTGTTTGTGAGTTTATTTGTCTCATTAAAATAATCACTTGGTATCAAAGAAAATAAAGCACCTCAAAACTGCATTTCTTAATGGGCTGAACTCACATAAACAATTTGTTCCATTAGGCATACCTGTTACCAGATCACTGGAGATATTAAAGCATCTAAATCAATTTCTTAAGCAATTCCACATCATATCATCTTTCAAACATTAGTGCTTCACTGAATTACCAATCTGAGAGCACAGGGCTGAGGGGTAAATTCTAATAACACACAAATGCTTCTGCACTCTGTTCTCTGTCAATTTGAGCCTCCAAGGCTGTGGCATTTTATTTGCTGATTGCCTTTATTTACTGTATTTTTTTAGATACATAATCAGGGCAGATCTGCTGGTTACAAGAAAAAGCTTTGTATTTATGTTTTGTATAGAAATTCTACCCTAAAAATAACAGCATATAAATAGACTTTTAATCTCTGCTGTGATGTTTGTACACACCTATCTTTCTTACCTCCAATTCCTTGCAGTTATCTTACTTTCAGTAAGTAGACAAGTGATAATTATGAGAATTCACAGCCTGATTCTAATCTAACATTTGTCAGTTTTACACCAGGTTGCATCACTGATGTTCCCAGCACTAATTCAGGAGCTCAGGATCAGGAATTTATTGCTTAACCTACATCACTATCTCAACTCCCACATTTTAAACAAAATTATAGATATTTCTGTGAACTGAAGAGATGTGAAATCATCTCCCCTGTTTTAGAACACCACCATTGCTCACCTTGTTGTTCAATATTAGTTATGCTGAGTGTAATTAATGAGCTTGCAGTGGCTTCAGGAGAAGATCCCCATTCCTGTAAATGATCCATGCCAGGAGAAGCCGCCCAGCCCCGGTCAAGAGGCAGGGCCTGTTGATGAAAGCCTTTCTCCCATCACTCCTCCATGCATGACCATATTCAAACTGATTTTTAGGATCAGCCTCTGGCCTGTGCTCATTCCCCAAACTGTTCACTGAGGTTTTTTGAGGTTTTTTGTGGGTGCAGCTCAGCACAGAGCAGGCAGTGAGCTCCAGCTGGCTGAACCTGGCCTGGCAGCTTGGTTTGTCAATGTAAATATGTCACAGACAACTTTTATGAAAAATCCTTTCCTTGGGATTTTTCCTCCTGAGAAGCTGGGAGGCCTCAGGAACAAAATGCAAACAATGGTTATCTGCTGCTGTGGGATGCAACAGGTGCATCTGGGATTGGCTCATGTGGTTGTTTCTAATTAATGGCCAATCACAGTCAGCTGGCTCAGACAGAGAGCTGAGCCACAAACCTTTGTAATCATTCTTTGCTATTCTATTCTTAGCCAGCCTTCTGATGAAACCTTTTCTTCTTTTAGTATAGTTTTAATGTAATATATATCATAAAATAATAAATCAGCCTTCTGAAACATGGAGTCAGATCCTTGTCTCTTCCTTCATGCAAGAACCCCTGTGAACACCGTCACATAAACTTCAAACAAAAAACACAGGTGCAAAAACTCAATGGGAGCCATAGAAATATGTCAGAAATAACCCATAAATGGCATAAATGGAATTCCACTGAGCTCATCTTCGTCCAGCCTTAAGGATGATACAGTTACTTGTGCTTTCCAGAAAATTGAGAATTTCCATTTTAATTTCTTCCTTCTCACCCCACATTTGTCCCTGTGCAGTTAAATTGGTTTTGGCCCCTTTTGAGTACCCCTGCATAAAATTACAAAAATTCAAAAATAGATCTAAAGTCACTTCTTTCTCACAGGAAACCTGGTGCATTGAGAGCTACTGAGGATGTAAAATTTGCTTGGTTTGCAAGGTCCCATCTCCTTTCCTTTCAATTTTGGCTGTGCAGACATTCTTCTGTGTCACACCCTGGTGGGGAGAGGCAGGCAAAGGGAGATGATGATGATGATGATGATGATGATGATGATGATGATGATGATGATGATGGTGAGCTCACACAGCTCTGCCTCTGGGATCTGTGCCTCTCCTTGCCAGATTTCACCCTGGGACTGTGCCTTCCAACTCTGCATTTCTGCTTTCTACTCTTTTGGCCACCACTTTGTCTTCTGTCTCTTCTAAAATTCAAACCCATTGTTTAAAAAAAGAAAAAGAAAGAAAGAAAGAAAAGAAAGAAAGTTCCCATTTTCCTCCCACCAGCACTGATTTAGCATGTCATGAAGGATTATTTTTTTTCTCACCTTTGGAAGAAGGCTGAATGACCAGAGATGAAGACAAAGTCATTAATTCTTAAAGGCCAATCACCCTCTGGCAATTCCATCCTTTATTGCTCTTCCTTATTTCTCTCTATTCTCTCTTTTGTGTGGTTTCCTCTCTTGATTTTTTAACTCTTTTCCTGTCCATTGTTTGGGTTTAAAAAAAACCAAAAACACACACACAAAAAGCAAACCCAGCACGCTTATACAAGGTTCTCTGGCTCCCGTAAAATACAAATCTTTGGTTTACACAGACTAAAATCATAGAAATTGTATTATGTACCAGAGCCCTTAGAGCACTTACAGGAAATTGAATTTTGTAGCAGTTCAAAGGCTGCTGCTTTTTTTCTCCTGTTTGAACCACGGCAAGGAAGTGAACAGCCTAAAATTTGACATTCCTTAAACATCCTCTCCTTGAGGAGTGGCATTATCTGGTTTGGTGTCCTGTCAGTCCCCTTCCCCATGGTGAGGGCATTGTATTGCTCTGTGACCGTGTTCACAGGTGAGGTAAGAGATGAGAATGTTGATTCCATGTTCAGAAGGCTTGATTTATTATTTTATGATATATATTATATTAAAATTATACTAAAAGAATAGAAGGAAAGGTTTGAACTCAGAAGGTGGGCTAAGAATAGAAAGGAATGAATAATAAAGGTTTGTGGCTCGGGCAGAGAGTCCAACCTAACTGGGCTGGGATTGGCCATTTATTGTAAATATTGTAAATTGATTTATACTTTTACATCAGCATCTCCTAATTACTCTCCATTGTCAATTTATAAACTTTTTATTGATATTAACATTCTATCCATAAAGTTTTAACCACTCACCCTCAACTCATATTTGGTACCGAAAATAATTCCAAAAAACTTCATAGGTGTTAAAGAAGTTGCTGCAATAGAAAAAGTATTTAGTAATAAATAATAGAAAATAGAAAATAATTAGAAAAATATTTAGTGGTTTCAACTCCCCCTGTTGAAACAATTAAACCACTACAGGTTTAAGAATTCAGAATAATAAATAATTACTACAATATTCCCCTCTCCTACATTTCCACAATAAGGAATTCAGTCCATATCAGCTCTCAGACAGAGCACATGCAAATCTGTCATAACTGAAAAATTCCTCATTTGTTCAACCTGTCAGGTGAACAAGAAGCTTTATGAAAGCATTCTCTAATTGTTATTGTTTAATCTATTAAACCTGCTGTGTCAAGGTACTTTTATTCCCAACAATAGGAAACACTGAAATATTGATACCTTGGTTACCTCTCAGTGGATTTGCTTTCAGTGAAACTCTTGGTATTTCTTCTGCTATTAATTTCTGAAACAGGAGGGACTATTAATTATGCATTCATTTTATATCAGAATATGCATTTAGCACTATTTTTTGGTCAAAAAGCAAAACCTGGCAGACAAATAACTCATAAGTGACACTAATGAGCGCTGGGAGATGGAGTGGAAAGGCTTTAAATGTGTCCCATTATTTAGCAGGATAATTAAGAGCACAGCTCTACCATGGCATTTTATTACCGAAATAGATAAGATCCCATCTTAGTGCAAGCAGGTGTTGTAATGAAGCAAAGTGAGATCATTTTTATGATGTTCTTCTGGTCCAAAAAAAGATTGCAAATTTATGTTATGCTCCCTAAATTTGCAAAGGTAACTATGCAGATCTTTGGAAACAAAGGGAACAGAAAATGAAATGTGTAAAACCTCTTCATTCAGGTGACTCCCAGAGGAAAAAAAAATATTCTGTCTAAATCTTAAAAAGAAAATTTGATGTCTCACAGATAATGGCTGTACACAAATGGAACTTAGCGTACACAAACAACATCACAATTCCATATAAACTGCACATCAGACCAGATTATTTACAGTAAAAACTGGGTTTTTGATTCCTTACGAAGGTGGAATCCTCCATGAACACCACCACCAAACTTTTCTAACACATCTAAAATAGTTCCATGCTTTTTTCATTAGTATTTAATACCAAGTGTTTCAAAATACAACCCCACATTAATTTAGGAAATAAACCCAGATTAATTTACCCAAATAACCCCAAATTAATTTACAAATGATCTGGCATTAAATTGAGACTGTATTTAAAATAGTATAATTCTAAGAAGATTTTGAGTACTGTTCACTGATTATAAACTTCAAGCATGTACACAGAACTCACAGGGTAGGAAAATACAATATTTGATTACCCAGACTACAAGCTGTGCTTCTTTCATCTATCACTGTGGAAAAACATTCCAGTGAAAGTGAGAAGCCGAATTCTTTGGAGCTTGGGTCTTTCTATTTTAAGATGAAGATAAAAAGACACTTCAGGTTAAAATAAATGAATATAGATATGAAAGAATGCAACTTCTGACTTTCAAATATAACATCTTGGAGAAAGCTGTCCAGGGAAAGGAAAGCCTTTGTGTCCAGAAGATTTTCCAATTATTTTTTTATAAATAAGCAGTGGGTTTGTGTGGGATAGAGATGCTAAACATCATCTTTCCCTGGTAGCCACCACCATCCCTTAGAACAGAATAAAGTTTCAAGGTCATCCTTAGCAATTAATCAAAAATCAGCCTGTCTCAGCCTGGAGACACCAAACAAGGCCCATGAGATTTATGCCAACATTTGGGCTAAAATGAATCAGAAATACAACTGGAATCATCTGATCCCACCTCTGTGCAGTGAAAGCACTTGGAACCCTGGTGGTGGCAACGATTTTACAAATCCTTTTGAGAAGGCAGAACCCGTACTTGTTATCAATTTATAGGGTTTGTGATTTTCCACTTCTGCTGCTGAATCCTCCAGGGTCAGCAACTATTGATGGACAGCCAGAAAGAAATCATGTAGGGTGCCAAAATCAGAAATAACTGTACAAATGGCTGGGTATCATCAAACCCCAGAAAACTTTCTGAACCTGCCAAGCACAAATCCATAAGTTCCTGATAGTTTTCCCTTTTTTCTCTTTGCCTTTATGCACAGAGTTTGAGATTCGTTACACTTGAAATCTGAGGAAGTTAGGTGGTGAGATGAAAAAAGGAGCGAGATAGAGCACGAAAGAAGTGTGGAAATTGAAATTTAAAGCATAGCTAATGTCATTTGGCTGATTTTGCTGCAAACCTATGGGGGAAAGGGAAAAGAAAAAAAAAAAAGAGCAAAGTTCTGCAATATGTAAGAAACTGCTCCTCGAGATGGTCTTGATTTTCTGCTCCCCTGCATGGTGCACGCTCTGTAGTTGAAAGAGTTGGGAATTAATCACCTTTATATGGAGATTAAAGGAGAAGTGATGAGGCATGATAACCTACAACTCCTTTTGCTTCTTTTTATAGCTGGGGAAATCTCTACTACAAAGGCTGCAGAGGTGGGGGGAGTTCCAATGCATGGAACACTTCCCCTTTCATCTCACATTTCAAACAGAAATTCTGCTGTCATATTTGCCCACTTCTTCCCCTTACACTCCCTGTAAATTATTGTTTCTGATTGTCAGCTTAGCTTTTATTAATGTTCTACAAGAAAACCTGCCAGTGGCTTGACTGAGATGTGGAGCAGAGCTGGCACTGAACTGGGGTGGAAAAGGCACAAGGATTTTGTTAAGTACAGAAAAGTTTCATTTTGAGACCATTTTACACTTTATGCCTCTTTACAGACTGAACTTCTCCCAGTCATTTCAGCATGACAGGTGCTGGTCTAGGAGATATTGTAATAGAAGAACTTTAAATAAAATTATTTCCTTTTTTTGGAGCAGAGATTTCCCTGCAGCCCATGGAGCCCATCCTGCCTGGGATGGCAGTGGGTAAAGGACCTCCCTGCCTCTGTCCCAGCCCATGAAATTCTGATTTTCCCTTTTCTCCCTTGTCCTGATGGGAGGAAGACTGCAGCTGTCCAAGGTCAGCCCAGCACACCTTCCCTTTCCTAGCTGCCCTGGAAAAATATCTTGTCTTGATAAATTCACATTGCTTTCAAACCATAACCTTATTTTTTAATTGATAGATCCCAATAAACTCTTGTTTTCAGCTGTTTAGGGCTTGCAGACCCTCAGACCATAGAGAGAAGCTTTTATCAATTGAAGCTGAGAGAGAAGCCAGGACCTCTTAATTCTGCTCTGTCCCTCACAACACAAAAACCAAATATCTCCTGTTTAATGTTATGAAAATCATGAATACATGTATTTAACACCCCAGATTTAGGGTGAGATTTGAAGAACTTTGCACCCTTACCTGTTATTATAATATAAATTCAGCTCGCCTTGCCATTTGAAAGCTTGAAATTGTAATAACTGAGAAGAAATTTTATTGTTTATTTGCAGTTAATTTCTTGCTTCATACTTTATTGCACACTGCCTTCTCTCAGTATCCATTAAACTTGTTGTGAGCCATGAGAAAATACCAATTTTTGTCTGTGGGGAATAAAGTAGTCTCAAATTTTACCCTTATTAAATTACCACATGTCCTATGTGGTCATTCATTCTTAAAGTAATACTTAGCAATAATGACTTTTTACTAATAAACACCTAATGATTGCCTGAATTAGAAAATTATCCAAATTATCCAGCCTTGGTAGTACAGTAAATTTGCTGGAAGGCATTAACTATTTAAAGTACCACAACATAATAGAAAACAGACTGGTGATTTGTGCAATCCCTGTTTTTTATGAGAACTCCTTGCAGTAATACAAGTGGACTGTATAAAATAAATGTTTTAAACTTCCTATAGGAAGAACGTTATGGTTCTGAATTAGTCAGAATTAGTCAGGTTTGTATAAATTAATGAGAATTTTGTGCTACATAATTCATTCACCATTCATTCACCAGGTGCAGCAAACCTGATAAATCACAGCCCTGCCAGCCCTCTGTTCGCAGCCATCAATAGTGCTTGGCCAGATGGCACAGCTCTGTAAAAATAGATTTTCCTTTTTTTAAGCAAGCCTGATTTCAATATTGAGTAACTCAACCAACTCAATAAGTTAATGAGAAGTTACAATAAAGACTGATGAAGATGTTAGCACTGCAGAAACCACCACACCTCGTGGAAATTTTGCTTTTCAATGACTCCTCTAAAAGGTCTGCAGGAGCTCTGTTGAGGTTCTTGGTGAAAATAATGCGATAGGAACAATCTATGACTGCTACAAATACCTGATTCAGTAACTCTGCAAATTGCTTTAGTAGAGATAAAACATGAGGTTGACAAACCTCTAAAGGTATTTCACAAATATTCCCCAACTATTGTAGTGAAAATGCCCTTTCAGCACAAAAAGGACAGGGCATTTTGTATGTTAAAAAATCCAATATTTATCCGGTCTTACAAGAATACATGTGATCAGTTTCTGGTTCAAAATGGAATTCTGAAATCATGCTCATTTATCCTTATTTTGCATTATTTTTCTCTGTGGTTGGCAGAATTTTTGATGCACAAAAATGGCAATAACACATTTGGCAATTCTCTATTTCTGCAATACTTTATCTCAGAGGCTCCTAGTTAGGTTTGGAGAACATAAATATATTATATAATTATATAAATGCCACCAACGGGTTAAAACAGAGTTAGTGGTGGAACCAGCAGGAATATGTTTGAAAACATTGAATTTCATTCTTTGGCTTCCCTGTCACAGGGGTGACCGTCAGGAAGTGTTTTAGGCAAATTCAGATTTTACACCACCACCAACAGAACCTGCTGACAGAGTTCAGCGTTTCTAACAGCTTTGAACTTTGTTCTCATGTTTAGATTTCAGCACATTAACATCTTTGAGGTTAATGGATTGCCAAAATAAAATGCTAAATTTGGTCTCATTGAGTCTGAGGTTGTTAATTCTGCATTGAATTCCTCCATCTTCCCTGATGTTCAAGAACTGAGCTGCTCTCTGCAAATAACCCCTCACCACTCCAGCCCAAGGTGCCAGAAATTATGTATTTTACACAGAAATCCCTCATATTTTCTCGAATTCTTTAAAGTTTTAGTATCATGGCTGTGTTTACTGCAAATTTAATTAACTGCCTGAATTTTTTCCCTTTGGTTTCCACAGATCTCTGACATTATCTTTTACCTGCAGGGTTCCCTTTGGAATTACAAATCACCAGTTCAGAGTCTGCACCAAATCTCCTCTCTGCTGTTTCATTCTGTGCTATTCCCATGTGCATAAATGTGATAATTCCTTTCCCCACTCTGTCCCAAGGTTTCTCATTTTCACTCTTTCTCAGGGGGTTCCTTCCCTATCTTTAGGAAATCTCTTCAGTATTTCACAAGCAGATTCCTTGTGATTGCCATAATTCTGTGTACAGAGCTCATTCTCCATTTGTCCAGGTTTCTTTCATGTAAAGTGTATTTTAGTTTTTTTCCAGAATATTCAGTATTTCCCCATGCTCCCAGCAGTGGGAAGGGATTTGCTTCCAGCTGTTATTTTTCTCTGATTAGTCACTCCACATCTTCTGACTCTTGATTAACAAGAACAGTTTCACTATCACTCCTTTCAATAAACCATTAGAAGTTAAATATAAGCAACAAAACAGAAATCTTTGCAATATTTCCTAGTGAGACAAAAATCTTTTTTTTTTTTTTTGATGGCCATCACACAGCACCTTAGGAGAAGGGTATGTACTTAATTACATATTTTAATATATCTTGGAGAAACCAGGGCTTGAAAGAAAGCTGTCAGGTGAAAGAGAATCACCTCAGATGATGGCAAAATAAGGAAAAAATTTACCATAGCTGGGGTGTATTTAGCCACAACTAAAGGGAACTGAAGGATGTTTGATCAGAAAATATGGCCACAATTATTTTTAAACACTGCATTTTTTGTGATTTGAGTAAGACAGAGTGTGTGGAAGATGGAGTTTTATGTGAGCTCCAGCTGGGAATAGTCCCATGCAAAGCTGCCCAGTGCTTTGTGAAGTGCATAAATAGGGTGACAGGTTACAGCTAAATTTCAGGGAGAAAATGTCAACTTAAGCTTAAATGCTTTAAATCTCATTACTTACAAGATTTTTGTGTGATACATCCGTAGCTGAGATCAATGGGAATTGAAAGTTCCCTCATTATAAAGAGGAATTGCTCTTGGTACATTATTTTTCATTAAAATCTCCCTAAACTGGAGTGTACATCCTTCCCAACTGTTTTGCCAGAATATTTATGACACCCCAGTTGAGCTATGGTTATTGCTATTTTTTAGCCGACAACTTGTTTTGAGAATAAAAAATGAGGAATTTACACTCTCCCATGAGTATTTTTCTGGAATTCCATTCTGCGTTCAGTAATTCCAATTGTATGACAAAAAAAATACAATTTGAGGGCATTCGTAAAATTGCTGAAATTTTACAGGAAGGGAGGTGACACATCAGGGCAGTGCAGTGTACCAGAAAGGGGCAGAAAATGTACCAGAAATATCCATTAAAAGTGGATTTTTACCAGGAAAGGCCATGGAACAGGAGTGCTGCAGTTCCCAAGCCTGAAGTGCTGATCTCCCATTTCCAACAGACTGGGAGATGGTGACACTGGGTCAGTTTATATTTTTATATGTGCTAAAGAAGAGGATTATAAGTGTGCCTGGGGCACCACATCCAGACATTTTTATAAATTAAAAAGTCTGTAAGTATGAAGTGTTTATCAGTTCCTCCTGCTTGACAGCACAATATTCTTTTTGGGATCTGCTAAATGAATTTTCTCACCTTCTCTGTTGCTAAAATAAACCGCTCTTTACACCTACTACACAATTTCCACTACTCTTAAACAGCTCCACAGGCTTGCTGGGGTTCTCTCCTGAATCAAAGCATTTTCTCACTGTGAGCAGCATCTCCCACCCCTGGAGTCTGCAATTCCACCTTGGATTGGCCTTGATTCCAGCATTTCCTGCCATGAGGACACAGAATTTCCCTGTTTGTGTTACCATCACTGCTGCCTCCCGCTCTGCCAACCCCTGCTGCAATCAGGAGTAAATTCTGAAATTTTCTGAGTGAATTCTGAAATTTTCTGAGTAAAACTCACTCCTACCCCTGGTAAATCTGTAGTAGCAGAGACCACAGGAGCTCAGCCATGAGGTCATCCACAGAGAACAGCCCAAATCAGCTGTCATGGGAATATTTACCCATAAAATTCACCCATACATTTCACAGGAATATTTACCCATAAAATTCACCCATACATTTCACAGGAATATTTACCCATAGAATTAACCCATACATTTCACAAGGATAATTACATTTCCCAAGGGTAAGGAAAAATTAACAAGGATATAAATGAATTCCAGAATTCCATTTTGAACCAGAACTGATCACGTGTATCCTTGTAATGCTGGATAAATATTGGATATTTGTAACATACGAAATGCCCTGTTCTTTTTTGTGCTGAAAGGGCATTTCCACTGCAACAGTTGGGGAATATTTCAGAAATACCTTTAGAGGTTTGTCAAAAGGAATATTTACCCATAAAATCCTGATCCCTTGGTCTGAACTCAGCTCCTTGGGTGGGGTTTGCTGAGGTTCCCCTGGATTTTGTCCTTGGTGGTGACAGACAGGAATTAATGTCCGGAGAAACAGGAGGGATGAGAATTTACTGCGAGCTTAGAAATTGGGAAACACAGCTAAACAAACCAAACCAACCTCCAAATTCCTCAGTCTATCAATATTAGGACAAAAATGCAAATCAAATCCAACTGGTCTTTGTGTTTTATTCCATTTGTAACAAATATAGGAACTCACAAGTTGTTTTTCAATTGATTATTGGATCATTATCGTCTACCTTTCTCCCACACTACTCTGGTATTTTTATAAGGCTCAGTGTCTCTAGAACGTGAGATAGATCTGTGTAATATCCTGCACTTGTATGGAGACCTAGTGGAAAAAAAAGTTTAATAAAATAATGATAAATCAGGAAGCAAACACCCAAACACTGAAGTAGGAAAAGGTATAAGGAAGTGAAAACTCCTTAAACTGAATTTTGCTGACAAAGACAACATAAAATGGAACTGGGCTCTGAAAGATTTATGACTTGGCCCAGATTTTCAATCCATGCTGTGTAGAGAAACATTTAAAACACCTTATTTATAATCTGTTTCTCATTTCCTCCCCCAAAATTTAATCAAATGGTACCTATAGCTTCCTCTAAAATCCAGAATTTTTAGTGATATTCAGCATTTCAAATTCTAGCTGAGGTCTGAAAGATCTCAGAGGTTTTTAAGTCCCCTGGAAATCATGAAAAGGTTTTTTGGTGATTTGAAAATCTATGTTAGGAATGAAAATTTAAATTCAATACACCAAATCTTAAAATGGAAATGTTAATACAGAATTGTTTCACACTGCGTTTTTTCTTGACACTGGCTACTTAATCACAAAAAATGATTTCTGGATAAGCATAGAATCAACTTTTAGATATCCTGTATAATTGTATCTTTCTTTTATCTACAGATACAACTTCAAAAATTTGTTTTTTAAAAAGACAGCAGAAACTAAAAAGCTGGTATCCTTGTGAAGACCAGAGTGCTACAAAGTGCTTCATTTTCTTCCCATTTTACACAGAAACCTGAATAAACTCCATTTCAGACACTCACAGAGAAGAGCAGCATGAATTAGTTCTTCAAAGAAGTTCTCAAGAGCAATGCATTCAAAACATTTTATATACTCAGTTCTGATTTTTCATTGTGTATTGAGTGGTTCAGGAAAGAATTTTATCATCTTAACACTCCACACGTTTTTCTAAGACCAAATTTTGTAGAGAAAGCCTTTAAGAAAATTCCAGAACACCAAACATAATCTTGTAAACATCTTTTAATATTATTGTTGAAATTATATTTTCATATTGATCATTTAAATACAGAAACTGTTACTGGTCAAAATATTCTATTGAATTTCAGTGGAAAGAGTCTATTTAGAGAAGAACAACATAAAAGTTTTGAAGCAAATGGAATTTTTCAAACTCTCTCTGAGTTTCAGTACTCACCTTATTAAATCTCACATTAAGAGTTCAATTTCAGTAAATCTATTTTTTTATAATTAAAAGCAGTAGCTTTAATGGAAACTAATTTGAATTTCTAAAAATAACTGTTTCCATGAAATGACTATCAATCAATCAGTCCCTGGGAGAGAAGAGCCCTACTTTGTCCTGATAGCATTTCTGGGCTTGTGGCATCCTCAGCTGACTTTGTTTCCTTAAAGAGCTGCTGGTCATTTATGGAAAAACCTTTTAAAATCAGTATTTTCAGTGTTTTGGCATCTTCAAAAGGCACCGTGTTCAAAGAGTGGTTTTCACGTGCCTGATTTTATTCATAAGCATTTACACAATTTAATTTACACAAAGGCACTACAGCCTTGGCACAAAGGTCTGCTCTGAATTATTCACATTACACCAGCATCTTCTGCTTTGAAAGATCACAAATAAGGTAATTTATAGAAAATCCTTAAAATGGAATCTTTATAGATGAAGTCTGGATGCAATATTCAAAGTAAAACTGGACTGTGTAATGTGGCATTCACATTTCTGGAAAAATCCCTTTGCCCGGGGTTTTTCTTCTGGGAAGCTGAGAAGCCTCAGAAAAAAAGGAAAACAATAATGAATCTGATTTGCTTCTCCTGTGTTTTGCTGCTTTGGAATGTGTTTGGAGATTGTTCATTGGTTTCATGTGAATTATTTTGACTCATTGGCCAATCAGGGCCAAGCTGTGTCAGGGCTCTGGAAAGTGTCGCAAGTTTTCATTATTATCTTTTTTAACCTTCTGTAAGTATCCTTTATGTATTCTTTAGTATAGTTTTAGTATTCTTTAATATAATAGAGTATCATAAAATAATAAATTATTCTTCTGAGAGCATGGAGTCAGATTCTTTTCCTTTTCCTTTCCTTTTCCTTTCCTTTTCCTTTCCTTTTCCTTTTCCTTTTTTCCTTTCCTTTCCTTTTCCTTTTTTCCTTTCCTTTTCCTTTTTCCTTTCCTTTCCTTTTCCTTTTTCCTTTCCTTTTCCTTTTTCCTTTTTCTTTTCCTTTTTCATTTCCTTTTCCTTTTTCTTTTCCTTTTTCCTTTCCTTTCCTTTTCCTTTTTCTTTTCCTTTTCCTTTTTCTTTTCCTTTTTCCTTTCCTTTCCTTTTCCTTTTTCCTTTCCTTTTCCTTTTTCCTTTCCTTTTCCTTTTTCCTTTCCTTTTCCTTTTTCCTTTCCTTTTCCTTTTTCCTTTCCTTTTCCTTTTTCCTTTCCTTTCCTTTTCCTTTTTCCTTTCCTTTCCTTTTCCTTTTTCCTTTCCTTTCCTTTTCCTTTTTTCCTTTCCATTTTCCTTTCCATTTTCCTTTCCATTTTCCTTTCCATTTTCCTTTCCATTTTCCTTTCCTTTCCTTTCCATTTTCCTTTCCTTTCCTTTCCTTTCCTTTCCTTTCCTTTCCTTTCCTTTCCTTTCCTTTCCTTTCCTTTCCTTTCCTTTCCTTTCCTTTCCTTTCCTTTCCTTTCCTTTCCTTTCCTTTCCTTTCCTTTCCTTTCCTTTCCTTTCCTTTCCTTTCCTTTCCTTTCCTTTCCTTTCCTCCTCTCCCTCTCCCTCTCCCTCTCCCTCTTCCTTTTCCTTTTCCTTTTCCTTTTCCTTTTCCTTTTCCTTTTCCTTTTCCTTTTCCTTTTCCTTTTCCTTTTCCTTTTCCTTTTCCTTTTCCTTTTCCTTTTCCTTTTCCTTCTCCCTCCTGGGGCAACCCAAATACAATATTCTGTACCCACTTTAACAAATTATTTAATTTGTCTTTCCTGTTCCAGATTCCTGTGGGATGGAAGAAAATTATCCTCATGTTATTTAGCCACCAATTATGAATTTCCACATCAGCCCCTCTGAGTGCCAAGGTGATGCTGAGGGCACAGCCAGAGTTCACTGAGGATGCTCAGGAAGGGCAGCAGCAGGCAGGAAATGCAGGCAGGAAATGCAGGCAGGAAATGCAGCAGGAAATGCAGCAGGAAATGCAGCAGGATGCTCTGGGTGCAGGGATAAGCACCTGCCCCTCTGCAGAGCAGGGGAAGTTTGGAATGGAAGTTTAAAATATTTTAAAAAATATTAAAAAAGGAGGATACCTTCCTTTCAGACTTGTTTTGGAGCTGGGTGCTAATTACCTGCTGGAGGAAAGAGGAATTCACGTTCCTGTCTTCATTTCACTGTTTGAGTTTCAGGAAAGGGAAGAGTTTGACCCTGTCTGGGGCAAAAGGGGCTGACCTCAGTGAGTAATTTGATATTTTACAGCAGGATTTACACAGAGCCGTGGCTGAGGCAAATCAGGATGGTGATTTCATACCCAAATGGAGCGAGAAAGGCACAGACTGAGCTGTAAAAGGAGGAATTCACTTTATAGGTGGCTCCTGAGTTAGGTGAAGGTCTGACTGACCCAGCCCTGTGCCACCAAGGTCACCACTGGCAAAGCCAGGCTTCAGCTTTGTTTCAAAATAGAGATTACACAGTGATAACAGAGATCTCCTGCAACTTTCTAAACTCTCTTGTGTTAAAAATCATCTGAAAATCACATTAAGGGTCTTCAAAATGACACTAAGGGTCCTCACAATGTAAGATTCTCCCATTAGATGTGATTAATTGCATGTCCCAAATATGTCTGTGTCAGAGGCAGCTCTGCAAGAACAAACTAAAAACCAAAAAGATCCGTACAGTGGGGTTAAAAAAAGGGTAGTTTCGCTTTTCAAATTCAACTTCTGGACATGGTGAATCTAAATAAATCGCTTGAATTTTTCAGAAGTAAAAAAGAAAAAGGAGAATGAAAAAAAAGTAAAAAAGAAAAAGGAGATGGAAAGCTGTACATTAATGCTGTAATCCCAACAGTTGTTGAAGTTTCTGAGCCCTGCCCTCAGTCTGCTCCATCCTCTCAGAAGTGTGCACTGTGTCTTGTTTCAGACCAGACTATTACCTTTCAAATGCGCAATATTTATTCTAATCAACATCAGCAGCCACACATTATTAAAGTGTTCCAGATTTCAACTGAATTAATTTGCTTAAAGCATCTTTTCCAAACAAAATATGGTTAAAATGAGTATTTGGCTTTGGGCTCTGTGTTTGGAAGGCTGCCAGAGACAGTAAAAAGGATTGCAGAATTTTCCATTTCCTTTCCTTACCTCTAAACAGTATTTAAGGCCAGCTTCAAAACAAGGCATGAGATTTTGAGGGAAACTAATTTACTTTTATTTTTTAATTATGTTAAATCAAGGGCATACCTATTATTTCAGGCTTTCAAATAGTCTTTAGGGTCATTAAAGAGCTTAATTACAAGACCTGGCTGCTGAGGACACTCCTGACTAAGAACAGACATGTTTGGACTTTTTAGATGTTGTGGCTTTATGACCTGTGAGCGCTCATTTCTGGGCTTGTGGCATCCTCAGCTGCCTTTGTTTCCTTAAGGAGCTGCTGGTCATCTATGGAAAAACCTTTCCAAAGCAATATTTTCAGTATCCTGGCATCTTCAAAAGGTGCTGTGTTCAAAGAGGGGCTTTCACGTGCCTGATTTTATTCATAAGGGCATTTACACAAAGGCACTAAAGCCTTGACACAAAGGTCTGCTCTGAATTATTAACATGACACCAGCATCTTCTGCTTTCAAAGATCACAAATAACCTAATTTCTAGGAAATGCTTAAAATGGCATCTTTACAAAGATTTTTTTACAAAGATTTACCAGGAAAGCTGAGCTGGGATCCTGAGCACAACTCAGCAGACACCACAGAGCTCAAACCCACAGAGACCATCCCCAAAACCCCAATCCCACCACAAACCCCTGGGAAGCCTGACTGGACCAGCTCTCTGATGCACAAAGATTGTCTTTCTGCACAAAAAATAATCTCAGTTTACTGATGAATTTCCACCTGATTTGGACCAAATTGGCTCCTGTTACTGAGAGGTGAATGCTTCATTATATTCTTTATTTTCCCCCTGATCCTGGAAAAGCTCAGAGCATTCCTCCCCACAGCTGCTCTGCAGCTTTTTTGTTTTCTGCAGGAGGAAGCTCCAGAGATATCAGTGCAGGCAATTCCCACAATCTACTCCCATTAAAAGCCAAATGAGGCCATAAATAATGCATGCAACACTAACTACCCCGGCTTGGATGTGTGTATCTTGTAAGATCTGCTGCTGCATTTCACATACAAATGTATATTAGCCAGTTTTACAGGACAAATTGGGATGTATTCCTGATGGCATCTCCAAGAGCATTATCAAACTCCAGCTCATTATCATGAGATTCAGCTTGAGAAAAAGAATAAAAGAAAAAAAAACGTGTTCCTGGCAGTTCCACTTATTAGAATCGTTTCTGCTCCTATCCATGGTGACCAAACACCTCATGCAGTTACTTTGCAAAATAATAATAATAATAATAATAATAATAATAATAATAATAATAATAATAATAATAATAATAATAATTTATTCACATTAAGTAACGTACTTTTGGCTCGATAATAATCAGGTAGTATCAGATATTAGGAGCTAAATCTGGGTAAATTTTTGTGCAACAGCAATATTAGCTGTTACTGCCATGTATAGAAGAAGCTTTGGTTTATTATGACTCTGCTGCAAGTCCAAATCTTTAAAACAAAAAGATGTTTTGTTTTAAAGAAAAAAAATTCAAAATAAATTTGTTACCTGATGCTGCAGTCAACAGCTGTGAAAGGACAGAGAATCGCAAACTTTCACTTATAAAGCAGCCAAGCTTAGTCAAAGAGTAGAATAAAAATGGCACCTTGGTGGTGCTCTCCTAAATTCCTCTCTGTCAGATCTGTCCTCTTGCTTTCTCTCCCTGTCTTCTCCTAAAGACACAAAGAGTGAAAAATGGCAGAGAAGGTGAAGGGAAATTTGTCTTCATTTTGTGTGCGCTGTGGTGGCTTGGTGAGATCCTGGAAGGTTCCACCAGGGCCAAACCCCAACAGAATTCATTGTTGAGTCTATTTTTTTTTTTTTAGGGTCAATATTAAATGTGTGAGATAGTATTCTTCATTTTTGTTTATATTAGTTTATATTTATTTACAAATCATATATCTACTATTTATATTTATTTATATTTAAATCTATTATTCATTTTTATTTACATTACAATCTCACAGATTGTGAGTTCTATAGTACTTTATTTTAATAAATTAAAAATGGAGTCTTATCTTTTTTTTATAAGGTTTTTTTAAGGATAAACTTTTTAATTAAGAAATGATACTTAAATTGTTTTTACTTTTTACCCAATAGCTACCTGTGGCCTGCAAAGTGGACTTTTATATCCAATTACACAACTGCCTTCTAGTTGTTCACCTCTCTTAAATGTGTAAAAATCTGTCCAGGGCAGCTCTGCTGGGGATTTTGCCCTAAACTGAGGCAGTAAAGCAAAGGAAATATTAATATTAATATTAATGGAATATTAATGTTGAAGGCATGAGACAAAGGCTGGCAAGTAAAGAACTCACCCTTGGTAAAAGCATTCACGTGGTACTTGATGGGCTTCTGTTGGACAAGATCAAGGCAAGGTTTGGGTTCTGGGGTCATTTGTTTGAATTTTGTGAGATTTCAGAATGAGCAGAGAAATGGCAGATTAACTGATTTTGGCACAGAAATGTAAGGTGAAGAGCTAGAGGAAAGGAAGAGTGAATGAGTTCCAAAATTTCACATTACTCTTAGATTTTCAACCCTATTTTTGTTTGGGTTTTTTTTTTTCACAATGTTCAGGAGCCAGTAATCAATCCAATACGCTCAGTGAAACGGTCACACTAAAAATCAGACAGAAGATCTCTCTCCTGATTCACAGGACACGACAAAAATTCATTTTTTCCTCTGTAATAATACACATTCACCTGGAGAGAAAATGTCCTCACACAACCAAAGCTCCTGCCTGATGAAGAGCAGTAAATACGCATTTCTAGGGACAGGATCTCCAGTGTGTTTTCCCTGGCCTCTCCTGGTAATTGTGAGAGCTCCACACACTCGAGCAAAGCTGAAATGAGACTATTTCAAGGAGATAATTAGTTGCCCTGTATTACTTTTAGGAGATCATTAGAGACCTTTAATATCCTCCAGAAGAAAAAAGCAGTGAATTCTCTCTAAGGAAAACCCACATTGTTCCCAAGGACTGCTTGCAGTGGTAGAATTTCCAATCCAGTTTTTTTCAGCAATTAAAAGGTGGATGGAGCTTTGCAAATTGCAAACTGGGGGAGTTTCCATGGTCTGGCAGACTCCTGTGATATCACTCCTGTGATAACTTCCAGACCATTTACTTCAGATTTAAATAAAATATGAGTTACAACCCAAGACCTGAGCACACACTGAATTTATTCTGTACAAAGTGAGAACTGAGAAGGCTTTTTGGAGATCTCAGTGAACAATTGCTAATATGCATTACGCAATATTATTTGTATAGTGCAGAGAACCTTCCAGAGAACTTTTTGCTATAAGGTAAAATTCTATATAAGAAAAGCAGAGAGGTGAGAGATTTAGTAACTCATTGCAATTTCATTTTTCAGAGTCTGAAATTTGTTGCTTTTCTTGCTTTCAGGGAAAAAAAAAAATCCTTCTAAACTCCTTAAATCAGATAGCCAGAAAAACAGATGAGGAATGGGAGAGGGAAAATAAAAAGCTATTAAGTGGATACATAAAAGTTAGAAGGAATAAATTCAATAACCCAGAAGACTGTCCAAGGAGAGAAAAGCCAAAGGAGAATGGTCCTGCAGGGATTGGTGTCCCACAGGGGTAAGAGCAGATTTACACAGAGCAGGATCTGTTCACACACAGGAGATCCCAGCTGTGCTCCCCCTGTCACCTGCTGCTCCAAGAGATTATTCCATTCACAGGAAATTTCACTTGAGGAACATCAGGCTGGTAAATTTATCATGCAAGAGTTTTTATTTAATGCATAAGCCTACTTGTATTCACCAAGGAAAGGAATGTGTTCCTGTCCTTTTAAACAAGCAGTAAAAACCCTAAAAGAGGAGTCACTACAATAAAAATATCGTGCAAATCCTCTCTAGCACGAACCTCTCTCACCTGCCCCATGGCTATTTCAGTCTCTATTAATTCCCATTTATTTTTAAAAGACAATTACTTCAGCCTTCTGTCTGTTCAAACACGGGGTGAGGACATTTGTGAGAAAGAAATAGGGATTATCAAGAGAAATGTAGCAGAAGAAAATCCTAAATCTGCTGTTGTGCTTTAATTCCTCCTGTTTCAGTAATGCTGGTATTGGCAGGGAATTTAAACAGGGAGGGAAGTGTGGAGAGGAGCCTTGGAAAAACCCCAAATAAAACAGGGTTCCTGTCTGACATTTGGCTTAGGAAGGGTGCTGAGGAATAAAAATCATATTTCTGAGAACATTCTCAGAAATATGATTTTTAGAGAATAAAAGACAAATACTGAGTAAAACACTGCCAGAAATAAACAGGGGAGTTATTATTTTGGTAGGAGCTATGCAATGCAAAAGGGAAAAATAAGATGCAAGTTTAAACACCAAATGGTTTTGTGTTTCTACTGTCTGGTTCTCTCTCTCCAGTTCATTCCTTTACTTTTGGGACAAACAGGCATCTTTCTTTTTACATTTATCATTCTCCTTAGAATCACTGAGTCACATTAATCAAAGCAACAAAAATGTGTAAGGCGACGAGAATCCGTGAATTTATAACACAAAGCTGCCTAATAAGTAACAAAGAGGAAAACTTCCTTTGTCAAAAAAGGCACAAAACTTCTGCTTAACTGTCTCCTAATGAAAACACCACAGGCTCTCCTTGTGATTCTTCACCATACCATCTTTGGTGGTAAAAATCAAAAATATCATGAGTGGAACCCCTTCCAAAGAGTGCAGAAGGGTCCCTGACCCTACAGCTGGACCTGATCCCCCCTCCCAGGGCAGGAGAAGCTTCCAGGGATCCTTCCAGGGATCCCACCAGGAGCACTCACTGTGTCCCCTGCCCATGAACAAGGGGAGCTCAGGGACAGTCCCAGGGTCACTGCCCATCATCCTCTATTTGCCAGAAATACTTTAAACTCAACTACATTTCAGCTGTTTAAGCCTAATAAAAATACAGCACTGGTAATTTATCAGCTGTCACTTCCCTGTAATTCTCACAAAAAGTCAAATTTAAGATGCTCTGCAAATGAATTCTTTCCGGCTTGACGGTCCTATTATTTCAAAATTTAAATGACAAAATCAGAGACATTCAGCACACCTTGGATCCAGGGCAGTGGAAGTCAAATGCAGTGATTAAAAAAAAACTCCACCAGAAAAATCAAGCCCAGCTGTCAATACTTTTCAATAGAGATTTACATCAAGCCACTTCAAACTCTCATAACTCTTCAAGCAGTCTGTTATAAATCAGATCAAAATGCATTCCTAGTCATGTCCCCTTTTCCTATAACATTTGATGTCTCTGTTGGATGAATCTCAGAAATTATTTACATAAATATTCCACAAGTGTGAGACTAAAGGGAGAAGAATACAGAATTCACTAAAACTGCCAAATGCCATCCAGGTGGGTCTCCTCTTTAGCCAGGAGGATTTCTCTGGGCAGAATTAGAAATATTTTGTTAGAAGGTATTAGATGGGCATGAACTCTGTAGGTTGGCTGATCACCTCTCGCAGCTTTTACCTGACTATAAATGGGTTTGTATGGGCTGATTTGGATTCTGGGGTGGTGCACAGAGAAAGATTTCCAATGCCAGGCCACACTGTGGGGTCCACCTGATTTCCCAGACTGGTTTAGAGGGAAGCTCTGGCGAGAGCTTGGGAGGGCTGGAGAATGTTTTATGGCTTTGATTTAACTCCTGCAGCCAGAATCCCCAGAATGGACTGGCTTTGTGCTATGATTTTTTAATGAAACTAGTGAGAATCTGCAGAAAACAAGTGAGAACTGTTTTGTTGTCCAGTAAAAGTGTAATTTAGGGGAGAAAAAACCCCAAACCTGACCCAAATCACATTTGCTCACTGCAGCAGCAGAGCTGGGTGGGGAATGATGCTCCTGGCCCCACTCCAGGTGCAGATTTGCATCTGCCACCTACCAGTGAAACAGCAAATGAGAATTGTGGATATTTATCTGAGATATCTCTATGGTGCCATAAAGGCACAGCTTGAGAAGGAGCATCTTTTTAAATCATGAGGGAGTTAGTTTATTCTTGTGTAAAGAAGAGTCTCTCGTTCTATCCCTACCCTGGCAGTCAGTGCAGTAAAAGCACATCCTAAAATATTCCTTGCATCTCTGTAGGTTTCTTGAAATAAGAGGATTCTTTAGCACAAGGCAATATATCCTTTGGAAATGAAGTCAGCTTTAGATGTGAGATAGTGGGGCCTGATGGGACGAGTTCCATCAGTTCAGAGTCCTATTTATTTCTCCTGAAATATGATGCCACCAGGTACTGCACCTGCTCCTTGCATCTTGATAAACTGTTTAGCATTGCGTGTGTGGGCAGGAATATTTACTATTTCTGGTGGTAGGAAAATAGGAGGAGGCAGGCAACATGTTCAACTAACAGCAGCTTCTTTGTGAAATCTCAGTATCTTCCAAATGCAGAGCTTTTGTTGTACCAAAATTACTTGTTGAGCAGGTGATCTTTCTGGGCTTCAGTTCAAAAAAGCTTCTTCAAATAAATTAGCAGGTATTTCTGCTAATATAATTAAGACAAAAGGGATGCAAAGTTATCCCCACTGCAGCCTTGGAACTCTTTTTCCATTCCATTTTGGCAAAACCCCCATTTCCTTCTGGTAGGAGACCAAGCTTGGAGAGCAAAGCCAGCTTATTCTGCATGCACATCTGTGGAGGGAGGCACAGAGTCCTTGGGTTCAGGGGGATAAATTGTCAACTTTTGTGTCTGACAGATCATTTAATGCACACAAACAACCACTGTGGCCATTCCTTGCTGCTAAATATATCAGCAAATGCTGTCTGTGGCAGAGGAGCAGTGAGGAAACGCTCACGGTGCGGGCAGGTGCCCACAGTGCATTAAAAAGAAATCTCTGTCCTCGTAGATTTAAGGAAACAACTGTATTTACATGATTTACTGTAATTTACCTGATCTTCAGCAAGTTCTATCTTAATAAAGCTTGTGTAATAACAGATGCATATCTATTCTTTTTCATGCTTTAAGAGTCCATTTAGCTGTTGAAGGAAGGGAAGAGCACTTAGAGGAGCAGTCACTGATGACAGACTATTGTTAAAAAGCCATCATATATTCAGATCCATCTGGTGCTATCCTGGGAGCAGCGTGTTACAAACTAATAAAAGTACTGCAGAGGTAGGGAAACCAGCTCAGGCAGTATTAAAATTTTAAAAAAAACACCATTTATTTAATATACAGAAGAATTACATTGTTTTATGTCACGAAAAACACTTCTAGAAACACCATTTTGGCAAAACGATCTTGATTCCAAAAGGCTGCAGTCACATCCAGGTTCATATTAGTAATTGCCCAAATATTCCATAAGTAATGATTACAAAAATATCTGCTAGACAATGCTCAGACATTTCTGAAAGGTGAGAATAAGCCTGAAATATGTTTGCACATTTCTGAAATGTAAGGCAATAATAAGTGATATAAATATGGAGTTAGTCATATTATTAGGACAATGAATACACTAAAAATATTCTGGCTGGTTATAATCGTTTATTCATCCTATCATCTGTTAAATACTACTTAGCTTTTTAACCCTTCCCCAGCCCCTCCAAGTGCAGCATTAGGAAGGGATCACAGCACAAATGAGTCTATTTTGGTTTTTTGCTTTTTCTGTGCTGCTAGAGCACGAATTCTACCTGGGTTTGTGCAAATTTTCCACCTTCCCTTACGGCATCCTTGTTTCTAAGTGAGCACAGAGAGGGGCCCTGGCAGGCCAGAAAGCCAAAGGACCAAGGGGGCCCCAAAACCAGGGGGAGGAAGGGGATGTTCCTCCCTGTCACAGACATCTTTGATGGAAAATCCTCTCCTTAGGATTTTTCCTCCTGAGAAGCTGAGAGGCCTCAGGAGCAGCCTGGGATAGTGAAAGACGTCCCTGCCCATGGAATGGGATGATCTTTAAGGTCTGCTTTCACTTCTACTCCTTCAGATTCTACATTGAAAAATGTTTCTGCCAATCATACCTGTGAGACCTCCTTCCATCCTTCCCGACAGTCTCGTCCATCCAGAACCATCCTATGGTAATTTTAACCCTTATAAATCACTTCAAAAATGTTTTTTTGCTTTCCCAAGCTCCAAGTTTTGCCAGCCACGAGCACTTATCCCTCTCTCAGTGAGGAGAAGCAATCATGGAGAAAACACAGAGCAGAATGTGAACCCAGCCGAGCAAAGCTTTGTTTTCCTGGCGCTGGTTTGAATGGTTTATATTTAATTGATGAATCCCAGGGTGTGTGTGTGAATGACTTTCAGCTCCCCAGTGCCTCAATCAGGGCAGTGCAGACACACAAACCACGGGTGGGCTTCCTCACACTGCTCTGCTGATGGAGCTTCCCTCTTCATCTTAAATGGCCACCTGAGCTCAGTGTGACAGACATTTTTATCAGGCAGCTTATGCAGGCTTTGGCCTTTTCTGAGGCAGGCTGGCAGTCTCCTCCCTATGCATCACAAAGAGCAAAAGTTCAAAGTGTAATTTTTATTTCTTTGGTTTCCCTTTTGGCTTGTTTCACTTTTTTTTTTTTTTTTTTTTTTTTTTCTGCACTGATTATGGACAGCTTCACATCTGAGCTCCAAGAAAGAGAAATTCTAAACATGAAACACACAATATAAATGTCAAAGGCTACAGATGTTGGCTGCCAAGACATATGGATGGTAGAAAAAAAGCAAAATTGCATTAACACATTTTATATGTAACTCTTCCTTCTAAATACAGCCCTATTGCAAAATACACAGGGGCATTTGTGTTAGATACTGAGACATATGGCTGGCACAAAAATATAAATCCATTTCCAGATTCTGTATGCAATTTCACTCTTTCCCAATGATCCCAGGCCTGAAAACATTTTATCCTTCCTTTCCCCCTTCCAGAGCGGGGCTCAGAGGAAGGAGCCTGGTGAATTCCCACATTTACAGCAGCGCCTGGCTCAGGTGTTTGCTGGGTGCAGCTGCACCATCAAATCACATCACACCCGTGCAAATTGCAATGAGGCTTTCCACTGCGTTTTCCTGTTATTTGGGTGTTAAATCTGGTTTGTCACAGAGCTGTGAAGGACACTGACAATAGTAAACTAACCTTCATTATCATCACCATCGTCTTCCCCTCCCCTTTTTGTTTTTAATCGCTGATCAAGCTGTCAGAGCCCATTTGCTGCAGGTTACCTGCTCTGGCAGAATGGATCCTTTACACTCAGAGCTGTAAAAAATCTGAATTCTGTCAGGCATCTGACAGAAATATTAACTGCTTGGGATTTTCTAGCAGAGCCTCAGGTAATGAGCCAACAGTGACACCCCCTTCCTTCCCCCCCCCCAAAAAAAACCCATAACAAAAAACCAGGAAAAAAACATTCCATCCTTATTAGTTTACAAAGAGCATTCTAAAAGCAAAATGATAAAAATGTCCTTAGCTGACTTCAGAGTTAAATCTCACAGTTTTATGCTTAGAAAAGTATTGAATATTTCTACCACAAAGTAGATTTTTGTGCTGCTTTCTATGTTTGCTTTTACTTGCTATTGCACTAAATGCTATTTAATGTAACCATAAATTAATAAAGGGAAGCACATTATTTAAGATGAGATCTAAGTATGTAAACTCTAGAGTAAAACTTGGAGGAAAAACATTAGAAATACCCACATTTGGATACCCATATTACAGTTTATCAAAAACTTTGGATCATTCCAGAAAAGGTCTGTTCTGTGACAAAATTTTTTTCCCCCATTCTAATTTTTCACCTGCAGCCCAAAATTTCAGATACAAAACCAAAAGACTAAAATTCCACAACCAGATATGCTGGTTTATATTATTGAAGATGCATGAAAATCATTCTTCCCTTTGACTGCTCTCACCAATAAACTTCACGACCAGCTGGGCCAAAAATTGTCCTTAGAACATAGGAAATGCATTGGTGCATTCTCAGTGAGGTTTCTCTCAAACATTTTGCCTGCCTTCTGCAGAAAAAGGGGCTTTATCTGTTAATCAGTCAGACACAAAGTTCCTGAAAATGAGAGAGACAAGAGGCAGATGGAAATTCCCAGCTGAGGGGAGCTGGGTGGTCTGAGCTGCTTCCCCATGCCCTGTGTAATTGCTGCCCACTCTGCGTGGCACCAGCACCTCGTGCAGGCAGAGCTAAAATCCCCCAGGGAATAAAAGCAGGGAAAAGCTGGATGGCCCTCTGCTGTAGGGAGCACCAGCCCCAGCTCATAATTAACCAGTTTTCATTATTTCCTATTATTTCATCATTTTCTTCACTCTTCTTTTTCCCCAGTAACTATTAGCAGAGAGAATAAGTGAAGAAACATTAAGCTAAATTGACCTTACACTAATTAAAATAATCTTTTCATTAATGCACAGACTTAGGGGACAAATGCTGTATTTCAGTGAAAAACCTATTGGACAAAATTATGAAAAACTGTCATAAAGGTAGCTTCAACTACAACTTATTTTCCATGCAAACAGTCCCCATAGCTTGGTGCCTTGGCATCAGTGAATGACATTCTTGTATGTGAAATTAAAATCAATTCTTATAAAGTGCATGTATTGAATTCAAATGATCTTTCAAAGGAGCTGTCTGCTTCCCTGGCAGGCTGTGAAATAAGAAAATAAGAATTTGTCTTTGAGAATAAGGGATTCTGAGCTCCACCATCTCATCTGACGCTTACTCTTGCTATGGTAAAGTCAAGTTTAATGTTTTTACTTATGAGTTAGAATGATTTTTTTTAGTGCATTGTTGAGAATGTGATAACCAATGAAAATATATGAATGAGAAAGGAGAGGTAAAGAAATACAAAATAACCCTGAAACTGCAACATGTGAACTGTGGCCATGTCAGCATCAATATCACCAATATATTTTCAGAATATATATTGTGAAAAATATATTTTTTCCACAAACGTAGGGTTTGCATCCTTCAGGACAAGTCTTGCACCACCTCTGGCAACTCAGAGAGATAATTTGTCTCTTCTGAAAACAGGAGAGAAAGAAATGGTTGGACTGGCAGTGACAATGCTGCCAGGCTCTCAGAAAGAATCCATGTATTAAAAAAATATTTTTTTTTATTAAAAAGTCAAATTCTGTGTCTCTTTTCTCTAGCCACAAATTCTGCCCAACATTTTTCTCAATGTTTTGAGCACAAAGAGCCATCTAATAATGCAAGACATGAAACATGACAGAGCTGAGATCCAGGAAGAGCTGGTGGCATAAAATAAAGAGTAAGTAATCATTTTCCTTTAAACAGAAAAGTTTGGTTCTGTATTAAATATGAATCAAATATAAAATCTATTCTCAATTACAGATCAAATCCTAGACGAGGTTATTAATATGCATCTGGTATTGCTCTAGTAATATTTTGGGGCATAAATAATAGAAAAGCAATAATTCAGCGCGGGCTGAGATGATGAAAGCACTTCCCAAATCCTGCAAAAAGGCGCCACAAGTTCCCACAGGATGTGTTTTACCCTGATTCCTCATGCTCTGACTTCTCCCAGGTTATCCTGAGGCACAGGAGGTCACCCACAGTTCTGATGGGGGATATTTGTGGTTTCATATTCTCTGAAAAATCCCTTCACCCAGGATTGCTCTCCTGGGAAACTGAGAAGCCTCAGAGAGAAAGGAAAACAATAATTATCTGATTTGCTTCTCCTGTGTTTTGCTCATGTGGAATGTGTTTGGAAATTGTTTACTCACAGGGGATTTTTTTCATTGGTTTCCGGTGTGAGTTGTTTTGACTGTTTGGCCAATCAGAGCCAAGCTGTGTCAAGACTCTAATGAAATCTCAAGTTTTCATTATTATATTTTTAGCCTTCTGTAAGCATCCTTTAGTGTAGTTTAGTTTAGTATTCTTTAATATAATAGAGTATCATAAGATAATAAGTTACCCTTCAAGAACATGGAGTCAGATTCATCATTCCTTCCTTCCCTCGTCTGGGGGCAACCCAAACCCAATAGATATCACAAAATAATTCTGCTTTATCCTGTCTGCCTTCACTGAGAGCTCCAGCATTTCTGTCCCCTCCTGCAGAACTTGATTTCCCAGTTTAGGAATTCTGAAGAATTCAGAGCAGCTCTGCAGCTTGAGCAGAGAGCCCCCAGCCTCCAGGAGCCTGCACCACTGCAGCACCTCCCCAGGGAGGATTCCAGGAGAAAGAGATGGATTCGAGCTTCTTCAGAGAACACAGAACAAAACCCTCCCATGTGGGATCTCAGCACCTCAGGACTGAGGTGTCACCGAGAGCACCCTTGGGGGGCTCGGGAGTCCTGGAATGTTCCAGAAGTGTCTGGTGGCTGGACTTTGATCCTACACAGGAGACGACACCTGTATGAGGACAGGAGGGTTTCACCGGGGTGAATGGTGAAGGGATTGGTTAATTAGAGAGTGAAACACAGGGTTTAGGATTTCTGTACAGGGGGGTTTAGAGAAGTAAGATGGAGGAATTGGGGCGTGTCCTGTCCTTCTTCTTCTTCTTCTTCTCCTCCATCTTCTATGGTGATGGTGGCACTTTGGGATTGGTCATTACTGAAAGTGCACCGGGCAATAAGGGTGAAAGGTATTGGGGAAAAATGATAAATATTGTACACGTAACTTTGGGTATAAAGATAGGTGACCGCCCGGAGGGAGGGGAGTGTGCTCATGGCTGGCTGCTGAGCAGAGCTCTGTCGGGCCGAGAGAAAATCTTTTAGATAAACAATTAATAAACATAGAGACCGAGAAAAGAACTGAAGCCTCTTCTCGTCCTTCGATACGCGGGCTGCCCCAAGGCCACCCTGGGCCTTTCCAGGCCATCCAAACAGCCGAAAACCGGACACTCCCACAGCTGGAGAGTCCCTGGGCTGCTCCCTCAGTACCTTCCCATCTCTGTTATCCCCAGCTGGGCACTGAGCTGCTCTCACTGCTGACTGCACTTCCCCTCTGCATTTTTCCCAAATGGAATAATAACAGGATCACCAAGGAAGAACCTCATTATCTGCGGCAGGGTTTAGTGCACTTGCCATGCCAACACATTTTTTAAAGGATGTGCAGCAACATATCTGTGTTTAAAATGAATTGACTTTGATACCATGTAACCAAGGAAACGGTGTCAGAAATAGATAAAATCATGCTTGATCCAAAACATCTAAAGTTCAGGGGTTTTGTTTTGAATAATCATATTTATACACATGCCTTCAGTACAGGCAATTCAAAATAAAAGCAGTGCAGCAACAAATGCAAAGGGCTGCCACGCTTGTGGTGATCCTGAGGGGAGAGAGCACAGCTCACAGCACAGACACAGAAATTCTGCTCAGTTTGTTACTCTCCAGCCACTCTGGGAGGTGGAAAAAGCAGGAAATACCCTGACAACAGCTGAAGCCAGCTCAGTGCTTGAATTAAGTCACTTCTGGAAATAAACCTTTCCTTGGAAGGTTTCTGGAAAGATCCTTTGCACAGGAGAGGTGAAACTTCCAGGGATGGAACCTTTACATCAGATCTGGGTTTTACCAAATTTATTTTAATGTTTGCCTGACAATTAATTTAAAATATAACTTTATAAAGGGTTCTCTCTTTTCCTGAGTGTTCCAAGGCTTTCCACCTCCTGAGGTCACAGATGTGGATCTGCTCTTATTTAGCACAAATAAATAAAGAAGTCACCATGTGGGGACAGTACCACTCAGTACAGAGAGAAAGTTCAAAAATCTATAAAGGAAAAGGAAACACTGTTTTGGAGAAAGGTGCTCCAAAATCTGATTTAACAACAGTATGAGTACTTGACAGGCTTAGGATCACCTAATACTTCTCAAGGTAACACTTAAGAAGTCCAACCTTAAAGAATTTTTCTACCTTAACATCATTGGGTAACATCATTGGCGATCATTGGGTAACAACCACAACAATTAAAAAACTAATAAATTAAATGGGTTTTTTTACAGTAAATATACAAGCAAAAAAGGAAGTATGGCTTCTAAGTAATGACTAAATGCAGAGCTTTTCCTTATCCTGGCAAAAATAGGAAAAATATGTTTTAGAAGAGGTTTCAAGAATTTTTAACACAACATTCTCTATTAGAACCTTCCAGCAAACTGCCAAAATTAAAAGATGAATTATATTAGAGCCCTTTGTTTGAGGCTTTCAGGGAAAATGAGGAATTGCCACAGCCCAAGGACAGCAATGTCCTAAATGGGAATTACTTATCACTTGTGCCCTTGGAATTCATTATTTGCTCTTTAGGGCCAAGAAGTCTGCAGAGAAGATTCTGACTTGTCCCAGGCCAATAAACAGTTAAAAAAAATCTCCTTTTTCTCTGGGGTGATGCCAGCAGTGCCCTTGGTGCTCCTCAGCAGCACATGAAGTTGTTCCCAGGAAAGGGAAAAAGTTTTGCGGTTTGCCAGGAGCAAGTTTGTTAGCAAAGGTCAATGCAAGTCTAATCACTGCTTAATTATTTTAATCTCTTCACTGAAAGTGAAAACAAAGGGAGGATTTTTACCTTCTATAAAATGCTCATTAAAGGCTCATAAATAATTAAATCCAAAGAAGTTGAGTTTATAAACTTTTGCAGATGTGATAACGGAAATGAAAGAATAGAATTTGCTTCTTTTGCTCACTCAAATCCAGCAACAGCTTTTATATTTTTTTTTAGTATTTATAACTAATACCCTAGTTACAAAAATGCATGGATAGAAGTTTTTCTCCATTTCAGTTCCCAGTGTTTAGTTTCTAAATTAATGAAGGCAAATTCTGAAAAAAAATATTGCAACTTTTTAGCTATCTGAAACTTTAAATATTGTTTTCTAAAGTTGATCTAGACAAGGCAGATATTATTCGATTTTCCTTCTCTCAGATATTCTGATAATTTCCTCATCCCTGCTTCTGCACGTGATTTGAATTTTTCTAAAAAATTATTAAGCTACCAGTTTTAAATATCCATAATTTAATATCCCTATTCTCATATTATAATACTGCAGAGTGCAATAACAGCCATGACAAGGAGAAATATTTTATAGCTAATTGTATTTTCCCCAACAGATTAGAAACCAATTTATCCCTGGATATTCTCAGGTAATGTTGTCCCTCTTATTTCTTCTAAGTGAGCACAGGTTGGAAATCATTAAGAAAATACAGAATCTGCTCTTAAAATGGAGTTCAGGATGGAAGAATTGTATCCAAATAATGTTTTTTATTCTTTTGGCCATTCTAGTCCATCATGTTCCCCTGTTATGATCTATTGCTGTAACTCACATTAAGCCAAGAATAATATTTTATGATAGGAACCACATCACACAATACTCTAAATAATATTTCTCTTTTCTCCCACTCAGCTGATGTTCAGACAAATTCAGGAGAGCTGGCAGGGCTAAACTCCTTTTCTAAGTGTGGTACCATTAATAGTTTGGTCTTTTCGGTTTTAAAGTGATTAAAACTAAACAGGAATACGTTAAAAATTTTAAACAATTCTTTTTATTTGCCATAATTAAAAGCAATTATCCAGCTTTTCATCGAAGCTGCTGTGGGATTGAGATGCAGACTGGAAACTTTTGCCTCTGAGTTCCCACTGCTGCAGAATTTCAAGCAGTTCCAGGGATTTTCTGAGCCAGCCCTGGCAGCAGTGGCAGAGGAAATACTGCAGGATCAGATTTCTGAGCAATCAATGGCACAGCACGGGCAGAATCTACCCTAAGGTACTTTTCTTACCCAGCATAATAATTAAAGCTGTATTTTTAAAGCACTAACACAGGCAATGGTTTCTGGAATTATAAAATTACTGCAATCAGTGTGCTTAATTAACCCTCTCCTGTCTCCCACTTTGCTCCACCTTTTGTTCTCATTAAGTGCTGTCCTGACCTTTCAGTCTGCAAAAACCAACAAAAGGCATTTCCTTTTTTATTAAAGGATTGATTGCAGGAGGCCTGAGACCACAATGGCGAGGAGAAATTACCTGTGCTCAAAACCCATCGAGTTTGTGAGACAGCCACTGCCCCTTGGCCCAATGGCAATGGCAGTGCTGATCTGATCTGAGGATGCAACCAAGCAAAATAACCCAAAGAAACATTAATATGTAATAATTCAGAAACAAATCCATGCACTGTGAGAGAAAATTTTCAATAATTCTGTTTAGACATGAACATCCAGCTGGAGAAAGCTACTAAAGGAAAGATCATAGGGAGCTGTTATAGTCCTACGGAGAGGCAAAAATATTTCAATGTATAGAATTAAGGGCACCTAAATCCAGATGCATTTTCAAAGGCACAGCTCTGCTCAAGGCTTTACGGCAACCTCCTCTCATGAGATGCTTCTGATCAGGTGAGAAGATCCCAAAACTTATTCCCACCCCTGATTCTTAAAATAATACACTGGAATGAGCACAATAAAATCATAATTTGAGTCATCATAAATTGGCCACTGTCTCCAAATGATACAAGGTTAGGCCTTTCAGAGCTTTTAAATATTTATTTATACAAGGACTCCCCCACAACTGATCCATGAGAAGCCTGATTTGACTTTGAATCTTATTTGTGACACCCTCTTGTCCTTTACTGCAACAGATCTGCATGCTCTTTATGGAACCCAGCTGAAAACCACCAAACCAATTTAATTATTAGCACAGCTTATGACCAGCTGCTGTTGAGGGTCAGAAGCACAAGTTTGATTTCACATGGTTTTTCTTTTATTCCTCAATGTCTAAAATGCCCTACACTTGTCTCTAATCATAAATAAAAAGAAAAGGAAGGAAGCACTCCATGATATAACTATTCTTGGTCTAATTCTTCTCATTAATGTGCCTTATTGGTTGTGGCACGCACTTGTTCAGGGCAGTGAAGGTTTAACAGCCCTGCTTCTTTTACCATCATCCATGCAGCAGCCTGTCAATCAATGGCAATTATTACTTAATGAACACGTAATGCTGGGTGAGCCCGGGGAGAAGGGAACAAATAAATCACTCATTAGAGCCCGGAGAGGGAGCTCCCACTGTCAGAGCGCTCCTGGGGCAGCTTTGTTTGGCCAACACCTTCAGCAGCAATCAGCACCAGCAGGGCCTGCAGGGCTGGAAATCCTCAGTGACCTGGAGGATGTTCAGCTTCAACACGAGATGCACACAAACGTGTCTTCAGCTTAATTGAAAGCTCTCTTCTGAGCAGTTCTTTACAAATAAATAAAGGCTCACAGAGCTTTTTTGTTTTTTCCTGATTTTCCTAAACTGCTTTCTTTTTTTTTTTTTTTCCTCCTCCAATATCAGCAAAGTTTTATTCTTATTCCAGTTGAAATAATAAAGCCTTTTCAGAAGCTTTAGTGTGACTTAGCATGATTTTAGCAGTGCTCCTATATTCATAGGCCTGAGCAGGAAGGGTTCATGTTGAGTTGCATCAATCAATATTGTGCCAGTAAAACAGGCTCTATGTTTCACAGAAATGATGCAAGAGTTTGCTTTTGTGATGCTAACTCCTGCTCATTGAGCTCTGAAGTAAAGTATTTTGCACTTCAGTAGGAATTACCAAAAGTTCTAGTCTGTTTTCCACATCAATTTCTCCTTTTTCTGTGTTTTAGACAATCCTGCCAAAGTTAAAGTGATGTGAGAAGGGAAATCAGCAGCTGATAATCCACAGGCAATCAAATCAAGAATTTCTTGGAACAAAACCATGAATTGGAAATGTGCAGAGGTGTATTGAACTAAATTCTGCAGATGTCCCCTCACTTTCCATTTTGATGTAAAATTGCTCCAGTATTCTCTTTCTCCAGTTAATGTTTGGCTTTTTCAAATAACAACAGAAAATTTTAAATGACATTCTTTAGAACTTCAAAACGAAAGAGGGATTTCCTCATAAGATTCCATCATTTCCATGAGATGGAATCAGGCTAGCACCATTGGAACAATGAATTTTTATGTTTCTTTCTAAGGAAAGATCATTCCACAAATTAGTTTCTGTGCAGTTCTCCACATTCTTTCTGTTAACAATCCTTGATTTACAAGAAGAAAGCTTCTTTCACTTCAGAAAGCTCAGTTTGCTTTAACATACAGTTTAGCAACTTTCTAAAACAAATGCTTCCAGAAGAGAATAAAGCTTCTAGAAACTCCCTGGGCAAATTTAAACAAGGATGAATGCAGTAAAAAATGCAGAAAAGGGGTAACTTCCTCATTCAAGAAAGATTTATTTTCTGTGTTATCTATTCATTTGTTTGCTTTCAGCCTTGAAAGAAATCTCGCTACAAATTTAAGAGCACATTTTGCCTATTCAAAGTCTCCTCCTAATTCGATGTGGTGTTTGCCAGGCACAAAAGCCTGTTAGACATTCAAATAACAGATTAACTGTGAAGCACTGCACAAACCCGCTCCGTGTTTTCAAACACATCATTAAAGGAATGGCTTCTGGGGGGAGAAAAAAAGGAAAACCCCACAGATTTCTGAAGCTTTCCTGCCTTTAAGTAATAAGGAAAGGGAAAAAAAGAAAGAAAAAGAATTGTTTCAAGTCAAAGCAGGTAACTGTTCCAGGGCATTGCCTCACTGGAAGAGAATTTCAATACTTAATTGTAATTTCTATCAACTGAGAAAACTCATAATCATTCTTATCTTCTAAAATAGCTTGTTAAACATGAAAAAGCTTATTGCTGAAACAGGCTGTATCTAGGCAGGAATCATAAGCAGAAACGTGTTTTAATTACCTTTTTCCAATATCTCCAGCTAAAAGTTAATTTTAATGAGCAGAAACACTCATGTTGGTTTTTTCCCTTCTATTTCCCATGGGTTTTGTTTGTTGTTTTGTGTCAAAAAAGAAAGAGAGAGAGATGAGTTTGCCTATCAGGACAGCACAGGACGCTTTCCCAGGTGAGCTGTTCCTTTTCTGAAAGTCACTTCCAGCTCACACAAAGAAATGCAGAGAAGGCACCTGAATTCAGAGTGACACGGGCAGGAATGCCGGGTGACGGACACCTCATAACTACCGTGCTCCAAACCATAACAACCACTGGGAAAAGGTGGATTCTTTAAGGCTTTCCACAGTAAAGTATTGACTACATCATCCTTGAGGGCACTTGCACTTACCTAGCAGCAACATTCAAACTGAGTTTGACAGATGGTGTTTACCAAGATGTTTTTCCCTTCAAAAAAACCCCAAACCTACAAGAAACAGCTACAGCACAAGTGTTTGTGTCTGGGAGGAGCACAGATATCATCCCACCTTTGACTGAGACGCTGACGTTGTGAATGAGCCCTTGATTCAGTGCCAGCTGTAAATATTTTGCTTTTCTGAACACCAATGTTTATCAGTTAACATCCAGGATTACAATTCTAGAATAACTCAATTTAGTTTTCTTAGTGGTCGAAAACAAACCAAACCAGCAAATACCTTACAAACAATGAGGGCAGAGAATTCAGTATGGAAACATAAATAATACCAGTCATCAAAACTTGGGATTTTATCCATATCAAAATATTGGAAGGAAATCCTCAAAATTCCACATAATAAAAAAGATCCTGCTCAGAACTCCTGGCTGGTTCAGACTGGCTCTGCCCAAACACTCAGGATGCATTACCCTGTGAATTTGAGGGACAAGAAGCACATTCTGCTGAGGGTGGGCATATTTGAAATATAATTACACCATTAAAAGTCCGTTATTCCCTCTTAATTATTGCAAATTTCAAGCCAGTGGTGCTGGAGGAAGCCTGAAGAACAAGGCAAATTTACCTCTGCTTTGTCAGATTTTGATACTCCTGTACCCCAGACAGGCTTAAAGTGATTATTATCTGAGCCCTCCTCAGCTGATAGTAGCAGGCTGATCAGAAAGACTTGAGTAGAACCAAACTCTTTCAAAAATGATCTAATAATCATAATTTCTCTTGATTTTCTGTAATATGGTTTTTCCTTTTTAAGTATCTGCTGCCATTATGCTGGGATGAAGAACAATTTTGATGGGGAGCAACAGAAAAATTAAATTAGCACATTTCAAAGCCTTTGAAAGGCAGTCTCAGAGGAAGACAAAAAATGCCAAATGAGTGAAAAGTCTTATATTAATATAGAGATTTCGATAGCTTTTGAAAAAAAATAGATCTGAGTACTATCAAATATCTTTTATTGTCTTTCATCCCATTCATATTTCCCCATTCCTCCCCCCCCCTTACCTAAACAGGTTCTTGGAAATTGTATAAAATTATCTGATGATTTTTTACCAATAAGCTTTTGGAGATTTTCTTGGGTTTATGAAAGAAAAACAGCAAACGGAAAAAAAAAAAAAATAAAAATAATTCTTTAAATAGTCAAGGACAAAGAAGAGAAGCTATGTTTAACCAAAGCTGTCTCAAAATCAAGGCAGGGCACTAAAAATGCCAGCCAGTTACATATGCTCCGCAGCTCCCTACTAAATAAATCCTCAGCACTGCTGTGCTCCTTTGCTGGTGGATGGAGAAGTATTAGCTGCAATTTGTCACTGCGTTATGTCAGGGAGGGAAGGTTTGCTCTTAAAATGCCACTTGGAGAGTAAACAGCAGCCTGCAGAGCAGGATTTGTTTATATCACTTTGGCTACGATGAATAACACACTTAGAAAGATATATTGAATATGAAACGTGGAAGTGTAAAAGTTGTGACTTGTGTTAAATATTCGCTGCCACTGCTGCCAGAACTGGGGTATGGAGCTCGTGTATTTCAGGCAAAGCCAATACAGGTCACTGCTATATATCCCAGCCAAAGCCTCCTGTG